>NW_006408529.1:17717412-17734514 GCF_000296735.1 Chrysochloris asiatica | reverse complement strand
CGGGAGAAAGATGAGGCTTTCTGCTCCCGTAAAGATTTACAGCCTCAGAAACCCTGTACAGGGTCGCTATGAATCAGAACCGACTTCATGGCACATAACAACAACAACTCTTTGGAAACCCTATATAGGTCACTATGAGTTGAAGTGGACTAGATGGCACTTAACAACAACAACAAACAGGGAATAAGAAGACAGACAGTCAAAAAGATTCCTGATATTTCTCTGTCAGTTACCTAAAAATCAATGCCTTCATTCTCACTAAGGAGTCCTATGTAGCACCGTGGGTTCATTTGTTAAGACTGTAAAGTTAGTTTGATCCAAAAAGTCAGAGGTTCAAGCTCACCAGCTACTCCTCAGAAACCCTACAGGGTCGCTATGGGTTGGAACCGACTCAGCACTTAACAACAACAACAATTCTCACTAAACAGTGATATATTTTTAAATGCTGAATAGTCTCTTATATAAACAATAATGCTAAATACACAGTGTTATTGAAAAGGAAGCTACTAACATTGTTTTATAATATGATCCTGGACTAAGATGGTCAAGAGTTAAAACCCACACCAGTTCTTTTACTGGTCATGCTGCGTATTTCAATGCCTGTTTATAAAAAGCACTAGGACTGCGCTTTAGGTCAGTGTGTAGATCTATTTTCTCATAAAACATTAACAGTATAAAGGCTAAGGACCAGTAACCAATAACAAAGGTGTAATTCTTTAGGCATAAATATTCTGGCTACTTATCCAAATGGAATTGATTTCCTTAGAGAAAAAAATTAGCTGATTAAAATGCACTTCATATACTTAATAACTTAATATTCCTTGACTACTTATTTAATCATTAAGATGAAAGCCGAGCAGTTTTGTGAAAATGTAATTATTTAAATTATGCATGAATTAGCCTTGGTGGTGAACAGTTAAGAAGGTCTTGGCTGCTAACTGAAAAGTTGGTGGTTTAGATCCACATCATGGGAGAAGGATGAGGTAGTCTGCTTCCTTAGAGATTGTTGTTGTTAAGTGCCCTGGAGTCAGTTCTGACTCATAGTAGCCCAGATTAGGGTTTCTGAGGAATGGCTGGTGAGTTTGAACCCTGACCTTACTGTCCAAACCGACCTAGTCCTACAGAACCATACCAGTTATTGTTGTCAAGTGCTGTCGAGTTGATTCCGACCCATAGCAACCCTCTATAAGGTTTCCAAGGAGCAGCTAGTGTACTCCTCTTTAAATATTGGTTGTTATGTGCGATAGAGTCGGTTCCAACTCATACAAACCTGCATAGGGTTTCCGAGGCTGTAAATCTTTAAGGGATCAGAAAGCCTTATCTTTCTTCTGCGGAACAGCTGGTAGTTTTGAACTACTGAAGTTAGCAGCCTGACTCAGAACCACTCTGCTACCATAGCGACCCTGTAAAAGGTTTCCAAGGAGCAGCTGGTAAGCTTGAACTGCCTACCTTGAGGTCCAAGCTGACCTTGCAGTCCAGCGCACTAGCCCGCAGTACCACACTAGGACTCCAGTTCCTTAAATCCTTAAAGATTTTGGAAACCCTATGGAGGCAATTCTCTTCTGTCCTATGAATAGTTGCTATGAGCAGTATTTGTCTTTATGATAATGGGTTTGCGTTAGTGTTTTTTCTAATTAATGCAAAACTTCTCCTTTTAGGGGGTGGAGGGCAGGGGAGGAGGCTATCTGTTTGTTGTTGTTGTTGTTGTTGTTGTTGTTAGGTGCCATGGAGACAGTTCTGACGCATAGCAACCTGTCTATGCACACAACGAAATGAAACACTGATGGGTTTTAAGCAATTGTCACAATTGTTGTTATGTTTGAGCTCATTGCTGCAACCACTGAGTCAATTCATCTTTCTCTTTTTCACTGGTCTTCTACCAAGGGCTGGCCCTTTCTGATAACATATCCAAGACAGAATTGCTTGCTCTTCAAGCAGAATATATTCAATATTCTTCACCAACACCATAATTCAAATGCATCATTTCTTCAGTCTTCCTTATCCACTGTCCAGCTTTCACATGCATAAGAGACAATTAAAAATACCTATGGTTCGAAACTACCAGCTGCTCCGCGGGAGAAAGATCAGGCTTTCTACTCCCGTAAAGATTTACACCCTCGGAAACCCTGTACAGGGTCGCTATGGGTCGGAACCGACTCGACAGCACTTAACAACAACAACAACAATGTTATTAGAGTTGGTTATTCTTGGCTCACTGTAATACAACGCAGACACTTCATCTGTGAATGGGCCCTTCTGTTTGACCACTGAATTCATTTGTTTGGAACTGCTTTTTTTTTAAATGTACTTAGGTATACGTACTCTGCTCATTAAAAAAAAAAAAAAAAAATTCACCTGGGTTCTAAAATATACATTTTACAACAGTAATGTTCTCATTCCTCCCCTGGAGAAAGGGTAAAGTGTGTGGGTGTATGTTTGTGCCGAGGAAAATATCTTCCAATTCCCAGTGAAACCACTTCAAGGAAGCCAGTCATTGTTTCTGCAGTACCGTGAGCCTTTTCAGCAAGAATTTAAGAACCCTAGGGTGTATGATCACATGTGCCCAAAACAAAACAAAAGGAAACCATGCTGTGACGTTTATTTGGATTCAGAGACTCATAAGCATTACACTCCCATTTTGTAACAGATGATGTTATTCACATGTAAATGACCTCGTTGTAGCTCAAAGGAAACCCACCCCATTGGGATAAGAACCGACACTGATCCTAAGAAAGGAAGGAGGCACACGGTCTGAATCTTTGCTACACTCTTTCTGCCAACGTATGCATTCGGTGACCCAGCACACCTGCCACATTCTGTGGCAGAGAAAATGGGCTCTTTTCAAAGTCCTTGAGAAAAACAGACTAACAAACAATCTAAGTGTCAATGGTTCAGCTAGAAGAGAAGCAAAACTGTGCTCCTGCCCATCAAGTCCTGCTTCTTCCCCTGTCTCCCCCTCACCCCACCTCAGCCCCTTACCCCAGTCCCCGCTCCTTGGTGGTAAACAACAGAGGATTAACTATGAGAAAATTAACTATGAGAAAATTGAGTAAAAGTATGTCAGTTTGTTTGAAAAGACCAGAATGTTAAGGAAGGAAAACTACAAGGAGGGCATGCCCAGAGTAGTTAGTGAAAATGATTTCAAACGGTGGATTTGATAGTGGGCGCCTGACAAGGTGGGTGTGGCAGTTGAGGGTCGTCAAATCCCAGAGAAAAACAAACATCCTTGGACCCTGCGCTTACTCACGCTTCTCTGCCATCCTCGGAGTCACTGTCTGTCGCCCACTCCTCGCCGATGTCCGGCAGGGTGAAGAACAGGGTTTTGGACCCGGTGCCGGGAGGTATCCAAGAACTGGGTTCTCGCTCTCCGCAGCCAGGCTGACTGAGGTTTCGTGGGCTCCCTGTTAAACAGCTGCTTGCCGCACCCTCGATAGACGGCAGCGCGGCCCACATCCCTCCGGGTCCCGGGGGCTGTCGCGCCAGGGCCGCGAGGTGAGCAGGGGAGCCAGCCGCGCTACAGCCACCGCCACCGCTGGTGGGGAGCAGGGGCCGGGGCTGGGGCAGGGAGAGGGTCAGGGGCAGTGGCAAGGGCTGGAGTTTGGCAGCTCTCGGACTACTGGGCAAAGAGAGGGGAGCGCCCACTGCTCCTGCCACGCAGCTGGCGACAGAGACCCTGGGGTAGGAGGCGGTGTGCACGCGATGGAGCGGGGCGGGGGCCGAGGGCGGCAGGACAGGGGTCTCCCGGGAGACCAAGGGGCAGTCGGTCACCAGTGCAGGGAAGAGAGCCAGAGTCGGGCCAGAGCTTACGGAGGTGTTGGTGTCAGAGCCCACTGGTCCTGCGGAGCCTACGCTCCCAGAGTGACCGGAGGAGGCGACTGGGGAGGGAACCGCCGGGGGCGCCGTCGAGGTCTTGAAGATTTTGGCAAAGAAAGACCCAAGGTCCAGCACAGCGACCTTCATGCTTCAGCTCTGGAAATGTCTCCACTGTTGCACGAATCTCAAGACCTCCGTAAGCTAGGCAGCGGGTATCCATCCACCGCCGTCCTCACGGAGAGGGGTCTATGGTTCTGGACTTGGGCGGGAGTCGTAGGGGCCCCACACGCCGCGAAGCGTCAGAGGTCCTAGTCGCCCCAGGTTCTCTCTCCACCAGGAGAAACCTCACCGGGCGCCTCAGCCCCTCGCCGCTCAGGACTGACCTTCCTGATGCTTGTTCGCCCACGATGTGCTGTGGTTGCGCGAAGCTGCGGGGAGACGTCCGCCCACACCTGTAGGGGAGCACACCTTTCTGTGCCCCTAGAACCAGGGTCCAGCAGCCCAGAGAGGTGACGTGTTGCGGCTGCCAGCGCCACCGCGGGCTGAGTGTGGAGATTGCTGCCTTTGCTGAAACTACCCCGACGGGCCCACGGGACCGCGCAGGCGGTTGCTAAGCTAAACAAAACCCTGCTTAGCTCACTGCTAATTGGGCCCCAGACTGTAGCTTAAGGTTGTGCCCATAATAGATACCGGCTTCTCTCCTTGATTCATGCCTTAAAGAAACAGTCTCCCATTTCGTCATCACTCTTACAGGGTCTAGGTGTGGCGCTGTAGGATAAGTACTGGACTGCTAACCACAATATTGTTAGTTCAAACCCATCAGCTACTCCTCTGAAAACCTATATAGGTCCGCTATAAGACAGAACCCACCGGAAGGCACTTAAAACAACAACCATCACTTAGAGGGTCACCAAATTTGCCAAGCTCTTAACTGAGTGGTGAGGAATTTGCACACAGCTGTGAGACTGGATCCAAACCTTTTGGATCTCATATGCATCTGGAATGCATCTAATATGACAGTAACAGATGTACCGGGTCAGAGAAATGACCAGTTCTCTTGATACATGGGAAGTGAGTAAAAAGTTGGATACAGATGTTGTTGTTAAATGGCGTCAAGTCTTTTACGCATTGTTGTTAAGTGCCTTCAAGTGGATTCCAACTCATAGCGACCCTGCATAGGGTTTCCAAGGAGCAGCTGGTGAGCTTGAACCACTAACATTGCAATTCAAAGGACTTTGCAGTCTGAGGCATTAACCCACAATACCACACCAGGACTCCTTCCCAGGCACAGGCACCCTGTACTAGGTTATAGGTTAGTAGGCCTGAAAGTCCTGGTTTGGCATTGTGGGTTAATGTGCCAGACTGCAAAGCCTTTTGAATTACAAGCTCGGCTGTTCAAGCTCACCAGTTGCTCCTTGGAAACCTTATACAGGGTTGCTATGGGTCGGAATCGACTAGACGACATTTCACAACAACAACAGGCATGAAACAGCAGTGCCCTTTTCCGATGTCATGGTCAAAGTCTGTCATTAAAGATGACAAATGGAAACTAACAGGTGACTCATTTAAGAATGTGAAAATTAGGTTGGGCTCCGAGGGCTAAATTAATAAAATTTAGATGGAATGTATATGTTTAATCTCCTATTAAAGTGAACCTAGAAAGTGTATCATTGAAACCCAAACTATAATCAAACTGACTTGTTGTTATGTGCCGTGGAGTCGGTTCCGACTCATAGCGACCCTACACAGGGTTTCCGAGGCTGTAAATCTTTACGGGAGTAGACCGCCTCATCTTTCTCCCGCAGAACCGCTGGTAGTTTCGAACTGCTGATCTTGCGGCTCGCAGTCCGATTCGTAACCACTACGCTACCAGAACTATACCAAAAAACAAGTATGAAAGGTAAGGGTTTCGCTTTTATTTTGTTTTGTTCCATTAGTAAGTTAAATTGCATTTTCTGAAATTTTCTTCATCTGGAGAAATACAATCCAAAGGAAAAGTGTATGAGTATAAATGTCTGGAAGGGCATGGAATCAGTTTTGAGCAAGACTAAAAAAACAATATATTGAGAACCATATAAAGGAGTCCTGGGATGGTACAATCAATTATGTATTCAGCTGCAAACACAAAGTTTGGGCGTTCAAGTCCACCAAGAGGCACCTTAGAAGAGAGACATAGTGATCTACTTCTAAAAAAAACCAGTCACTGAAAACCCTATATAAAACAGTTTTCTACTCTGATACACATGAAGCACTGATAAATTCTTGTCTGGAGTGAGGATGCTAACTTAAATCATTTTCCAATTGCAAAGACAGCAAGGAGAACACACAGCTCAGCAAGATTGAGAGGGCATAAAATTGTGTTTAGCAACACTCATGACAATGACTGGATTCACTATTTTAAAGAAGAAATAGCTGTGCAGCGTTTTCTGGAGAATGTTGTGAAGATGCAATGAGGTTTAATATTTGTAGCAGGAAATAGGATCCTCTGTGGAACAAACCCAGTTTCATTGTTGAGTTTGTTAGCAGTCTCTCAACACATGCTTTCAGCTACTTATCACTAAGGGGACTTGGAGTTTTTGACAGGAACCATAGTTAGTTTATTCTAGCTGAATCCCAATACCTACAGAGTGTAGACATGGATTTTATTTTGTATTAGGCTTAAAAAAATAATACAATGACAGTATTTATCCATTAATGCTCAGGGGAGGATTTCTGCTTTAATCTCAGGATTTGGGGGAAGGGAAAAGAGATGAATATGTCTGATCTTGACTAAATAAACACTCAGGGTTGTGTATTTTACTCTTTTGTGAGTAATCAAACTGGATTATGAGCCATGGTAAATTTCCACCACTGTGTTATACTAGAACTTTCTTGAAGACAGCTAACCTGCCTTCTACTTATGGTACTCAAGACCTGTCTTGATCCTTTCCTGTAACCAGCTACCATCAACTATCATTCACTTTGTCAAGATCATTGGAAGCACTGAGATGCCAAGACAGGAATGTTCTCTTTCACTGTTTGGGATAATGAACTTCATCATTTCTGTCTCAATTCTATAAGTAAAAAGACTTACAAAAAGGAAGGAGGGAATTTCATTGTTAGTAGTGGATGTAGCATTCTCCCTAGTCAGCCTTTCAGAAGAAAGGACAATGATTGATTCTTTTGTTTGAAAGTCCTTTGAATATGGCCTATAATTGCAAGCATGATAAGCGATTCTCACCAACATGTTAGATCTTTTATATCCATTGTTCATCTGTCAACAGTCTTTCAGATGGATATTAGATGCTACCAAGCTTCCCTGTTAATTACAAGAAGCCTCAGATGCCACATGATCTGGCTCAAGCAGGTTAATAAAATGAAAGTAAATACAGTAAGCCATTCTTTAAAGTGGCAGTGTTTATTTTAGATAGACTTGATTAGAGATGTCAGAGTAGTTTTTATGTGATTAAATTCTCCAGTGATATTGGTTAATAAATAACTTGATTAATTATCTTTCTGATATTTATAAAAATTCTTGGCTACATTATTGAGAAACTGTTAGATGTTATAGCCAAGTTGCTATGAACAAATGCTATTATGGAAACATGAATGTTAAAACAGATAGCCTGTATCTGTATATGTAGTTAGAGTGCTTCACTTAAGGCCTGAAATGATAAAGCAAGACTGTCAAATTTGATTATAAAAATAATTAAAACTTCTGAATAATGAAAGACATTTTCTGCTTCAAATATGTACTAAGTGTCATATGAAGGCAGTATGGTATGGTGAACTCTGAAGCCAAGCAGTCTAGTCTCCTACATGTCTGTCTGCCGCTTACCAATACCCAGGCTCTCTCTGTTCCATAGTTTCCTCACCTGTAATTCAGAGACAGTAATGGTATTTATGCCAGTTACCTTAATCAAATTGTATGAGATAATTCAATCAGAATGCAGCATATGGTACATTCTAAGTCAGGGGTTTTGTTGTCGTTAAGTGCCATTGAATTGGTTCTGACCCATAGCGACCCTGTATAGGATTTCCAAGGAGTGACTTGAACCATCAACCTTGCAGTTCAAAACAACTTTGCAGTGCAGCACATTAACCCACAGTGCCACATCAGAACCTTTTTTTTTCTGCCAAGGCCTATTTGAATATTTATAACATCATTTGCAAGCCATACAAAATTATCAACTTAAAAATTAGTCTGCTATATTTGGAGCCCCAGTGTGGTGCTGTTGGATAAAACACTGAACCTCAATATGGGTTTGAACAATAAGGTCGGTAGTTCAAACTCACCAACTGCTCCTTGAAAACCCTATACAGGGTCATTATAAGTCAGAACTGACTGCTGCACTTAACAACAACAAATGGAGTCCTGGTATGGCACTGTGGGATAAAGCACTGGACTTCAAGGTTTGTTTGAACCACCAGGTCAGTGGTTCAAACTCACCAGCTGCTCCTTGGAACCCTATACAACATGGTCACTATGGGTCGGAACCAACTCGACAGCACTAACAAAAACAACATTGCAATGGCTGGCACTGCAGTTGCCTTTGGCAGGACCAGACCAAATGATTTTGCAGGCCTTATAAGCCCAAGGCTGAACATTCTCCACCCCTGCTCTAAGTTGTTGTTGTAAGGTGCCGTCGAGTCGGTTCCAACTCATAGTGACCCTGAACAGGGTTTCCGAGGCTATAAATCTTTACGGGAGCAGAAAGCCCCATCTTTCTCCTGCGGAATGGCCAGAAGTTTCAAACTGATGACTTTGTGGTCGCAGCCCAATTCATAACCACTATGCTACCAGAGCTCCTTGCTCAAAGTAGATGTTAGTTTTTATTATATGTAACACTAGGTTATATTGACAAATACCCAGAGAAAAAGACCTGGAAGAAAATTACAGTTAAATTTACTTCCAACTTTATCCACTGAGCACTTTCTGTGTATTGTTTTTGCTTTGTTTTGTTTTTAAATTATAAAAAAATCAATAAAACAAATCAAAACCTTTGGCAAATTTTTTTAATATTTGATTGAGCACTCTGGATTCTATGGGGGAAAGTATTAAAATAACATAAACAAGTACAGTTTTAAACTGATAAAGGAAGCCTTAGGTCACAGAGATCAGTAGACTTGAGTTTGCCTACTGTTTACTGAAGCAGATAATGGTGTTGCAAAGATGGAGGACCAGATAGATGAAGTAGAGAAACCTTCACTAAAGGTAGTTTAAGTCTTCCAGTTGCTAAATTATCTCCCAGAGTAAGTGTGAATTAGCATTGTCATCAGGGATTCAAGACCATTCTTTTGTTCATTCACTGTTATCAGTGAGTTGTGGCTTGTTTTCTTGTGGTCCCAAGATGGTATTTATTCTCAGCACCAGCTATCTTTTCCTCAAATTACTACAGCCAAAACAAGAAGAAGAGAAATGCCTTTCTCAATCTCTCTCTTTTTCTCACTAAGCTACAAAATACTTTCCAAAAGTTTCTCAGGATGACTTCCCTTGGAGTCTCATTGGTCAGAACTAGCTCATCATATCCTTAAACCAATCACCAGCAAAGGGAAATGGAATTAATATACTCTGAAATTATGGTACATTCCCTATTGCAGTATAGAACTGTAACAAATAGTATTGTTGTTGTTAAGTTCCATGGAGTAGGTTCCAATTCCGATGAGCAGTTGGTGAGTTTGAATGGCTGACCTGAGGTTAGCAGTCCAGTGCTTATCCTACAGTGCTACATTATTATCAAATTAAAATAACAGCTGCCAATCTACAGCTCCCATTATGCTCTATGGTATAATCCACACACTGAACATTTCTGCATAATTTAAAATGATATCATTAAAGAGGCATTGATAGATTTTCTCACACTCAACCTTTGTATTTCTGTGTGACACTGTCAAAGTCATGTTGTTATTAGGTGCCATTGAATCAATTCCAACTCATAGGGACCCTATGCTCAAGATAACACTGCCCAATCCTGCACCAACCTCACAGCTGTTATGTTTGAGTCCATTACGGCTGCCACTGTGTCTGTCTCCTTGGTGGTCTTCCTCTTTTTCAGTAACCCTCCACTTTACCAAGCGTGATGTCCTTCTCCAGGGACTGGTCCCTCCTAATAGCATGTATAAAGTATGAGAGACACAATCTCACCACCCGCATTTCTAAGGAACATTCTTGCTGTATTTCTTCCAACACAGATTTTTTTCTTCTGGCAGTCCATGATACTTTCAATAGTCTTCTTCTACACCATAATTCAAATGCATTGATTCTTCTATGGTATTCCTCATTCATTGTCCACCTTTCACATGCATATGTGGTGATGAAAAATACCATGGCTTAGGTCAGGTGCTCCTTAGTCCTCAAACTAATGCATTTGTTCTTGAACACTATAAAGAGGTATTTTATGCAAATTTGTCTAATGCAATATGTAGTGTGATTTCTTACCTGTGGCTTCCCTGAGTGTTGATTGTGGATCCAAGCAAAATGAAGTATTTGACAACTTCAATCTTTTCGCCATTTATCATAATGATATTTATTGGTCCAGTTGTTTATATGTTTTATATAATATATAGAGGATGTTTACATTTTTTACATTAAGGTGCAACCCATACTGAAGGCTGTATTCTTTGATCTTCATCACTAGGTATTCAAGTCCTTATGGCTTCCAGCAAGCAAAGTTGTATCATCTGCATATTGCAGGTTCTCAATGAGTCTTCCTCTAACTGATGCCATGTTGTTCTTATAATTCAGCTCCTCAAATTATTTGCTCAACATACAAATTAAATAAGTATGGTGAAATGATACAACGTTTGTGCATGCCTTTCCTGATTTTAAACCATTCAATATCCCCTTTTTCTGTTCAAATGACTACTGTCTCTTTAGTCTATGTACAGGCTCCTCATGAACACAATGAAGTATTCCAGAACACTCAATCTTTGCAATGTTAGCTATACTTTGTCATGGCCCACACAGTAAAAAGCCTTTTCATAGTCAATTAAGCACAAGTAAACATCTTCCTGATATTCTCTGCTTTCTGCTAAGATCCACCTGATGTAAGCAATGTTATTCCTAGTTTCATGTCCTCTTCTGAATCCAGCTTGAATTTCTCACTGTTTCCTGCCTATTTTTAAATTATCTTCAGAAAAAAAATTGTTCCATGATTTTTGCATTCTGTTGGATCACACCATGGTAGCAACAATTGTGAAGATGGTACAGGACTGGGGAATGATTCATTCTGTTGTGCATAGGGTCTCTATGAGTTGGCAACTGAAACCAACAGCAGATTGAGCATTTTAGGTGCCCTTACAATAAACACATCAATGAAAGGATACCTGGGACACGAGATAGGCCAGGATATAGACTGGCCACCAGTCCCAAGAAAATTCTCATGCAATGGAAGCACATTATAAAATAAAAAAACTGACCAAACCTTATGACAGACTTCCTGATAGGAATTTTATTTTACTCTGGGGAATCAAAATTTATATCTAAGAGTATAAAACTGGTCCAGGTGTGAAAATGTCTGTTTTCTTTACATAGGATTCCCACCATACTTGATAACTGAGCCTAGATTCTAACTCCATTGGGACCTTGGTTTAGGGGTCATGTTCACATATGTTATAAGCTGAATATATTTTGGAATTTGAATTATAACATATGATAGATATAAAATATTTTAATTTTGTACCTACTTAAAACACACAAATTGTCTAAGGCTCTGTGTAAATTTTAAATGATTATGATGTTTAAAATTATAAATTCTAAAGTGAGACAAGCAAAGGCCACTTGAGGAAAACAAGGAGGGAAAAAGAGAGAAAATCATACTGATGATTTGTAAGATGAACTTAAACTTTTTTTTTTTTTTTAATTGCAGTACCATTGTAAAAGACAGCTATCAATTTACTTTTGGTCAGCCAGGGGACTAATCAAGCATCTTTCTTTTTGTTTCTCTAGTCTTCCATATTTTGGACATATTATCAGGAGGGATGAGCCCCTGGAGAAGAACATCATGCTTGGTAGAGTGGAGTGTCAGAGAAAAAGAAGAAGACCCCCAATGAGATGGATTGGCACAGTGGCAGCAGCAATGCACTCAAATGTAACAATGATTGTGAGATTGGCACAGGACTGGGCAGTTTTTCCTTCTATGGTGCTTAGGGTTGCTATGAGTCAGTAGAGTCGGTACCAACTCTATGGCACCTAACAACAAGCGACCATTTTTGGTGTTGCTGTAGTAATTGACAATATTTGTATATCCTAGTTGTTTGCATTCTTGGAATTAGAATAACAAGAGAAAAGCAAAGGAAGAGTAAGAAGAGAAAGTCTTAGAAATGATAGCATCTAAGGAAAAACTTCCACAATCTTCGGTCAGTTTGTTGTACTGTAGTGGCTTGTGCATTGTTGTGTTGTGTTGTGGTAGCATAGTTATTGTGAATCGGGCTGCTAACCGCAAGGTTGGCAGTTTGAAACTACCAGCCCTTCCATGGGAGAAGTATGAGGCTTTCTGCTCCTGTAAAGATTTACAGCCTCAGAAACCCTGTGCAGAGTTGCTGTGAGTTGGAACCTACTCCACAGTACATAACAACAACAAGAAAAAAATTCTGTTACTCTTCTGTCCATTTGTTTTACTCTAGTGGCTTGTGTGTTGTTGTGATACTGTAAACTGTGCTATCGGTATTTAAAATACCAGCAAAGTTATCCATGGTAGACAGGCTTTGGCATTGCTTCCAAATTAAGAAGAAAGAAAAGCGAACCACTACTGAATGTTTAGCCACATAATAGTGCTAGAAGATGAGCCCTCAGGTTGGAATGCACTGAAAATACCACAATAAAAGAGTTGCCTCCTAGAATTTACTTTGATAACATGGATAGATGAAAACCTTTAGGACCTTCATTTGCTGATGGAGCACAACTGAAAATAAGAAGTAAGAAGTTCAAGAATAAAGATGTCAGTTTGAAGACTTAAAGTGCACCTAATCCAAGTCATAATATTTTCAATCCTATCTTCTGTATATGAAAATTGGACAATGAATAAGGAAGACTCTAGAAGAATCAGTATGTTTGAATTATGGTGTTAAAAAAGAATACTGAAAGTACCACTGCCAGAAGAAACAACAAAGCTGTGTTGGAAGAATTACAGTTATAATGCTTCTTAGAAGCCAGGATGGTGAGACTTTGCACCATCAATAGATGGTCTTCAGGTTCCACTCTTTTTAGTCTTTAGAGTCATTCACACTACTTAAGAGGTCTTTCTATCCATACTCCCCACTTTGTAGATCATCTCAAGAACAGATTTGATGCATTTATAAAGACTAATGACCCTGGTAGCTTAGTGGATTATGAGTTGGGCTGCTAACTACAAGGTCAGTAGTTTGAATTTACCAGTCACAGGAGAAAGATGAAGCTTTCTGCTCCTGTAAAGATTTACAGCCTTGGAAACCCTATACAGAGTAGCTATGAGTCAGAACCAGATCAGTGGCACACAAACACCACCACTAATAGACTGTTGTTGTTGTTGTTGTTGTTATGTGTCATGGAGTTGATTCCGACTCATAGAGACCCTGTACAGGATTTCCGAGGCTGTAAATCTTTACGGGAGCAGAAAGCCTCATCTTTCTCCTGCAGAGCAGCTGGCAGTTTCGAACTGCTGACCTTACGGTTCACAGACCAATTCGTAACCACTATGCTACCAGAGTTAATAGACTAGACTTTAATAAATTACTTGGTGGTTCCATATGATAAGCACTGGACTGTGAGCCCAAGGTCCATGGTTCAAGCCTGCCAGCTGCTCTGAGAGAGAAAGATGAGACTTTCGGCTCCAGTGAATATTCAAAACCTTGGAAACTATATACAGGGTTGCTATGAGTCAGAAGCAACTTGAAGGCCCCTAGCAATGCTATAAAGTATTAATGAAGTAAATTCACTTTGAAGTCCTGAAGTGGCAATGTAGGGTAAGCACTGGAAGGCAAATCACAGTGTTGATGGTTCAAACCAACCAGCTGCTCCTTGAAACGCTTATACAGGGTTGCTATGAGTGGTAACTGACTCTGCGACACTTAGCAACAACAACAACAAATAGATGCATAAGGAATAAAGCAGCACATTCTGCTAAGTGCAGAGTGTGGTTTTATCATGAAAAAGGAAAAGGCACTTCATGCAGAGGTATAAGTAGATGCTAGTACCTGGAGTGGTGATTGTAGCAGTGTTTGGAAACAGTGGCCCAGTGTGACTGGAAGGGAACATGGAAGAAGTGGCAGAAACTCAAGACGGGGTGATTCACTTGAGTTATAAAGAGTCTTTTATATCATATTAAGTAATTTGAAATAGGGATATCTTTAGAATCACAATCTTTCTTTGAATGATTGTACTATTTTATAATTCCTAAATCCAGCTTAAACCCTAACCATAATCTTCTTTTATGAAAACATCTTTATTGGTTTTTCATTTTTTGCTGATTCATTTCCTGAGCCTTGTATTTAGGCTTTACAACTTCATGTTTTGGTCCATCCTAAGTCAAAGAACATGTCTAGCGACTGGAGAGAGAGAAGCGTACCAATGCCACTGAGTGGACTCATGATTACCTTTGTGTGTCTGAGCAGAACCATGTTCCATATGGTTTTTCAATGACTTTTTTTTTTTCTGAAAGTAGATTGCCAATGTGACTCTGAGTGGGCTTGAGTTTTCGGTCTTTCGATTTTCTGCAGAGTGTATTAACATTTTGCACCACCCAGTGATTCTCAGAAGCAAAAGTGTTACAGAAATGCTAGTCACAGAAATTTGCTGACATGGACAAGGTTCAGTTGGCGCTTAAACATATGGGTGCAAAAATGGATGGGAAGGCAATGGACAATAAAGTATGAAGTCTAAGCTGGACAAAAGTGGGTAGAAGTAATTCCTTAGAAAATATAAGGAAAATAAGAAGACTAACATTATCTAGTCGGACATATTGTCAGGAGGGACCAGTTCCTGGAGAAGGATATCGTGTTTGGTAAGGTGGAGGGTCACAGAAAAAGAGGAAGACCCCCCAACGAGATGGGTTGGCAAAGTGGCAGCATCAATAGGTTTAAGTGTGGCAACAATTGTGAGGTTGATCCTGGACTGGACAGTGTTTCATTCTGTTATACTTAGGGTCGCTATGAGTTGGTACCAACTCGATACTACCTAACAACAACAACAGCATTATCTAGAGTGCTTCCCAAAGTGCATATATAGAACATGCATCCAATAGGAGGCTAATAACAACTAAATGGTAAGAAATGTTCTGTACTCAAATTAGTTTAGGAAATACCTCAATAATAAAAGTTAAATAAATAGCTTTCTTTACATCAGTAACTCTTAGGTCCTTTAATATGCTAGTATGCATTATGCATCTCTGAAAAGTGGCTATACTACACAGTACTTCCCAAATTTATTTGCCAGGGGACCCTTTTAGGAGGAATTGTCTAGAAAGATCAGTGAGTCACAAAGGACAATTTGGGCACTGGTGAGGCACTGCAGCATACACACTGGAGTGCTAACTGCAAGATCAGTAGTTCAAACCCACCAGCCACTCTTGGAAAGCCTGTATAGGGTCACTCTAAGTCAGAACCGACTCTACAGCACACAAGAACAGCAATCAATGCATAAGATGTGTTGTTGTGTGCTGTCAAGTTGGTTCTGACTCAGCAAACATTATATAGGTTTCCCAGGAGCAGTTGGTGAGTATGAATTACCATCCATGAGGTTAGTAATCCAATGCTTATACTACAACGCCATACCAGGACTCCTCGTAGGTAACCAAAAAATCAAACAAGTTTACTTTGACACCATAAAACCAGACAAAGCAAGGCCACTTCATGATCTTGCCTAAGTACAGATGAAAACACAACCATTGTGTCACCCATAAAATATCAATCACCCTTGTGTCTTGGCTAAAATAAGTCCTAGTGTGGTGTTGTAGGCTAATGCATCAGACTGCAGTCTTTTGAACTGCAAGGTCGGTGGTTCAAGTACACCAGCTACTCCTTGGAAACCCTCTATAGGGTCGCTATGAGTTGGAATTGACTTGATGGTACTTAACAACAATAACAATGCCGTTGCCAACTTTATCCTTATTTTAGTCTTACCTCCTTATAGATAATTCTTATGGAGCTAGCCAGTCATAGAATTGTCCCTATTTCCCATCAGCATCCCGTCTGTGATGAACCCTACTTCCTTTGACCTTCTAAAATTCTCAAATCAAAGCTAAAATTCTATATAAAGGGGCAAAGGTATGTGGTAACAAACCATACCTGCCATGATACTCTATTCATCTGGGTTCCATAATCCATTGCAATGGACACACAGAACTCAGAAGACATACAGTTATAAGAGATTACAGGACAGGGTCAGAAAATGCTCAGAGTACAGTTGTTCCAATCAGGTGCTAATAAATGCCCAGAGGACACATTCCATCATAAACCTCAGCCTGAAGATGCTTAGGATCAGCTCCATGGGTCAGCAAACCTAGATCTCCCACATAGGTTCCTGGAGGCACCTTACTCTACAAGCAAGCTTCCAGCCCAGAGTCACTCAGCTTTATTTGCTCCATGGGCTGGAAAGCTCACTGTTCTGTCTTGTGCTCTGTTTTTTGGTTCTGCTGCTGCTCCTCTTCAATTCCTCCAATATCACAACTTTCTATCTCTGGGTAGAGAAGTTCAATACACAGGGATCTCAGGATCCAAAGGATGTACTTTTTGATGATAGTGAAATCCCCCTTCTTGCTTCTGAGATTGCTCATTTTAAACCCATGCTGGAGTTCCAAGTTTACACAATTACCATTAATTCTGCTACCATTCACAACTGAATTATGCCATCCTATCAGTATCTTCCCCTACTTTCTCTTACCCAGACCCAGCAGGGCAGAAACATTGTTTGGTGGGAGTTATTATGGCTAGTAATAAGTAGTAATAACTAGTGTATCAAAATGGCAGATTGTGTAGACATGCAATGAGGAGCTGTGTCAATAAACAGCACAGAATACTGGGCCAAGCAGGCTCAGGGGATGGTGCTGGAACTCTGAAACACATATAAAGGAATATTTGGAGGATTGGAGGGCTTACAGCTACGGTAATTTGTAGAAAAATAAAAAAATCCATTGTTTTCTAATTCAAGGTGCTTAGCTATCCCCAGAGCCACCATCTTGGGAGAGAACATCTCGATTGTATCAGGACTGATATAAAAATTTAAAGTGACAATTTTGACATAAAAACAAACGGCCACCATTTGTCTGTCCATCATGCTGTGGTGGCTTGAGTTACTGTGGTTCAGAAGGCTATGCCACCGGTATTTTAAATAACCA
>NW_006408529.1:17694688-17696029 GCF_000296735.1 Chrysochloris asiatica | reverse complement strand
TTTGCTGGTTACCTGGATGTGGGGGTGGGGTGGGGTTGGAGTGAGGGGCGGGAGTGGAGGGTGAAGCACAGCATAGGGAATAGACACAGGATAGTTTGGGTGCTAGGGAGGGGGCAATACACAAGAAGGGGGTGGGGAATGGAAGAACAAGGCAGATGGGAGAACAATTAGGCAGTTTTGCATGGGCTAAGCAAGACAGAGGTAAATAATATTGTATGCACAACCTTGAAACAACAGGGCTCTGAGACACAGGGATTGAGACATGGTTAGAATGGATAAAACGGGAGAAATAATGTTAAGATGATTGCTGTCTTTTGAATCTTGGTTTCCATGGCATACCATTATAAAATATATACATCATGGTAAGAGAAAGGAATAGCCAGAAATATCACCATAGAAAGCTTGTAAGCCCGTCTTCTGCCTATAACTGATTGGAGTACCTAAAATAGGGCTACAACATGCCCATTGAAGGAGGCTTCCTGTGGAGCCTCTGCATTACATAAGACCATAGGTGGAATCTATGTGGGGGGTTGGGTAGAGAGGCAGGCTTGCAGGGTATACTCTTTGGTTGGTTGATGATACACGGAGGGGATTGTGACCACGGCAATGAAATGATATACGATAGGATGAATATAAAGCTAAAGTTCTCCCATGTAAACCATCACATAATTCACAATAAAACATTAAAAAAAGGAAAAAAAAGAAACATTCTCTAATGGTTACCAGTGGTAGAGGGGAAGGGAGACTTAGTAAGTCATTGGTTATAGGGTTGTTGTTGTTAGTGCCATTGAGTTGGTTCAGACTCCCAGTGACCCTGCGTAGGGTTTCCAAGGAGCAGCTGGTGGGTTTGTACTGCTGACCTTATGGTTGGCAGTGCAGTGCTTATTCTAAAGTGCTACACCAGGACTCTTATAGGGTTGCTGTTAAGTTCTGTCAAGTCCGTTTCTACTCATACCGACTCTGTATTGAGTTTACAAAGCTTTAAATCATCATGGGAGCACAAAGCCTCATCTTTCTCCTGTAGGGTTGTTGTTGTTAGTGCTGTTGAGTCGGTTCCGACTCATAGTGACCATGTATAGGGTTTTCAAGGAGAGGCTGGTGGGTTTGAACTGTGGATCATGTGTCTCAAACTGATTTTGCAATCCAGTGCAGGTAGAGCAGTGCTAATTTGGGTGAAGGGGAAGGCAATTTAAAATAAGGAGGAGTTTGGCAAAAAATGATAGAGACAGGAGTGTAAGAATTAAAGGCAACAGAGGTAACCATGGTTATGTACACAATCCTGCAATAATGGTGATCTATCTCTCTCTCTTCATGAGGAATCTGTACCTGGACCAAGAAGTA
>NW_006408529.1:17678220-17693493 GCF_000296735.1 Chrysochloris asiatica | reverse complement strand
GGGTCTTAGGACCATAGTCTCAGGGGACACCAGTGTCAATTAGCATACCATTATTCACAAAAAACATGCTCTATATCCTACTTTGGTGAGTAAAAATTTGAGTCTTAAAAGCTGGTGAGTGGCCATCTAAAATACCACTATTGGTCTCTCCCTGTGGGGGGGAAAGAAGAGCAATGAAAATTAAAGACATATGGAAACAATCAGACCAATGGACTAATGAACCCCCTGAACATTAGTCTCCACTATGCTGAGACCAGAAAAACTAGATAGTTCCAGGCTACTACTACCAACTGCTCTGTAAGGATCATATTAGAAGGTCCTGGATACAGTGGGAGACAGCGTGAAACTAAACTCATATTATAAAAAGATGCACTGATTGGATAAAGACTGGTGGGATCCTAAAACTGTGACCCTTAGTCACTCTTTACATCTGGAACTGAATTCATCCCCATGGTGCAGTTTTCAGCCAAATAATAGACAGGTTTATAAGGGGAATAATAACACTAGTAAGGTATACACCTTAGAATAATCAACAGCTTGAGATTAAAAGGGCAGTATTTACCTTAAGAAGAGTTAAGAAAGAAAACAGCAAATAGAAGGAGGAAGTGGGATAAGTGATGTTACTTACATCAATGCGTTGAAACAAAATGTGTATGAATTGGCTGAAAATGATCTGCTCTGTGAATCTTCCCCCAATTCACAATATAAAATAAAAACAAAAGGATCATTGAGATGGAATCTAAGTTATTTAGATTTATTGTAAATTTAATGTTTTTGATTCAGCTCAGTTCTGTTTTGCCAATTGAAAAACAGGAAGAAGTTGGTGTGAACTGATTACATGATGGTACCTGGGAGTATTCAAGCAAGTCAATTCACTTGTGGAAATTAAACGGAAGGTCAGACAAACATCCTTTTCTGAACTCTTGTTGTTTTGAACTCTAGAGAGAAGGATGTCTCCTGAGGACAATTATAAAGAACAGCCTACAGGAGTTCAGGATGTTACTTCCTGTTTGGGTCACACACAAGTCAATCTTATGCCTTTTATGAGTTTTATTCATACTTGGCTCAATGAGACATTCCTTGTCAATACTAATCTCTTAAAAATTATACAACTTAAATTTTTTTAAAATGTTTTTTATTATTATTATTGATTTATTATTTTATTTTAATTCAATTCAAATTGTGGACATTTGTTCCATGATCTCATATGCAAATAGAGAATAAAAGTACAATTATTTTCTAACGTGCTTTTCAAAAACTGATGATATGTTGATGAATTCATTCTAATAATTTATTTAGAAATATTTTTATGAGAAGGTTATTGATAGATAGCATGCAAAGTACATTAATCAAAGATATTCTTGTGATTCTTATTTTATGATACCAACATAAAGCAGGATTTTTTCATACTTAGAATACACATTAGCAGAAATGCTGTAAAAAAGAGTCTCTAGTGTCAGTGGGTTGTATAATGTGAAACTGAAGAGCATTCACATTATTTTTATTATAAACCAATAAGTAAGTAACACTTAAAATAATAGTCTTTCTAGAGAAGGACTAGCTTATGTGTGGTACAGTTAACAAATGCTATATGGATTTATTATGTCATGATCATCATCACTAATTATTGAGGAATGTTGTTGTTGTTGTTAAGTGCCGTCGAGTCGGTTCCGACCCATAGCGACCCTGTACAGGGTTTCCGAGGGTGTAAATCCTTACGGGAGTAGAAAGCCTCATCTTTCTCCTGCGGAGTGGCTGGTAGTTTCGAACCGCTGACCTTAAGGTTCGCAGCCCGATTCGTAACCACTATGCTACCAGAATAGTAAGAGATTATCTACCATCGTAGCATTAAAAGTCAGGAGTAAAAGAATCTCAGTGGGACCAGGTATTTTGGGCAAGGCCATCACCTGAGTCTGTGACCAGAGGAGAAAAATTCTTTGTTACTACAAAGTTGATCTGCTGATTAACCTTTGGGAAACAGGTTTTTCTGCAATGCTTTTAAGAAGGAAATTGTTTCTTCTAACAATTCCTGTAGCAGAAACCCAAATATCATGAAATATAATTAGTTATTAAAATATTCATTTAATTAACTAATCAAAATCAATTACAAATGTTTTCTGTATGTATATATTACAAAGGTATTTAGCATTTAACAAAATCCACATTGGGCAAGGCACCACAATAAACACTTTTCAATAGAAAAAAAAAATACTGCAATTAAAAAATTTAAGTATGGGCTTATATTTTATTATTTTCTAGTTGAAATAACACAATACCTTTTAAACCCACTATCTTGGTAGCATAATGGTTACAAGTCAGGATGCTAACCTCAAGGTCAGCAGTTGGATATTACCAGCCATTTCACGAGAGAGAGAGGGAGAGAGAGAGAGAGAAAGAGAGAGAGGCTTTCTGCTCCCGTAAAGATTTACAGCCTTGGAAACCCTACGCAGGGTCACTACAAGTTGGAACCCACTCCATGGCACAATGCCACCACCACCATTTTCCATTTTATTGCAAATACATTCCCCCCAAAGTAGAGACCATTGCATAAATCCTCATATGACTTTATGACTTTTTTTAAATGAAAAGTAATTTTATACTCTTAAATTGTCATAGGTATATTTAGTAGTAAAAATGTTCTTATATGATTACATCTTTACTTTAGATAATCAAGTCGACTAACAACAGGGGGTCTGAATACGGAAGTGTATTTCAAGAGAAGAGATGCAATTGTGTTATGGTAAGTATGAGAAAGTAGAGTTACATTATTTTAAAGTAAAACTCTAATTGCCATGGAACTTAAAAAAAAAAAAGTTACACCTTTGTACTTTAATCTCTACATAAAACTTAATGTACTGAATTTCTGGATCCAAGTGCTACTTGCAATTTATGATGAAATGCACTTATCCGTTCCTTCTGAACTGGCCAGTTCAAGATGCAGCGAGATTTAAACATTCCTCTTCGTAAACAAAGTGCATGATTCAGTTTATAATCTGGAATCTCTTCAAGAAAGATCAATATAATGGAATCCAGATTTTGTTCAATAGCTTGCTGAACTGCATGGTGCACTTTGAATCTAAGCCAAAAGAAAAAGAAAAGAAAAAAATACTGAACTAACTTTTTAAAATTTTAATAACCCAAACTCTAAAATCTAAAATTCTTTTTGGAATTTACTTAATTTTTCCATTTAAATTCCTTCTCTTAGTTTTCCATTTTAAAATCCTTTAATTTTCAGTAATAACAACCCAATATTATGTAGATTTTAATATAATGCATATTTGAAAGTTGAATTGAAAAACAAACACGCATTTAAAAATTCACAATGTTCACTTACCTTTTACATAAGGGATCTTTTAATAGATGCTGTGTTATAACAAAAATAACTTTTCTGCTTCTTTGGATGCTCTTGACAATTGCTTCAAGTTCAAGGACACCTGCCTCAAAATCCCTTTCTTCCAGACAAAATCTGAGAGATTCATCTTTTTCTTCCATTGGGGAGAAGTGTTGCCAGACCCAATCTCTATCTTTATAGGCATGAATGACATATGCGGCATAGTCAAACTGCTCTGGCTGTCTGTCTATCTCCTTGAAACCAAGAATCCGATGTACTGAAACATTCCAATAGAAAGATATTCTCCAACCCTCAAAATGGATGAGTAATACACTGAAGATAAAAATCAATAGGATACTCGTGTTTATTATGAACAACAGTTCAAAAGGGGCACTGTCTTTGCAGGCTGATACATCAAAAAGTGTCACTGGGAAGCCATGATATTGAGGTGGAGTGTTGCACAGATAAGACTCTGGTAACCCGGTGATATTGGTATGAGTTCCATTAATCCAATTAACAAACCAGGCGATACTTTCACATGTACAATCAAATGGATTAAAACGCATATCTAAGTTACTCAGGTTCTTGAAAGGCGGTCCAAAAACATCTTTTTCAACTGATGTTATAAGATTTTTCTGAAGGTTCAGCGACTTCAAAGAGATTTGATTGTCAAAGACAGATGGTGGCAGTATGTTTAAATTATTCAATCCTAAATCAATGCTCTTTAGTTCAGACAAATCCTTGAAAATCTCCTCTGGAATCTCATCAAAGCCGTTAGACTCTAAGTTAAGTATGCGGAGGTGAGAAAGACCCTTTAAGAAATAAACAGGACCACCGGGGTTTGCATGTTTCCAGAGCCTTGCTAAGTTGTTGTGCTGCAAATTCAGAATTTCTAGTTTGCCAAGTCCCTCTAACATCTCACTATTTATGTTGGCTATGTTGTTGTTACTGAGATCCAGAATGGTCAAGTTACGAAGACTGCGGAAAGGTGAGGGAGAAATATCCACATTTTTACAGGCCACCCTTCGGAGCATCAGTTGCTGGAGGCTTGGAACCAAGGCAAAGGAATCGCTAGTTAGTTGTAGGTATCTGTTATAGGAAAGGTAGATTTCAATAATATTTCCTAGACCTCTCCATTCCTGGCCTGTGAGTTCTTGCTCAATGCTATTAATGCCAAGGTCAAGTACCTTTAGGTAGCCCAACCAAAAAAAAGCACCACTCTTTATTTTTGTGATTTTATTTCTGGTTAGGTTGAGTAAGAGTAAAGGAGACTGAGCAAGTGATACAAATGTTTCATTTGTTAATGTTTGCAAGCTTTTAAAGGAATTGGATAGCCTTAAATATTTCAGATTTGTCAATCCTGTGAACATATTGCTGTTTATCCCTGGCAAATCATTATCTTCCATGTTAAGGTACTCCAAATGTTTTAGCCACTGTAAGGAAAAATCATCAATCTTGGGTAGAGAAGAAAGGGAAGCACTTTGTTTAGTAAAAGATCGTTTCAGACTCAAGTATCTCACACTGAATAGCCCATAAAAGGAGCGAGAAGACAAATGTTCTATATTATTATTCTCCAGGATGAAATATTTCAAATGTGGGAGCCAAGCAAAGGAATTATTAGCGATCATATTTAAATTATTATAGGAAAGATCGAGCATGGTGAGATTTGTCTCTTTCAGTCCCAAAAAGGTCAGATTACTTATTCTGTAGAGCTGGTTGTTGCTGAGAGATAGATTCCGAATGCTTGTATTTGATAATTCCAAACACAGTTTCTCCGTAAGACTGAAGCCCAGTTGGGCATTGTTCAGAAAGAGGCCAAATAATTTTCCGATTGCATGAAAACACCCTGGAGAGAACTGAAGGTGAAAAAAAGAGAGAGGTTTATAACGAAAACATAAAGTCTATGTATGGTACTTGAAAAACTTAAAATTATTTAACATATTATCTACAGGGACCACATTGCCTGTCACTTCTCTAATGTGCAGGGCCTTCCTAACTGTGTGTATAACACCTCCTGAGCCACAGTCCAAACCTTCCACAGTCTCAGGCTAACTTCTGTCCAGCATTTATTTCCTCAAGTTTAGATACTTCTTCTTCAGGGGACTTTCCCTGACTTACCAGTGTAAATTAAATCTCCTGGTGCTTTTTATTTAATCACACTGAGTATGTTTATAATTACTCAACTATTTACGAAGTCACCAATGGGACAATAGTGTTTCTGACTTGGTCACTATTGTTCTACGTGAACATTATGAAATGAACGAATGGGTGGGTTTTATGAGAAAGTGCCACAAACTTTCCTTTCTATAACCTCTTTGAGGTTCTATCATTTTGTTTTTCTATGCGGTTTCCTACTGACTTTATACGCTTTCTGCTCCTATAAAGATTTCATTATGGTATTTACAGTGTCTTTCTACAACTGTCCCCACTCTTTTACCAAAAGCATTTTGCGGGAACAAGAAAACACAAGGCAAGAGAAGGAATTCAGAGAAGAGGGGAAGTAGCCAATGTCTGGTTATAAAACTCATCAGTGGAGCATTTGTTGTTAAGTGCCATCAGGTCAGTTCCAACTCATAGCAATCCTATGTAGGGTTTCCAAGGAGCGGCTGTTGAGCTGGATCCATGACCTGTGGTTCAAATTGACCTTGCAGAGCATAGTTCAAATTGACCAGTGGAGCATAGTCTCCAGATTCTAGTGTGTCACCTGCCAGATATAAGGGCTCATGGAATGAGAGAGAAATATACAAAAGTGTGCTTTATTGTAAAGACAATGAATTAAATGTAAAGCATCAAATCATTAAATGAATTATGATCAATCTACATGGTAGTCTGCTTTGTAGCCCATAAAATTAAGTTGTGGCGCTGTAGGATCACTACAGGACTGCAGATCAGCAGTTCAAACCCACCAACTGCTCCTCGGAAACCCTGTCCAAGGCTGCTATGAATTGGAATCACTTTGAAAGCAATTAACAACAACAACAACAAAATTCAGTTGTTGAAAACATCTTAAAGACCAAGTAGATGCTCATGATGTGATGTTAATTTTGACTAGCAGGATGCAGCATCATCCTCAGAGAGGCTCGGGTCTTACACTGCCAGATTCCATCCTCTGTCACCAGCTGACCATCTGTGAGACCATAGATAACCATCAATTGCTTCTTAATCTCAGTGTTCTCTTGTGTACAATAACACAAAGTATAAATTGGTCAAAGCGATTAGATAAATAAAATATTTAAAACAACTCGGCACAGTGTTTGACACTCAGTTAAATTCTCTATGAATGCTAGCTCTTGTCATGATTGTTTTTCCTATTGTTATTTGAATAAAAAGTGAAAAGAAGCATACACTAAAGGCAGTCGTTCTGGGTTGTGGGCTTTTGGTTGATCTTTGAGTCTTCATCAGATGCTCATGTATAAGATTTCTACAGTAAATTAAATATTCTAATTACAAAGAAAATGCTATTTAAGAAATAAAATGAGTGGTGACCACAAAATTGTTAATTATTATCTCAGGATGATTTTGTAAACAGTCTATTTTTACAAATGGAAAAATAAGGCAACTTTTAAAAATCGGATTTAATTATGAATGGCTGCTCCTTGGAAATGCTATACAGGTTGCTATGAATCTGAACCGACTCGATGGCACTTAACAGCAACATAGACTATTAAGAGGAGACCTGGTAAAGTAGTGGATTATGAATTGGGCTGTTAACCACAAGGTGAACAGTTAAAATATATCAGTTGTTCCCTGGGAGAAAGGAGGCTTTCTGCTCCTATAAAGATTTACAACCTCAGAAAATTCATACAAGGTCGCCATACATGGGAACCAGTTCTGAGGCACACCACCACCACCATAGCCAGAAAAAGAATAAACTGAACACAAAATACAGATTGTTGTTGGTGGTGTTAGATGCCATCACATCTGTTCTGTCTCATAGCAACCCTATCCACAATGGACAGAAACACTGCCTCGTCCTGCACCATGTCTTCACAAATTGTTTGAGCCCATTCCTGCTGCCACCTTGTCAGTTCATCTCTTTTTCACTGACCCTCCACTTCATCAAGCATGATGTCCTTCTCCAGGGACTGGTCCTTCCTGAAGACATGTCCAAAATGTGAGAAAAGTCTTGCCACCTGGCTTCTAAGGAGTATTCTGAGTCTACTTTTTCCAACACAGATTTGTTCTTCTGGCAGTTTATGATATTTTCAATGTTATTCTCACAGACTAAGAGATCAAATAGATTGATTCATCTGAGGTCTTCCTTATTCACTGTTCAACTTTCACATGCATATGAGTCTATTGAAAACACCATGGCTTGGGCCAGGCACACCTTAACCTTCAAAGCAACATCTTTGATCTTCAGCTTTCCTCATCCCACCCTCCACCCCCACCCCAATGATTGTAATCCCCTCCATGCAACAGCAGTTATCCTATTTCCATTCCACCCACTCTTCCATCCCTTCTCAACTTTGTCCTTATGTAAATGTTCCCCGTTTGATTTTGAATGATTGGCACTGAGTTTTACCTTGCACCTTCAGGATTTTATATGTGAAGAGATTTTTATATAGGTTTTGTTCCTTTTTCCCCAAAAAAACTTTGTAATTTTTACAAAAACAATCCCTGGGGGATTGTAACCATGGCAATGAAAGGATATATGATAGGATGAATGTAAAGCTAATGTTCTCCCATGTAAACAATCACATAATTCACAATAAAACATTAAAAGAAAACAAAAAACAGCCTCCAACACTGGCTTCCCCTCTGTCACTAGCTTCCCATCTGGGTTTCTGGGCCCGAAGCCCTGTACTTGATTTTGTTTATTAAGGGATCATGGCAGTAAACTCCTAGGGGACAGTCAGGTAGCCAGCCACCCCCGACTTCCCCAACCTCCTACTAACTACTTCCTGTCCTGGGGTGCACCCAAACCCTGGGACTCTGGACAGAGGGACTGATGGACAGAGGGAGCTGGCAGCTGAGAGGGTGCTGCCATGGAGCCGCCCCATGAAGCCATGGTGAGCATTTCTTACTAGTGTTGTTTGGCCCCTCTCGTATACCTATCTACTGTTTGGCTGATAATTAGGCCACGAAGGTGAGTTCCTCTCCAGATATGAAGGATGGTCGAGAGCCATAGTCATAGGTTCATCCAGTCTGTTTCTGACCAGCAAAACCCAATCTTGTTTTTATTTAAAAAATCATTTTGAGTTTTGTTCAACATTTTTGCTGCTCTATCTGGGACCTGGTGTGGCATAGCAGAATAAGCACTAGACCACAAGGTTGATTTGAACCACAAGGTCAGTGGTTCAATCTCATCAGTCATTCCTCTGAAACAATATACAGGGTTGCTGGGGGTCATAACTGACTCAAAGGAACTTAACAACAACAAATTTGGGACCTTCTAATGTGACCCCTTTCAGAGCAGTGATTGGTGGTAGCCAGGTACCATCTAGTTCTTAAAGAGATCTTTTGCTAGCAGGTCTACCTAATTCAATAAGTTGTTTGATTTCTTGACTCCTATTAACATGAGTGTTGATTGTGGATCCAAACAAAAATGAAATCTTTGACAACTTCAATCTATTCTTCATTTATCATGATGTTATTTACTGATCCAATTGTGAGGATTTTTGTGTTCTTTACATCAAGGTGCTTGTAGTTGGTGCATAAATTTGAATAATGGTGGTATTAACTGGTCTTTATTGTAGGCCTACAGATATTATCCTTCACAACATTCTAGTTCAAGGCAAATCTTGAAAAGTTCTTTGTGATAATGAATTTGACAATATTCCTCTTCCATTTGTCAAATAATAATGGAATATGGAATAGTAAACCATATGATTGTCAGATTCAAAATTAGCTTACTAGTGACTAGGATATTGATATTTATGTGTTCCATCTCTTTTTGGACAACTTCCAGTTTTCCTAGATTCACACTTCGTACGTTCCATGTTCTGATTATGAATGGACTGGTTTTTCTTTTTCTCATTTTGAGTTTTGCCCCATCAGCAAATAAAGGTACTGAAAGCTTCACTCCATTCAAGTCATCATGGTCAACTCTACATGAAGAGGCAACTCCACATGAGGAGGCAACTCTTCCTTCCCTAGTCATATTCTGAGTGCCTTCCAATATCATCTAATGATATTCTGATGCTCTTCTTAATGTTTTCTTATTCTGGCAGTGGATTTAACAAAGTTCTACTGCTATTCAAAAGGTTTTCAGTAGTTAAATATTCAGAAGTAGCATACCTCTCCTTCTTCCTAGTCTGTCTTAATCTGGAAGGCCAACTGAAGCCTGTCCATCATGAGTGACCTTACTGCTATTTAAAATACCAATAGCATAGCTTCTAGCATAGAAGTAGCAAGCAAACCACCAATGTACAACAAACTGACAGATAAGTTGTGGACAGATTGTATATGGATAGTTCAAATTTTGTAGTGCTTATATGTCAGACACTGTGCTAAATTATTTATCTCACAATCTTAGTGTGGTAGTCCTGTTACTATAAAACTTTTAACAACTGGGGAGATAAAGCAAAGAGGACTTGAAATATTTACTTGATTTTGTTTATTAAGAGATAAAACCAGGATAGGGACTTAACTAACATGACATTAAAACCTGTGATCTTAACTATCATACAATTTTAAT
The DNA here is from genome assembly GCF_000296735.1 of Chrysochloris asiatica. Classification (NCBI taxonomy): domain Eukaryota; kingdom Metazoa; phylum Chordata; class Mammalia; order Afrosoricida; family Chrysochloridae; genus Chrysochloris; species Chrysochloris asiatica. The sequence continues at coordinate 17,683,522 of NW_006408529.1, read as the reverse complement.
ACTTTCAGTGACTTTGATGAGACTGTTACCTTTACAAGTAAGGAACTTTAAACTAGGAGCAATTAATAAGTTCCCCAAAGTCAAAGAACAGGCATGTGATAGAAAGAACATTTAAATTCACTTTTGTTTGAAAGTAGAATTCCAACTCTTAATCACTACCAATGTACTCTTTCCTGTAAGGATTGTGCCACTGGCCCCAAGCAGTAAGGATGAGCTAAGATGGATCTTGTCTGAAAGCAGAGACTATCAGAAAGGTGTTTATTGTGCAAAGGCTTTCAATTTGTGGATTATTTCAATTCGCTATGGACAACATTGTGAAGTACGAGTATTCTGGAACACTTAATTGTGTTCTTGAGAAACCTGTACATAGACCAAGAGGCAGTTGTTCAAACAGAATGTGCAAACACTGAATGGTTTAAAATTGATAAAGGTGTATACCAAGGTTGTATTCTTTTACCATACTTATTCAATCTGTATGCTGAGCAAATAATCCAAGAAGCTGGATTATATGAAGAAAAACATGGCATCAGAATTGGAAGAATACACATTAACAACCTGCAATATGCAGATGATATAACCTTGCTTGCTGAAAGTTAAGAGGACTTAAAATACTTACTGATGATCAAAGACCACAGCCTTTGGTATGGGCTACATTTCAATGTAAAGAAAATAAAAATCCTCACCACTGGACCAATAAACAACATTCTTATTAATGGAGAAAAGATTGAAATTGTCAAAGACTTTTAATTGAATCCTACATTTTTCTAGGATTAATCATTAACATTCATGGAAACAGCAGTCAAGAAATCAAACAACATATTGCATTAGGCAAATCTGCTGCACAAGAAGAGCAAAATTTGAGGATTAAGATGAGCCTGACAAGCCATGGTATTTTCAATAATTTCATATGTATGTGAAAGTTGAACGGTGAATAAGGAAGACCACAGTTGAATTGATGCATTTAAGTTATGGTGTTGGAGGAAAATATTAAAAGTATCATGGACTGCCAAAAGAACAAAACCAATCTGCATTGGAAGAAGTACAGCTAGAGTGCTCCTTGGAAGCCAGGATGGCCAAACTTTGTCCCTCATACTTCAGACATATTATCAGGAGGGACCAGTCACTGGAGAAGGATACCATGTTCCATAAAGTGGATCTGAGGAAAAGAGGAAGATCCCCCAATGAGATGAATTGGCACAGTGGTGGCAGCAATGGACTAAGGCTTAGCAAACAATTGTGAGATTGCCGCAGGACCGGGCAGTGTTTTGTTGTGTTGTGCATAGGGTTGCTATGAGTCTGTACTGACTCTAAGGCACCTAATAGCAACAACAACAAACTCATTGTCCTTCCTCTGGAGTCTTTATATTTCTATTTTTACGGCACAGTTAAGGATTCCCTACACTTAAAGGTAGAACAAACACACCCACGTGCATAAAATAATACCTCACTTCTTACCTCTTTAATTTGGTTCGATGACAAGTCTAATTTTTTTAAAGAAGAATTGCCAAGGAAATGAAGTTCTTCACGTCTTAATGCATGGATTTTATTATTTGACAATAGAAGTTCTTGGAGATTTTCCAGTTGTAGATCAGTTCCTAATTTTGTAGATGATAAACCATTATGAGCTAGGTCTAATTTGATTAAATTCTGAGGAGGGGAAAAATATATATATATGTAAGTTAGTCTTGCCATAAAACATCATTAAATATACATGTTGCTGTTGTTGTTGAAGTGCCATTGAGTCAGTTGCAACTCATAGTGACCCTACATTGGGTTTCTGAGACTTTAAATCTTTGTGGGAGCAGAAAGCCCCATGGTTCTCCTTTGAATGGCTGGTAGACTTGAATCTCCAATTTTGTGGTTCATAGTACAGTGCTTATCATGTGGAGTCACTATGCTCATTTTATCTCTTAGAAATATCTCAAAGCAAAATATGACTTCTCCATAATAGCATATAAAACTCACAGTAAGAAAAACTAACAATCTTTGATGTAAGAAAAATACCATCTTGGCAAGGCTTGAGTTTCTTACTTCAGAAGTAAAGGCACATAATCTCAGTCAGCATGTATCTATGATATAATTAATATCCATATGACTTAACAGCTATAGGTCATATAGTCACCTTACAACAATAATTTAAAATAACAAGAGCAAAAAAAAAAAAAAATGTTCTTGAAAACGTGCTGTTTGCATACTCCTAAAACAATTTTTATATTTTGAAAGATTTTCAGCTGTTATTTTTGGATCACATTACAATTTTGTTTGTTTTGTCAATATTATGGGATGACAGTACTGTTAAACATTACTTTAGAATCAACTTCAAAGTTCAAAGTCAGGTAAAAGGTAAACAAATGCTAATGACTATTACAGGAAAATCTTATGTAATCTCTATAAAAGAGATGTTTACTTATTGATTTTTTTTTAAAAAAGATAAGCTTCTAAATTTCACTTATAGGGGCAGTAAAGATTCTGAAGTCTTTATGTCCAAAGACATTACATCCATAGAAAAATGTAAGAAGGCACACAAGATAATTTACAAATAGTAGTGAAGTCCTGGTATGGCACTGTAGGATAAGCGTTGGACTGCTAACTGCAAGATCGATGGTTCAAATCCAATAGCAACTCCTTGGAAACTCTATGCAGGGTCTCTATGAGTCAGATCTGACTTTGTGGCATTTAACAACAATGATGAGCAACCTCTTAAATAAATTGTTTTAAGCATTTTTAGATTTTCACTTTATTTCTGAAGGAGCTCTGGTAGCATAGTGGTAAGGAGTCAGACTGCTAACCTCAAGGTCAGCAGTTCAAAACTGACCAGCTGTTCAGCAGGAGAAAGATGAGGCCTTCTGCTGCTGAAAAGATATAGCCTTGGAAACCCTATATGGGTTTTTATGAGTCATTATGAGTCGGAGCCGACTCCACGGCCCACCAGCAGCACCACCACTTTAATCCTAAATAAGGCATTCACAATATTTTGCAAGGACATACAATGCAGAAAAGACAGAAACAACTTGAAAGGACTTTGGCTTAAGAAAAACACTTCTATTTAAAGATACTAACTTGTATTTTTCACTGTTTTAAAAATTCAAGTGAACTGGCTGAAAAGAAACAGATGCTAGTCCTTGGAAAAGTAATGTGAGAGATTTTTTAAACCAGAGGTCCTGGTGATGCAGTACTTAAGTGCTTGACTGACAACCTAAAGATCAGTGATTTACCAGCTTTACTGCAGAAACAAGATGTGGCAGGGTTTTCTGTAAAGATTAAACAAACAAACAAAAATCAGAACCCCTGCCATGACCTTTTAGGACAAATAGAACTGCTTCATAGTTCTTCCAAGGCTGTGAATCTTTATTGCAACAGACTGCTGAGGAGGCCTTCTGTTAGCAGCTAAGTGCTTTATCTACTGTGCCAAGGGTTTTTTAAACCTAGCGAAAATGACTTTAAGTTGAATAATTAACTTTATCATTGTGTCATTTTGGTAACTTTATGTGAAGTCAGTTTTCAGAAACTATCAGGATTTTTGGAATACTTTTATTGTTTATCAATAATAACTTTCATCTCTCGTGTCTCAGTTTTATTTCTGATGGCAGGAAGCTAGAGGAGTGGATTCCATTTAAATTATAGTTAAAACCATTTTAGTCTATATTTTTGCTTTGAAAATACATTTTTTATCATAATAGCAACATGTGTCTGTGTTTGTATATTTATAATAAGATTAGATTTCTTATACTTCACTTTGATATTTAGGTATCAAGGCTACGGACAGATAAATGACTTGGAAACTACTTAGTATTAGATTACTTTCTCTGCTAGGGAGAATTAGAGTTCATTATTTTCATGTATAGGTTTTAAGTCTAAGGATAAATAAGTGACTTACAAACTTATTATCTGATAACATTTAGTTTTCATTTTATACTTTGAAATATGGAGTCCTGGTGTGGTGCTGTAGGATAAGCACTGGACTACTAACTGCAAGAATGGCAGTTCAAACCCACCAGCTGCTCCTTGAGAACCCTATATAAGATTGTTATGAGTCAGAATTGACACTATGACACTTAACAACAACAACAATATATTGAGATAAACATTTTCACCTTACCTTTAGATTTTTAAAGGCATTATTTTGAATCTTCTGGATTGAGTTGGACATTAAATGAAGTTCAGTCAAACTCCTGCAGAAGATAAAGGTTTTGTCAGAAAGCTGAGATAACTCATTGTGTTGGAGGTTCAACACTTTCAACAAAGGGAGGTTTTGACACAGTTCTGGCTCCAGTTTTGAGATGGTGTTAAATCCTCCATCCAAGATAGTAAGTTGACTATATCTTGTAAAATTGGCAGGTGGTAGTCTTCTGAATTGATTATGGGTAAGGTTCAACACTGTTATGTTTGTGGGGAGGTCATCTGGTACTTGATTTAGTTTCAGATGACTACAGTCTGCTACTTCATGCTTAACAGTACATTTGTTGGCAGAGAATGTACACAGCACACAAAAGGGCAACAGTCCCCAAAAGAAGTAGATCTGATAAGACAAAGTCTGTCGCATGATTTCATCCTATAAAGAAACATTAAGAAAAAAACCCAACATAAACAATTCATTTTCACAATGTGTTGTAATATTCCTTTCTAATATATCTAAAAGTATGATTTGTATGTTCCCTTTCATCATAATTTTTATATTATAAACATTTATGTTATAAAAGTATAGAAATAATTCAAGCAGAACAGAAGAGTAACATTTAATATGCACTCTTCCCTCAATCTTCACTCCAGTTGTAGTCATCCAAAATAGCCTCTCTTGACATTTCCATTTTTAATTCTCAAGGTAAATTTCATAACCAGAAACAGGATGTTTGCACTACACTATCTGCATTTACTTACTTTAAGCACTATCTTCCTAGTATAAAGAAAAGTAACTTCATTAAACTATTCCCTTGTCCTTTTCCCAATATTTCTTTGGTTACCTTTTAAGTTTAATTAGCTTATTGTTATTTCTATAATTTTAAGTGACAGTTTCCCCTTAAAACCAAACAGCCACCATATGTCTGTCAGTTTGTCGTACTGTGGTGGCTTGTGAGTGGCTGTGATTCTGAAAGCTATGCCAACAGTATTTTAAATACCAGCAGGGTCACCAATGGCGGAGAGGTTTCAGATGAGCTTCCAGACAAAGACAGACTAGGAAGAAAGAGTGACAAACTACTTCCAAATCTTTAGTCACTGAAAACCTTATGAATAGCAGAGAAACACTGTCAGATATAGTGCCAGAAAATGAGCCCCTCAGGTTAGAATGCACTCAAAATGTGAC
>NW_006408529.1:17671288-17675875 GCF_000296735.1 Chrysochloris asiatica | reverse complement strand
TGGACAGTGAATAAGGAAGACTGTAGAAGAATTGATGCTTTTGAGTTATGGTGTTGGAGGAGAATATTGAAAGTGCCATGGGCTGCCAAAAGAACCTATAGATCTGTTTTGAAGAAGTGCAGCCAGAGTGCTCCTTGGAGGCCAAGATGGCCAAACTTCATCTCTCATGCTTTGCACATATTGTCAGGAGAGACCAGTCATTGGAGAAGGATATCATGTTTGGTAGGGTGGAGGGTCACAGAAAAAGAGGAAGACCCCCAATGAGATGGATTGGTCAAGTGGCATCATCGATGGACTCAAGAATGGCAACAGTAGTGAGGTTGGCCCAGGATCGGGCAGTGTTTCGTTCTGCTGTGCATAAGATCGATATGGGTCGGTACCAACTCGATAGCACCTAACAACAGCAAAATAATTTTAAAGACTACCCCAAAAATTCTGTTTCTTGGTTTACCAACTTTAATCAGAATATGTGCACTTCTGCATTCCCTTCCACACTTCTTTTCTCCTTACACTTTTCAAAACCTTTCAGCTTTTATATTACAGGATCTTGTCAAGATTTAAAATGTTAGCATTTTATCCACAAACTATGATTAAATCTGACATACCTGCTGTAGATTAATTTCATTAGAAAACCTAAAATCAGTAAACAGCATTTGCAATTTTATAAATATTTATCTAAATTTATTGGGGAGCATGGTGGTTCCATGCCATAACCTCTAGACTGTAAACCACAAGGTCTGCTGTTCATGCCTGCCAGTCGCTCCATGGGAGAAAGATGCGGCTTTTTGTTCCCGTGAAGATTTAAAGCCTAGGAAACCCTATACAGGGTCACTATGAGTCAGAACTGACTGGACAGCACTTAACAACAACATACAGTAATTATATTATGTTATAAATGGATTATACATATTTACTATACTTTTTTAAGTTCTCCTGGTTCTAGAAAATAAGATTCTAGAGCCAGTAACAGGAAAGTGTAGTGAGTTGGGGAACTTCTATCCTGTGTTTTGATGTTGGCACTTCCACTTCATAGCCTTTGGCAATGATTTTTCTATCAGGCCTCAGAGAACAATTATAGACGCATCTGTCTGAACTGCTGTGAGAATTAAATAAGGTGAACTAAAGGAGCTCTGGTAGTATGTTGTCTGGGAGTCGTAGTGGTTATGAATCAGGCTGCGAACCTCAAGGTCAACAGTTTGAAACTACCAGCTGTTCTGCGGGAGAAAGATGAGGCTTTCTGCTCCTGTAAAGGTTTACAGCCTCAGAAACCCTATACAGGGTCACTATGAGCCGGAACCAACTCCATGGCACATGACAACAACAATAACAATATGTGTAGCCTTACTACCCGAATGTTATTAATATCAGTACAATCATTCTATGATTTGTAAATGCACAACAATAACTATTTTCTATTAATGTAAAAGTTTTACTTAATAAAGAATACCTACGTTTTCCCTTTCCTCCCCCCAAAGACTTACCCTATCATAAGATTATCACTGCTAGCCACTATGCAAGAGAGTAAGATACATGGAACTTAAAGAATACATGGATTGTTAGAAATGTGTAAGAGTCCTCTTATTAACTCAATTTTGTGTTGAGTAAGAAGCTGCAGGATCATCTGGGGTTGCCTTCACGGACTGAGAAGCCACCAGCATTTTCCCAGAACAACTACTGAATATCATTGCATAAGATGGCCAGTTTCCTTCAAAGTGGCTGTTCTTCAAATCCATGTTTACAAGAGAATATCTTGTATGATGAGGCACCAAGTTGTCACTTTATCATAGTGCTCAGTCTACCCATTAGAAGCATTGATCATTTACTAGTACTTCATTAAAAAAAAAATCATTTAAATATTTTAATAATAATCATTTAGATAGTGTATAAATAAAACTGCCCATCAAACATTGTGGAAGCTTGTTGTGTCATTGTAGATATGCACTGGACTGCTTACAGCAAGGTCGGTGATTTAAACCCACCTGTCGCTCCTCAGAAACCCCATACTAGGTTGTTCAGTCAGAAGCTTCTCTATCTACAGCACTTAACAAAAACGAAATAACGCATTGCATAAACTACTTTGATTTTTGTGTGAGTGATTCTTATAAACTGAACACAATTACATTTGACATTTTAAATCTCTGATTTGAGAGCTAGAAGGAACGAATTTCACATGGACATGAAAGAAAATAAGATTTCAACTTATGGAAGTTTTACATTAAGTGGAGTTTTAAAGGAATTATATTTCTCACAAATAAAGGATGAATGCAGCTGAACACAGTAAAGAGAGTAAAAGGTGCAACCCTGTCCTAAGCAGGTCACCTTTGAAAAATCAAGACAGCATGAATTATAAGGTGCAGCGAGTATAGCCTTACTACCTGAATGTTATTAAATATGTAGCATTTAATTCTTCAGAATTACATGTGTTTGGTTTTCTGCCTATTTGAACTATGAATTTCTTGAATTTTAAAATTCCTCTCTTTCCATGCCTGTTGAAAGAACAACTACATATGGCTTTGTTTCTGTAACACCAAGATAAATCATCCAACTCTTAGTCACATTATTTGTTGAACAGCCAATTTGCATGGATGCTTCTAACACTTGCTAACTGGCTATCACTTATCAAGGAACTCATTTCATTGCATTCCTGAATTAATGTGAATGTTTTATGGACTTCAGTACCTTCTTCCTAGGGATCTTTTTATTTGGGCTGGAATACTTTCCTGAGTAAATTTTATTTAAAAAAAATAAAAAGTATATATAGGAGGTGTCTTAGTAATCTAGTATTTCTATAACAGAAATCCTAAAATGGGTGGCTTTACCAAACAAAAGTTTATTTTCTCACAGTTTAGGAGGCTAGACATGGGGATCAGGGCACCAGATCTAGGGGAAGTCTTTTTCTCTTTATTGGTTTGGAAGGAACTTCCATCCTGGGCAATCTTCAGGTGCTTGACACCTCTCTTCTCCCATCTCTTCTTGCTGGTTTGCATTTAATCTCTTTCATATCTCAAAAGATATTTACTTAAACAAGCTATCTGAATGGTTGAATGTGAAGCTGGATGTGCCCTGTAAACTTTCACTCAATCCAAAATAAAAACATTTAATTAAAAAAAAAAAAGATATTTACTTAAAACATACCCTACACTAGTCTTGCCTCAATAACTTAAAGACACACCATTCCCAAATGGGATTATAATCACCAGTATGAAGTACAGCCAGAGTGCTCCTTGGAGGCCAGCATGGCTAAGCTTCGTCTCACATACTTTGGACATATTGTCAGGATGGAACAGTTGCTGGAAAAGGATTTCATGCTGGGTAAGATGGAGGGTCAGAGAAAAAGAGGAAGACCCCCAACCAGATGGATAGGCCAGGTGGCATCATTGATGGCATTGAGTGTGGCGGCGGTAGTGAGGTTGGCTCAGCATTGGACATTGTTTTGTTCTGCTGTGCATGGGGTCACTATGAGTCGGTTCCGACTCGATGGCACCTGACAACAACAACAACATGCTGTTGTTGTTGTTAAGTGCCATCAAGTCAGTTCCAAATCATAGTGACCCAATATAAGGTTTCTGAGGAGTGGCTGGTGCGTTTGAACTCCCAACCTTGTGGTTCAACCCAACCTTGCGGTCTAGTGCTTATCCTACAGTGCAGAGGTTCGAATTTACAACACAATTTTGGGTACACAATTCAGTGCATAACAGGAGGTTATTTTTTTAAGTACCTGTATATCTAACTTTGTGTGTGTGTGTCATAACATGATTTTGGTGTGTAGGCAATTTGAGATTTAAAATAATTTTTTTTGAAAACATTCTTCCATTTTCTTCTAGTCCCCAGTATTGCTAAAAAGAAATCTGATGTTAGTCTGTTTTATCTTTCTTTATAGACAATGCTCTTTTTCTCTTTAAATCAGTTACTAGATTTTTTTCATCTTTGTTAATGTAAAATTTCAGAAGGCTATTTTAGCTATTCCTTTTCTCTTAAGTCTTTTATTTAAGACTTTATATTCTAATGTGAAATATCTGGTTTTACTCTCAAAGTTTAATTTTTGTTTGCCTTAAATTTTTATGATTTATTTTCCTATTATTACTTGGATTGTTTCATTTTCTCTTAAACCTGTGGGATTGTCATGAGTTGAGTGAGTTGGAAGTGACTTAATGGCAATTGGTTATAGTTAGATTGATAATAAATTGATCACTCTTTTGGCAGAAAGTACCATTTAAAGTTTTCCTCAACATTCTTGACAACATTTGTTTCTATTAGTGTTGATAATTTTAGTCATTCTCCTGAGTGTGCAGTGATATCTACTTATGGTTTTCACTTGCATTTCCTTGATGAATAATGTGCTCTCAGGAGCTTATTAATTGCCCATTTTTATATCTCCCTTGTGTGTTCAAATATTTTGCTCATTTACTAATTATATGTCTTTTTAATATGCTACTGGAGTTATTTATATGTTTGGCTGTCAATCCTTTGTCAGATTTACATTTTTTTGGTTTTTCCCCCAGGCTGTATCAGCCTATTTATTTTCTTAATGTTGTCATTTTTATTATGATTTAAGTAAGGAGCTCTGGTAGCGTAGTGGTTACGAAT
>NW_006408529.1:17667557-17669105 GCF_000296735.1 Chrysochloris asiatica | reverse complement strand
TCATCTTTCTCCCGCGGAGCAGCTGGTAGTTTCGAACCGCTGACCTTAAGGGTCGCAGCCCGATTCGTAACCACTACGCTACCAGAGCTCCTTTCTAGCCACCCTTATATGGTAGAATTTACTCTGGCCCCAGTGAAGCAGGTTTTTCCTTATATGTTGTTCTCTTCCATAATGGCACTGCAGTTGACCATGTCCCAAGTTGGGGCTACTGGGATGTTAGCAAGCATGATGCAAGTAGAGTATTAATATACACTTACATGTTGACACATACACTCTTGCACACCAGCTCCTGAAATGTTTCCTGTCAGAACACAGTCAAGATTCAGTTAGAAAACCAATCTACTCATGAGGAGAAACTACATGAAGAAAAACTATAGGTCTGATGAACAGCTCCAACGGAACACCAAAAAACCAGACAGCACCAACTTGCCAGCCATGGGTAATAGCCATATTGGAAGTAGATCTTCCAATTCAAGTTGAATTGTCCCACCTGATGTCACATGGGACAGAGATGAGCTATCACTATCTAACTGTGCCAAAATTACAGAAGAGGGGACAAATAAATAATAGAGGTTGTTTTAAACGATAAAAATGTCAAGTGTTGTTTTATACAGTGTTAAATAGCCAAAACACTTCTTCTGTATTCCTTCACACCTCTTTCATACCTATCAATTTTCTATGCATAATGGGTTTTCCATAAAGTTGGTTGAACTAACAGAATTCAATAAATAATTGTTATTAATGGCCTCATAATGCAACTTCAGGTTCCATTCTTGCTAATATTCAGATTCCTTCATATAATTGGTGGTGGCTATGGGCCATAGAGCCGGTTCTGATTCATAGCTACCCTGTGTAGGGTTTCTGAGGCTATAAATCCTTATGGAAGCAAAAAGCCTCATTTTTCTCCAGCAGAATGGCTAGTAGTTTCAATCTGCTGATACTGAGGTTAGCAGCCTGACTTGCAACCACTGTGCTACCAGAACTCCTTACAATCAGTCCCCAATTTTTGCTGATTAAAAAATGTAACACACCTTGGTTTCTCTCCTTTATGAGGCTAAGTCAAACAGCATTGCTATAACAGTATCAATTCATACACGACTGGTTTATTTCAGACAAAAAATGTTTAAACATACCTCTGAGACTACTGAATGACTTCAGACAAATCCTCTCAGTAATATTTTTGTCTTCATTTTGTTAAGGCATCTACAAAATAAAAAAGAAAAGTCCAAATAAAACAGAAGCTTCTGAGGGGATTTGCTGGATCCGTTAAACTCAAGGCAGAGAGGTCAGCTTAGAAGGTGATGATAACTGGTTTGGGGGGTACCTAAGTGTGGCACTGTAGGTTAATGCGCCAGACTGTGAAGCTGTTTGAACTGAAAGGTCGGTGGTTCAAGCTCACCCACCAGCTGCTCCTTGGAAACCCTATATAGGGTCACTATGGGTTGATGTTCTGGAATACTCATACATCTCAATGTTGTCCATAGCTTGTCATGATCCACACAATCGAAAGCCTTTGCGTAGTCAATAAAGCATAGGTAAACATCTTTC
>NW_006408529.1:17657425-17667457 GCF_000296735.1 Chrysochloris asiatica | reverse complement strand
ACTCCCATAAAGATTTACACCCTTGGAAACCCTGTACAGGGTCGCTATGGGTCGGAACCGACTCGACGGCACTTCACAACAACAACAACAACAAGTTATGATTGGAGCATGATGCTGTAGGACAAGCACTGGACCAGAAGGCTGGTTTGAACCACAAGTTGGTGGTTCACACTCACTAGAAGCTCCTCAGAAACCCTATACAGGTTTACTAGGAGTTGGATACAACTTGACAGCACTTAACAACAACAAACTTATGATTTATTTTTATTTTATTATCATTACTGATTTCTGTGTCCTGTGAAACTTTGCTACTCTCAAGTCCTTATTCTCCTCTAGAAAGACTTGTGGGTTTAGCTTTTATGTTAAGGTGTATAATCCATGATGAATTAGTGCTTGTGTATATAGGGTGAAGTAGGAGACAAAGTCTATTTTTCTCATGTGCACATCCAGTTATACTGACCATGTTTTTAGATGAAATCCCTTTTGCTACTGAACTACTTTCATGCCTTTTATAAAAAACAAAATGAATGTTTAGTTATAGATCCATTTCTGCAAACTTTATTCTCTCCCGTTGAAATGTTTGTCAGTTCTTATATCAGCACCACATTATCTTGATTTCCACAGCTTAGGGTCGCTACGGGTCGGACCCGACTCAATGGCACTTAACAACAACAACAACATAGTAAGCCTTGAAGTAGTAAGAAAAAGTTCTATCATTTTGTTCTTCTATTACAAGATTGAACCAACTCAGTGGCACTTAACAACAACAAATTACAAGACTATATATTTTTTAATTCTTTGGTTGATCAACATTACCCGAAGTAATTTTATTGATCATTTATTAATTATTTCTCTATAACAGAATGTCAAGCCATGGTTCCTTTTATCCATTATGGTGTTGCCTGCGCCTAGGACAATGCCTGAAACATGGCTTGTACTCAATGAATGTATGCAGAATAAATAACATCCCATGGACAGTTAATCAGTTATAGAAAATCACCTTTGTCTTCATGCATCCATAATAATCACAGCTTTATTTTGATAGGTACTCTCTACTAGGATTATCTGAACAGTTTTCCTTGATCTCAACAGGCTTTGGAATAGTCAAAAAATTTAAATCCATACTCAATGCATGACAATACATAAAAATAATGATATTAAAATAATTTGTGAAAAGATCTAAACATAATTACTCAATTTTAGAGAGTAACATTCTAGGTAATCAACTTTAGCAAAGCAAAACTAATCTGAATGTTCAAAATTATTCCAATGTAGTTAAAATTTAATGACTTTATTTATATTCTAATCTAGTTCTTACAGATAAAACACTTGGCTTCTATAGATGAACATTTCCATATTAAGACTTCTAAAACATCGATACTAAAATTTTAAAACTACATTCAATTTTCTATCTACAGTAAATGAGAAATATCACAACAGGGTTTCAGTGTACAATTTACTATTGAAAATATTGTTATTGATAGGTGCAGTCAAGTCAGTACCAATTCATAGCGACCTTATGAACAACAGAACAAAACACAGCTTGGTCCTGTGCCATCCTCACAATTGTTGCTACACTTGAGTCCATTGCTGCTGCCACTGTGCCAATCCATCTTGTTGGGGTTCTTCCTCTTTTTCTCTGACTCTCCATTTTACCAAGTGTGATGTCTTTCTCCAGGAACTGGTCCCTCCTGATAATATGTCTGAAGTATGAGAGACGAAGTCTGGCCATCCTGGTTTCTAAGGACCATTCAGGCTGTACTTCTTCCAGCACATACTTGTTTATTCTTTTAGTGGTCCATGGTACTTTTAATAATCTCTTCCAGCATCATAACTCAAATGCATCAATTCTTCTATGCTCTTCTTTATTCATTGTCCAACTTTCCCATGCATGTGATGTTATTGAAAGTACCATGGCTTGGGTCGGATACACCTTAGTCCTCAAAATGACATCTTTGATGTTGAATACTTTAAAGAGGTCTTGTGCAGCAGATTTCCATAATGCAATATGCCATTTGAGTTCTTGAGTGCTGCCTACATGAATGTAGATGGTTGATTGGGCCAAATTGAAGTATTTGACAATGACAATCTTTTCTCCACTTATCTTCATGTTATTTATTAGTTTGGTGATGAGGATTATTGTTTTCTTTACATTGAGGTGCAACCTATACCAAATTTTAAGTCCTCGTGGCTTTCACAAAGAAAGGTTGTATCATCTGCATATTGCAGATTATTAATGAGTCTCCCTCCAATCCTGATACGATGTTTTTCTTCATATAATCCAGCTTCTCAAATTATTTGTTCAGCATACATGTTGAAAAAGTATTGTGAAAGACTACCATCCTGGCACAGACCTTTCCTAATTTTAAACCATTCAACACTCCCTGGTTCTGTTCAAACAACTGCCTTTTGGTCTATGTACAGGTTCCTTGTGAGCACGAATAAGTGGTCCAGAATAGTCATTCTTTGCAATGTTGCATATAGCTTGTTATGACCCACAAAATTGGAAGTCTTTGGGTACTCAATAAAGCACAGTACACATGTTTCTGGTATTTTATGCTTTCAGTCAAGCCCCATCTGACATCAGCAATGATACTCCTCATTTCACATCTCTGTCTGAATTTGCTTGAATCTCTGGCATTTCCCTGTCAATGTACTGTTGCAGTCATTTTAAAATTTTCTTTAGCCAATTTCACTTGCATGTGATATTAATTCTATTTTTGGATGGTTTCTGCATTCCACTGGGTCACTTCTCTTTGGAATGGGCACAAATAGGCATCTCTCTTCCAATCAACTGGCCAGGTAAATGTCTTCCAACTATCTGGGCAAAGATGAGTCAGTGCCTCCCGTACTGCATCAATTTGTTGAAAGATTTCAATTTTAATTCTATCAATTCCTGAAGCTACTGCCTTCAGGGAACCTTGGACTTCTTCCTTCAGAATCATTGGCTCTTGATCACATGCTATCTCTTGAAATGGTTGAACACTGACCATTTCTTTTCGATACAATGATTCTGTGTATTCCTTTCATCTTCTTTTTATGCTTTTTGCCCATACACTCCTTCATGGGCATTCAATATTTTGCCCATACACTCCTTCATGGGTAAGTTAAGGCTTGGTTTTTTTCTTCAGTTCCCTGAGCCTGATAAATGTTGAGCATGTTTTTTTCCCTTTTGTTTTTCTAACTCCAGATCTTTACACATTTTATTATATTTGACTTTGTCTTCTCAAGCTTTGAAATTTTCTATTCAGCTCTTTTACAGTCTCATTTCTTCCATTTATTTTAGTATCTCTATGGTGGAGAGCAAGTTTCAGAGTTTCTTTTATTTAGTTTTAGTCTTTTATTACTTCCTTTTCTTCTTAATGACCTTTTGCTTTCTTATTGTATGATCTGACATCATCCCACAATTCTCCTGGTTTTTGTTCATTAGTGTTTAATTGATCAAATATGTTCTTGAGATTATCTCTAAATTCAGATGGGATATGTTCAGGATCCTATTCTGGCTGTCACGGACCTTTAAACAATGTTCTTCATCTTCAGCCAGAACTGCGTATGAGAAATTGATGGTCTGTTCCACAGCCTGTACCCAGCCTTGTTTTGGCTGAGGAAATGGAGCTTTTTCTCCATCTCATTCCACAAATGCAGTCAATTTGATTTCTATGGTGAGCTCCATGTGCATAGTCAACTTTTATGTTATTTTAAAAAGGTATTTGCAATGAAGAAGTCATTGGTCTTGCAAAATTTTAGCCTGGAATTTCTAGCATCATTTCCATCATCAAGGTCAGATTTTCCAGAAAATCCTTCCTCTTTGTTTTCAACCTTTGCATTCAAATCACCAGTAATTATCAACACATCTTGATTGCATGTTTGATCAATTTCAGACTGAAGAAGTTGATGGAATTTTCAATTTCATCAATGACTTCAGTGGTTGGTGTGTAAATTTGAATGGTATTTGCATTAATTCTTCTTTCTTATAGGCATATGGATATTATCCTATCATAGTCAACATCGTATTTCAAGATAGATGGTGCAATGTTCTTTTTGATGATGAATGCAATGCCAGGGATGATGAAAGAGTAAAGACCTGGCAATCTGCTCACATAAAGTTCTACTCTGTCACATTGGTTTGCTGAGTCAGAATGGATTCTATAGTACCTAAAGTAATAATCATATGCAGACATATATCCGCATACAATACTATTGTGAAGTTGGAAATCAACTATGTGAAACTTTAGTGTTATTCCAGACTCACTCAGTCTTCACCTCAAATGATACATTTGTCATTGTTAATTTCTAATCTCCCTATATGTCTTTCTACTTCTATCCTTTATTAAGTCAATGAAAGCTATTTATGGATTCTAAAGACTTTCTGCCACTGGTGGCAAGGATTTCTGAGTCCCCTCATTTGATTTCTTTCACCAAATGTATTTCTAAGTCTTTTGTTTTATTTGTTTTGTTTTCTGTCTTATGGTGTGTACAAAAAGAACAAAAAAATATCATGTGGCTTTAAAGTTGTAGAGCTTTGTAAGCTCAAGAAAAAAGCAAACAAAAAAAATGCAACACTAAAATGTACTGATACACTCTCTTTCTAGTTATAAATGTATAACCATAAAGCTTTTATAGAACAAGTATCTATCATCTTTTCAGAAATCAAGTCCTTTTTCTGATTTTCCCTTTTTTTCCTCAGCTATCATGGTCTTCTTTTCATGTTCAAGTAGACATATCCTTAACACTTCTATTAACAATTTATCTCTTACAAACACATTTTCTTTTGATTTCCTCTTAACAACCTGACTTCTACTGTAGGATAAGCACTGGACTGCAAGGTCAATTTGAACCACAAGATTGGCAGTTCAAACTGGCTCCTCAGAAAACCTGTAAAGGATCATCATCATGAGTTGGAGCTGACTCGACAGGACTTAACGGCAACAACCCTACTCTAAATTTCTTTACATCTATCTTAGATTCATCAGTATGTAATAGACTCATATATGATAGCTCAATATCTTTAATAAAACCAAAGACCAAACCCACAGCCATCAAGTAGATTCTGTCTTATAGAGACCCTATATAGATAGGGGTTCTGAGACTATATCTCTTTATTGGACCAGACAGCCTCATCTTTTTTCTGTGGAGTAGCTAATGGGATGAACTGCCATCCAAATGCTACATGTTCAAAGCTAAAATAATCATATTCCACAAACTTGCTTTTCTTCCTGAATTCCCTGTGCCAATGAATGAAATCTCTCAATCTACTCAAGTGCGCAAGAAAGAAACCTCTGTGTCATTCATGAATCTCTTCTCTATCAGAATTGTTTTCCTCATTCACCACATTGAATCACTTCATAAAATTTTCCACTATACTGGCTCCATTCCATTACCACAGCTGCTAATAGTCTTTCAAGAAACTAACATTTTCTCTTTGACACAATACTCTCATATTTGCCTCTATTCTTCACATGGTATCTAGAGAAAAGACAAATAGGACTAAATCATGTCCCTAATTGAAGTACTTCAATTACTTCCTAATGCTATTTGGAGAACATGGCATCAAACGCCTTAGCTGCACTTACAAGATTCTTTGTGATGTCGCTTATGCTTGCAGGCTTGACTCTACTTCACTATGATTCCTGGCATTTTACACAGGGTGCTGTTTTCCTTTATCTGGAATAGCACACACACACACACACACACCCTTGACTAAGTCCTTTTTGTCCTTCATTGCTTTGCTTAGATGCCTCCTTTTTCTGTTCTGAATGCTTATACTATTCCTACTCTTGATTATCACTCATAGTTAGTATATTGAAAAACTATAGAAATAACATTGTATTACAACATTTATTAAACTGTAAGTATTGCCTTAAAAATAGTTCATGTTTAAAGCACATTAGTTCCTGGTGTGGTGCTGTAGGATAAGCACTGCTAAATGTGAAGTCAATGTTTCATACCCACCAGGTGCTCCTTGGAAATCCTATACAGGGTCACTATGCATTAGAATTGACTCGATGGCACTTAACAACAGTTGTATAAATGGGTGAATAAGTAAAACATTTAACCAGACTGAAGCCCAAAGTAAAGACTTTTACATGCTAGAGGAATCATAACAAAAATCTATTTAAATTTATGCCCATCTAGGGGGATGAACAATAAAATGGTAAACACAGAACACATTTTTAATTCAAACCTAGCTTAAATGCCCTTGCATTCAGTTTTTGCATACAGAAATTTTATTAGTCTTTGGTATTTAATGTCATCTTCTGCTCAGAGCTTTCTTTTACCAAACAAAATTGACATTAGTCACTGAAGCTTCTTTCCTTTTTTAGACACATTATCATAACATGTTCATTCCTGTCTCCTCTATTTCCTACAAGGCTGAGAAAAGAAGTTAAGCAACGTTTAAGCTCTGGACTCTTGGAATATCATATAAAAACATAGATGTATGTTTAAAAGGTTGTTGAAAATTATTTTCACAACTTTCTTAATGTACTTTTCCTAGTACAGAACTGTAAAATGATTTTTTTAATAACTGCATAAAATGTTTTATAAGTTAAAATTTTTCACCATTACTTTTACTTTGAGCTATGATTAGTATTTTTTGACCTATGATTAGTAGTGACCTCTTTAGCTGCATCATTCCTAACCACCCTTTTTTCCCCCTCATAGTCTTTTTTCAATAATTCTGAATACAGTTCATGCACCAGATCAAAGACCACAGAATGCAAAAATGCAATGTTCAGTCTTGCATTAGTCAGCATGAAAAAAATCCCACTCCAGTAAGAAATGAAAATGTATACCTTCACTTTTTCAGACGATAGCTGTTTTCCTTAGTCCAAACCCAAACACTTTCATCAGAGCTGTATTCATCAGCAAGTATGCTGCAATCTTGAAAGTGAAACTAAAAAGTTAGAAAAAAAGAAAAGAAAAGACATTTTGTTACAGAGGACAGAGAAAATATACACACTCTCAACAAGAGGTGCTTTTAGTTGGTTCTTAAAATGCTTAGGTATCTTATGCTGGGTTTCATTCCGAGAGTCACAGGTGAAGGAACCAAGGAATTCTAAAGGGTGGGACTTCCCCCTTTTTTATGGGTGGGGCCAGGACGTCAGGGTCTAAGGAACACTTACCCAGAGTGAACTTTTTCCAAAGATTATCTAAAGCTGTTAGCATTCAGCAGTGTGTGGGCACAAGGACCGGAAAAAAACACTCCAATTAAAGCAAAAGCTATTTGAAATATTTTATCTTCCTTTATATTCTTTGCAATCTTGTAACTATGTTGTTGTTAAATGCTATTGAGTGGATCCTGACCCATTGAAATCCTGTATAGGGTTTCCAAGGAGCAGCTGGTGAGCTTGAACCTCTGATCATGAAGTTCAAACGGCTTCTGGCTCATTAACCCACAGTGCCACACCAGGACTTCAGCCTATAAGTTTGGCTAAAATGAAGCTTTGGTCAAAGGTTCTGACTCATAGCGACCCGATAGAGGGTTTCAGAGGCTTTAAATCTTTGTGGGTGCAGAAAATCTCTTTCTCCAGAGGAGTGGCTTGTAGACATGAACTGCAGACTTCGTAGTTCTCAGTCCAGTGCTTATCATATAGAGTCACCTCTATCCTGACTAAAGAAAAGACTCAGCTTTTTGGTGAGAAGGAGCTGCCTGTGACAAGCCCAAACTCAGGTCTCTCCACTTTCTGCAGTCTGAACAGGTAGATGTAGGGAGAGAAAAATCTATATTCACTATTTAGCTCTCATTTAGCTTTGTTGACTCCAAATAGTAAAAACAATGTACTTGTCAAGAAGCAAACTCACATATATTTTTTTCTTCCTTTTCATTATTGGTCTAGTACATTTTCTATTCTAACTATATTGTTATATAGTACAATATAAGGATGGGAAGAAACCGTAGAGATCACCTAGTCCAGTTCCCTGTATTGGCAATCACTGTGCATCTCTAGGTTTCATTTTCCTCATGTCTGTCTTTAGAAATGAAGAAAAGGAAACCTACCAGATGAGTCATTTGCCTAGGGGCATTAGTAAGTTGCCATGTTTATATAAAGAAATGAAAGCACCTAAGACAGATAATGTCCACACTGGTATCCCCGTGGTTCTGTCAGGTGTTCGTAGCTGTTCTAATCCTTTCCCCACTTGGTCTCTTCCAAGATGGCAGTTCTGGGAGCAGCTGAGCTTCTTGAATTAGAAAGCAATGGATTTCTTGATTCTGCTACAAATTCCCCTAGCTGTAAGACTTCCAATTTTCTAAATATACCTGTATATGTGGTTCAGAGTTCTAGCACCATCCCCTGAGCGTGCTTGGTTCGGCATTCTGTGTTGTTGGTGATGGAGTTCCTCACTGTATGTCTACCTAAACCGTCATCTCTGACAGAACTGCAGATATACAGGTGTGGACATTCTTTTTTTTTTTGGGTAACTGTTCATTGGTCTCTCACTATCTTCTTACCTCCATTCTGGTGACTAGAGGGTATGCCTGAGCAAATGGACACCCACTCCCACCCGTGGAGGGTTCTACTACATGTGCACACAGATCTCCTCGAAATATAAAGTGATAGTTTCCACTTAAAACCAAACGACCACCACTTGTCTGTCAGTTTGTCGTACTGTGGTAGCTTGAGAGTTGCTATAATTCTGAAAGCTATGCCACCAGTATTTTAAATACCAGCAGGGTCACCCAAGGTGGGCAGGTTTCAGATGAACTTCCAAACAAAGACAGACTATGAAGAAAGAGTGATGAACTACTTACGAATATTTAGTCATTAAAAACCTTATGAATAACAGAGAAACACTGTCAGATATAATGCTGATAATGAGCACCTCAGGTTGGAAGGCACTCAAAATGTGACTAGGGAAGAACTGCCTCCTCAAAATAGAGTTGACCATGATGATGCGAATGGAGTAAAGCCTGTGGGAGAAAAGCCCATGAGACCTTCATTTGCTGATGGGGCACAACTCAAAATGAAGAGAAACAGCTGGAAACATCCATTGAAAATTGGAACATGGAATGTACGAAGCACGAATCTAGGAAAATTGGAAGTTATCAAAAATGAAATGGAACGTGTAAACATCAATATCTTAGGCATTAGTGAGCTGAAATGGACTGGTATTGGCCATTTTGAATCTGACGACAACATGATTTACTATGCCAGGAATGATAAATTGAAAAGGAATGGTGTTGCATTTATTGTCAAAAAGAACATATCCAGATCAGCCATGAGGTACAATGCTGTCTGTGATAGGATAATATCCATGAGCCTACAGGGAAGCCCAGTTAACACCACTATTATTCAAATTTATGCACCAACCATTAAAACAAGTGAGGATGAAATAGAAAAATTCTACCAACTTCTTCAATCTGAAATTGATCAAATGTGCAATCAATATGTATTGCTCATTACTGGTGATTTAGAATGCAAAGGTTGGGAGCAAAAAGAGGAAAGATCCGTAGTTGGAAAATAAGGCCTTGATGATAGAAATGATGCTGGAGAATGCATGACAGAATTCTGCAAAATCAATGATTTGTTCATTTCAAATACCTTCTTTAGACAGCATGAGATGACTATACATATGGACCTCATCAGATGGAATACATAGAAATCAAATTGACAACATCTGCGGAAAGAGAAAATGGAGAAGTTCCATATCATCAGTGAAAACAAGGCCGGGGCAGACTGTGAAACAGACCATCAATTACTCATATGCAAATTCAAACTGAAATTGAAGAAAATGAAAACAAGTCCATGAGAGCCAAAATATGACCTTGAATATATCCCACATGAATTTAGATATCATGTGAAAACCAGATATGATACATTAAACACTAAAGACCAAAGACTAGAAGAGTTGTGGAATGACATCAAGAACATCATACATGAAGAAAGCAAAAAGTCATTGAGAAGACAAGAAAGAAGGAAAAGGTCAAAATGGATGTTAGAAGAGACATTGAGACTCACTTTCCAGTGTAGAAATGCTAAAGCAAATGGAAGAAATGAGGAGGCCCAAGACTGAACAGAAAATTTCAAAGAT
>NW_006408529.1:17641017-17652810 GCF_000296735.1 Chrysochloris asiatica | reverse complement strand
TTTGCTCTTCAAAACTTTAATTGGGCAGCAGACTTGCTGAATGCAATACATCGCTTGATTTCTTGACTGCTGCTTTCATGAGTGTTGATAGTTGATCGAAGAAGAATGAAGTCCTTAACAACTTCAATCTTTTCTCCATTGACAAGATACAGTGGAGAGGATTTTTGTTTTCTTCACATTGAGACACAATCCATACTGAAGGCTGTGGTCTTTGATCTTCATCTGTAAGTATTTTAAGTCCTCTTCAGTTTCAGCAAGCAAGGTTGTACCATCTGCATATAACAAGTTGTTAAGGAGTTTTCCTTGAATCCTGATGCCACATTTTTTCTTCATATAACCCAGCTTCTCAGATTATTTACTCAGCATACAGGTTGAATAAATATGGTGAAAAAATACAACCTTGTCAAACACCTTCCTTAATTTTAAACCATTCAGTGTTCCCATATTCTTTTCAAACAACTGCCTCTTGGTTTATGTACAGATTCCTCATGAGCACAATTAAGTGTTCAGGAATACTCATACTTTGCAATGTTGTCCATAGCTTGTTATGAGCCACACAATCAAAAGCCTTTGTGTAGTCAACAAAGCACAGGTAAACATCTTTCTGATATTCTCTGCTTTCAGCCAAGATCCATCAGACACCAGCAATGATATCCCTCATTCCACCTCCTTTTCTGAATCCAGCTTGAACCTCTGGTAGTATTCTGTTAATGTATGCTTGCAGCCATTTCTGTATTATCTTTAGTAAAACTTTACTCGTGTGGGATATCAAAGAGATTGTCTGATGATTTCTGCATTCTACTGGGTCGCCTCTCTTTGGAATGGACACAAATATGGATCTCTTCAAATCAGTTGGCCAGATAGTTGTATTCCAAATTTCTTGGCAGAGATGAGTGAGTGCCTCACATGCTTCCTCACTTTCTTAAAAGATTTCAACCTGTATTACATCAATTCTTGGAGCCCTTTTCTTTGCCAATTCCTTCAATGCACCTTGGACTTCTTTCTTCAGTGTCTTGATCATATGTTACTTCTTGAAATGGTTGGACATCAACCATTTCCTTTTGGTACAATGACTCTCTGTATTCCTTCCATCTTCTTTTGATGCTTTCTGCATCATTCAATGATTTGCCCAGAGAATCTTTTAATAATGAAAGTTGAGGCTTGAATTTTTTCTTCAGTTCCCCCAGCTTAAGAAATGGTGAGCAAGATCTTCCTTTTTGGTTATCTAACTTCAAATCTTTGCACATTTTGTTGCCATATTTGACTTTGTCTTCTCGAGGTAATCTTTGAAATATTCTGTTCAGCTCTTGGACCTCCTCATTTCTTCCATTTGCTGTAGCATCTCTATGCTGGAGAGCAAGTTTCAATGTCTCTCTGACATCCATTTTGATCTTTTCCGTCTTTCTTGTCTTCTTAATTAATTTTTGCTTTCTTCATGCATGATGTTCTTGATGACATCCCACAACATCAGTCTCGAGGACTCTGAGACCAGAAGAATTAAATTGTGCCCAGTTACTATTACCAAATGCTCTGAAAGGGATTACATTAGAAGGCCCTGTAAAGAGTGGGATAAAATATGAAACAGAACTCAAAATTATAAAGGAGACACAGTTTACTGGTCAGAAAGAGAGGGGAGCAAACCTAGACTATGACCCTCAGCCACCCATTAGGTCTAGAAAGAAACTCACCCATATGGTCCAATTTTCAGCCCCTACACCATGCCCCTAATATGACTATCAGGTATACAGTGATATGGGAAGGGCAAGAGTGCAACAACAATAGTAAGGTATGCTCACTACTGAATGATTAACCATTCAAAATCAAAAAGACATTTACCTAAGGACAAAGTTCAGAAGGGTTGGGAAGGTGGGTGGAATGGAAATCAAAACCACAGGGAGGAAGTGAGATAACTGTTGTTACATGCAAGGGATTGCAATCAGTGAGACAAAATTAATTGCTAAATGTAAAATAAATGATCTACTTTGTAAACCTTCAGTCAATTCACAATAGAAGTTTTCAAAAAAAGAAAAACTTATTGTGGTTGTGGCGTGGTTACATGCTGTGGAGTCGGTTGTGACTCATAACGACCCTGTACAGGGTTTCTGAGGCTGTAAATCTTTATGGGAGCAGAAAGCCTCATCTTTCTCCCACTGAAGAGCTGGTAGTTTCAAACTGTTGACCCTGAGATTAGCAGCACAATTCGTAACCACTACGCTACCAGAGCTCCTTGTCACTTTGTCCATTCTGACTCATAGTGACACAAAGTGCAATAAAATGAAACACTGCTTAGTCCTGTGCCATCCTCGCAATAATTCCCATATTTAAGCCCACTGTTGCAGCCACTGCATCAATTAATCACATTGAGTGTCATCTACGTTTTCACTGACCATCTTCTTACCAAGCATGATGTCCTTTTCTTGGGATGAATCTCTCCTGATAGCATGTTAAAGTACCAAAGTCTCACCATCCTTTATGCTAAACAGCTTTCTGACTGTACTTCTTCCAAGACAGATTTGCTTGTTCTGGCAGTTGTATTCAATGTTCTTCACCTACACCATATTCAAATGAATTAATTCTTCTTTGGACTTTATTGCTCACTGTCCAGCTTTCATATGCATATGAAATTACTGGAAATATCATGGCTTAAAGGGTCAGGTACACCTTAGTACTCAGAGTGACATCTTTGTTTTTTAACACTTTAAAGAGGTCTTTTGCAGCAAATTTGGTCATTGCAATACATTGCTTGGTTTCTTGACTACTGTTTACATGGGTGTTGACGATGGATGCAAGTAAGATAAAATCTTTGACAATTTAAACCTTTTCTCCATTTACTATTATGTTTGTTTTTGGTCCTGTTGTGAGGATTTTTATTTTATTCATATTGAGGTGTAATCCATACTGAATGTTTTATTCTTTGCTCTTCATCAGTAAGTGCTTAAAGTCTTTGATTTTTAGCAAACAAGGCTGTGCCATCTGTATATTGCAGGTTGTTAAGGAGTTTTCCTCCAATCCTGATGCAACATTCTTCTTCTAGTTCAGTTTCTTAGATTGTTTGCTCAACATATAAATTAAATAAGTATGATGAAATGATAAAACCCTGGCATACACCTTTCCTGATTTAAAACCATTCAAGTATCCTCTTGATCTGTCTGAACAACTGCTTCTTGGTCTATGCACAGGTTCCACATGAGCGCAATTAAATGTTTTGGAATTCATCTTCTTCACAATGTTATCCATAATATGCTATGATTCACAAAATCAGATGCCTTCTCTTAGTCAAGGATTCCCATAGGATCCAATTCCCATTGGATCCAGCTAATGTCGGCAATGATATCCTTTACTCCCTGATCTCTTCTATATCCAGTTTTAATTTTAGGCAGCTCCCTGTGGATGTATGGTTACAACCACTTTAAAAATATTTTTTAGCAAAATTTTACTTGAGTGTGATATTAATGATATTGTTTGGTAATTTCTTCATTCTCTTGGTTTACCTTTCTTTATTCTGAACACATATATGGATCTCTTCCCATTGATTGGCCAGGTAGTTGTCTTCCTAATTTCTTGGAATAGACAAGTGAGTTCTTCAACAATTGTTGAACATCTAAACTAATATTCCATCGATTCCTGGAGACTTTTTGTCACCAGTACCTCATTGCAGCTTGCACTTCTTCCATCAGTATCATTAGTTCTTGATTATATACTACCTCTTGAAAAGGCTGAATAGCTAGCAAGTATTTTTGTTACAATGATTCTGTGCCATAAAGACTATAGTCAATACAACACTATGGAACAATTATACTCATAGCACATGAAGTCACCATGAGTTGGAATCGAGTTGGTTGCAATAGGTTTGGTTTGGTTTCTTGAGGGTCAAATAAAGGGAGACTGAATTGTTGAAGAATAGTTAAATTTTTAGCATTGTTGAATTCCCAATTGTTTGGTGAGCTATTGGTAATTTAAAAGAGTACATTTCATTTCAAATTTTAATTTAGAATAGCTCTTCAAGAATTTTAGAGATAAACTTTTCTATTAATCAAAATTATGATTCTAGAGTAACCAATTGTCCCTTTGTCAGTAGCAAGCCAAAGTGGGATTATACATTTGAATCATGACAACTTTTAATGGGTATTTAATGTGAAGAATGTAATATGGACCAACTTCACAGTGGAACTTCCTTCACTGCATTAAACAGACAGTCATTGTAGACGGTGCTCACTGGTCTGTCTTCAAAACCACCATTTTGGAAGGACTTGGTCCTGACCTGTATTATCTGAAATTCTAGAAGACTTTTCTTTTACTCTTGTAACTCTTTTTTAAAAGTAGACACAGTTCCTCTTAGTAGTGTCATTTCCATTTCTCTTTATTGAGCTCCTAATAGTTTATACTAAAATAACCCAGACAAAAACTTGTAAGAACTTTAAGAGGAAATAACACTGTGTGCCACCCACTACTTTCAATCATGTCTAACAAGCAGAACTGACCTTGTACTTCCCTATGATAAAGAAACCAGTGCTTACCACAAGTTGCATCCCTACCTGTGAGAAATCATACCTCATATAAAATTATACAATTTTTGAGCAGTGTTTCAGCTGAAATCTTTGGTTTAATAAAAAGATTCTAGATTTAGTTATAATAGCAAAAATATTTTCTTATATGCCCAACTTATATATATCAATATACCTACAAACTAATGCTCTGTTCTCATTTACTTCTTGAACCTTTTAAAGAGCTCTGGCCAGAGCTGTCATTATTACCAATTAAGTGGACCCTCATGGAGCTTTGTCTCCACATGCTACAAGCACGCACACTTGTCTTTGTTGCTGCCGGTGCTTTTATAGTCACTGAAATTTTTTTTTTTTTTAATTTCCTGGTATTTCAGGTATGTATTACAGCAAGTAGTATTTGTGAACCTAAGTCAATAACTTTATTGAGAATGAAGTAGCAGTTCAAAGAAGAGGAGAAAAATGAAAAAAGGTTTCCACTCACTAGTAATATTGCAAGTCCATAAAAAAAAGATTTTACAAAAAAAAAAAAAATTGTTGTTAGTATTACATTTAAATTTACTACTTATTATTCGTTGATTAAAATTGGAAGGAGGTCCATGGCAGTCGTGTGACAGCATGAGTTATTCCAAGTCTAGGGATGCCACTGCTTATCACACAGAGTTTCTGGTTTAACCTGAACTTTATTTTTTAACTTTGTAATTTTACAACTGCCTTAGTTATTATTATTATTATTTTGGAGATGAGAATATCTCTAGTACATATCCCTGACATAAGACAGATAAAGATAAATGTACAAAAGTGAACCAATCAAACAAAAACGGAACGAACTGGGAAAATAAGGAAAAAGGTACGGAGGAAAGAAAAAACACACACCATTTACAAAGGAGTAATTACACTAAGAAAGGACCCACCCCACAGCCCAACCTGAAAACCCCAGGCCTTGTTATGGAAAGGTAAGATACAGTTATGAGGTAGATCCCTATGTACCTCATCCCTGATAAGTTCAATATCAAATATTTTTGTTTTATTTTTAAAATAAAGATTAAAGAATTACTCTTCATTACGACTCTTTCCCCTGGCATCTGCCAGTAAACTGTTAATAGTTCATAGAAATCTTGTGGTTTACCAGTGCACCCTCAATAATTCAAATATAATTCTTAAAAAGGAAGATTTTATGGTTATATTTCCATGTATACTTCTCTTGTTTTTTGTTTTTTTTTTTAATCAGTGAATTCAGAAGAAAAGAAAGTAAAGTACTAATAACAAAAATAGAATTTCCAGTTTTAAAGGCCAAAAAAGGATTTTATAAGGGCTGATTAGTGGGTTTGGTATATACCAAATTTGAGGTAAAGATAATCTATCAAACTAGTCATAAGAATAATTTTCTAATACTGTTGTTACATCAACTCTTAAAATTAGCTTTAGTATTTTCCTCCAAAATAACCATTTTAAAAAGAGATTACAATAGGAGCATGTTTTCATATAAATCCCAGTACTTCTAACTTTGGTTATGTTTATCTATAATGTGAGAACATACTAGATAAAGGGAAATGGTTTGTATTTTCACACATCTGCCCATGTAGTCATCTGTTTCTCAAAACTAAAATTAGTTCTAGTCATTTTGCATCTGTGTTAATCTTAAGCTAAATTGCAATGTTGTTGTTGTTAAGTACCATTGAGTTGGTACAGACCTTTAGTGACCCTGTATACAGTTTCCAAGGAACAGCTGGTGAGCTTGAACCACTGACTTTGCAAATGGCTTTGTAGTCTGGCACATTAACCTACAGCACCACACAAGGACTCTAAAACTGCAATGTTGTTGTTGTTATTCTTAGGTGCCATCGAGTTGGTACCAACTCATAGCGACCTTATGCACAGCAGAATGAAATACTGCCCTGTCCTGGGCCAACCTCACTACAGTTGCCACGCTTGAGTCCATCAGTGCTGCAACTTGGCCAGTCCATCTTGTTGGGCGTCTTCCTCTTTTTCTCTGACCCTCCATCTTACCAAACATGATATCCTTCTCTAGCAACTGCTCCCTCCTGACAATATGCCCAAAGTATGAGAGACGAAGTTTGGCCATCCTAGCCTCCAAGGAGCACTCTGGCTGCACTTCTTCCAAAACAGATCTGTTGGTTCTTTTGGCAGTCCATGGCACTTTCAATATTCTTCTCCAACATCATAACTCAAAAGCATCAATTCTTATACGGTTTTTTTTATTCACTGTCCAGCTTTTGCATACATATGAGGTTATTGAAAATACCATGGCTTGGGTCAGGTGCACCTTAGTCCTCAAGATGACATCTCTTCAACACTTTAAAAAGGTCTTGTGCAAAAGATTTGCCTATTGCAATATGCCATTTGATTTCTTGACTGCTCCTTCTGTGAGTGTTGATAGTTGATTCAAGAAGAATGAAGTCCTTGACAATTTCAATCTTTTCTCTGTTGATAAGAATGTTGTTTATTGGTCCAGTGGTGAGAATTTTTGTTTTCTTTACAATTGAGATGTAATCCATACCGAAGGCTGTGCTCTTTGATCTCCATCAGTAAATGTTTTAAGTCTTCTTCACTTTAAGCAAGTAAGTTTGTATCATCTGCATATCTCAGGTTGTTAACACGTCTCCCTCCAATGATGCCATGTTTTTCTTCATATAACCAAGCTTCTCAGATTATTTGCTCAGCATACAGTTTGAATAAGTATGGTGAAAGAATACAACCCTGTCACAAACCTTTCTTAAGTTTAAACCATTCTGTGTTCCCATGTTCTGTTCAAACAACTGCTTCTTGTTCCAGGTACAGATTCCTCATGAGCACAATTAAGTGCTCTGGAATACTCATACTTTGCAAAGTTGTGCATAGCTTGTCATGATCCACACAATCGAAAGCCTTTGCGTAGCCAATAAAGCACAGGTAAACATTTTTCTGATATTCTCTGCTTTTAGCCAAGATCCATCAGACATTAGCAATGATTAACCTCATTCCATGGCCTCTTCTGAATCTGGCTTGAACCTCTGGAAGTTCTCTCTCAATGTATGCTTGCAGCAGTTTCAGTATTACCTTTAGTAAAACTTTACTCACATGGGATATCAGAGATTTTCCGATGATTTCTGCATTCTGATGGGTCACCTCTCTTTGGAATGGGAACAAATATGGATCTTCCAATCAGTCAGCCATATAGTTGTCTTCCAAATTTCTTGGCACAGATGAGTGGGTGCCTCCTGTTCACCTCCCTTTCTTGAAAGATTTCAAGTTGTATTTCATCAATTCCTGGTGCCTTGCTCTTTTCCAATATTCCTTCAATGCACCTTGGACTTCCTCCTCAGTATCATTGGCTCTTGATCATATGCTACCTTTTGAAACAGTTCAACGTTAACCATTTCCTTTTGGTACAGTGACTCTGTGTATTCCTTCCATCTTCTCTTGATGATTTCTGCATCATTCAATAATTTTCTCAGAGAATCTTTCAATAATGAAAGTCGAGGCTTGAATTTTTTCTTCAGTTCCCCCAGCTTGAGAAATGCTGAGCGTGTTCTTCCTTTTTGATTTTCTGATTCCAGATCTTTGCACATTTTGTTGTAATATTTGTAAAAACTGCAATACACATTTTAATTTAAAAAGTATTAGCCCAGTTAAGCCTCTAGCTGATAAGAAGTGACTGGATATGCACAAGAACACCCACACTTGCAGACAATGCCTACTTGACCTGGCTTCAATGGCTTGATGATCAGAACTCGACTAAAAGAAAAGAAGAGGAAAAAAAGAGTAATCTGATACAATTTGATTAACTTGACCTACACCTATGGGTGCAGTAGCTCAAAAGAGGGAATAAATCTTTACAGCAAAGATCATTCCCACCCCCTCAGTACACAAGGTAGATAGGAATGGGCAACTTGGATATTGGCTACTCAGAATAATGGGGGGGTGGCTACAAAGGCAAGAAGTGACTGGCTTATAAGCTTTCAAGAGGCAGCTTAGATCCAGAGGGTGTGGAGGAAGGTAGAATCTCCACTGAGTAGTATCTAATCTGTCTGGATGGGGCTGATGAAAGGAGATGGGGATAGTACTCTTGTGATACAGTAGTGAATAATTGCTATCAAGACTGACCGTGAGGGTTGGAAATGTAAAGGTAGATGTTTTGTAGCAAAAGGAGGGGAGTAGTTGACTTTGCAGTCCGGAAGTGGAGATCTCTGAGACCATCAAGGGAGAAGAGTGGAGTGTGGGACCCTACCCAGAGGAGCAGTGATGCCAGAGATGGAGACAGAGATGATGATGTGGAGAGATGTAACTTCTGGGGACTTTAGACACAGAGAGGGAGAGGGGATGTGTGCTGATGACCGGGGGGCAGGCTTGCAGGGTATTCCCTTTGGTTGGTTGATGATGCATGAAGGGGATTGTAACCATGCCAATGAAATGATATACAATAGGATGAATGTAAACCTAATATTCTCCCTTGTAGACTATCACATAATTCACAATAAAAACTTTTTTAAAATCACTAGCCTATGCAGAAGTTGCAGGGAAGAGGGAGTGTGTGAACCCATTAGGAATATCAAATAAGGAGCCCCACATGTAGATGTATACAGGATGGAGAACTAAAAAGAAAAATTTGAGACACACTGGTCAGCAGGAAGGAGCTATATAATGACTTTTATTCTCAAGGGAATGCCAGTTGTTAAGAAAATAAATAAAAATTATTTACGAAGGATTTTTAACCTAAATATGAAGAACATATGGTTAGCCAATAATAGTAAATAATCCATGCAACTATGTAAATCAGAAAGGAAAGTAATATTGCACTAAAAGGGGAGTCCTGCTCTCAGCCACCTCTCTCACTGACTGAAAGTCACCAGCCATTTCCGGTATGCATTGGCAAACTTGGCTTGTTCTACATTCCAGCAGGTGGACAATACTTGATCAATGAACCTGTGTTCCATTTCTAGGCCCACAGAGTCTGGAGCTGGGAGTCTGTTTCAGGTGTTTGCTTTCCTGGGAATAGCCCTGCTTGCTAGAGTCATTCAGTCCCTCCACCTCCATTGTCTGAGACACAGGGGGTGCCTGCTGGGATGAGGTACAAGTCTCTCAAAGCCCCCCTTCAGGACTGTCTGAAGGTGACAACTAGGTCATTCCACAAAGATGTCTACCATTCAAATGATTCTGAAAATAAAGGATATACCTCCTATGACACCATAGAGTTTCATATCCTGGGTAGGTATCAGTGAATTCAACTTCTAGAAGATGGGGAAGATTAATCCATGGTTCCTCTGTGGAAGTTGCCTCTTCATCTTCTGGAAGAACTAGGGCTGGTTCACTTCTCAAAGAGATTTGATCCAATATTGGACTGACATCACAGTTTGGCTAATCAAAGACTTTATCAAAAATTGGTGGTAGTGAAACCCACTGTAGTCTGAAATATACATGGACTCCCAGTGCTTAGTAGAAGACAGTTCATCAAGAAGAATCTTGATGCCTAGCTTGACCAGGTGTTGTAAAACCCAGATCAAATGGGACCAGGCATTATAGTTGCCTGGGTACCTCCCTACAACCTCTCCACAGACCTCCATCTCTTCTTGTGTTAGTCGTTGTCTTCTTTCTGCAGGAACTGTGCTCAAGTTGCCTTGGTCACAAAGGACGGCAAGCAGGTTTCCTGAATTCGCTGTTGTAGCACCCATCGCCTGTGAATCCATGTTTCTGGACTCTTTGGAAACTTAGATAAGGCCAGTTTTCCCAGATGTAAGTCCTTAATTGGATTTAAAGTGTCAGACAAGATCACCTCTTTCTATCTTTGTTCATCCATTGCTTTCTTGTTCTGTACAGCAGCAGCTTGTTGTGGACATACGGTAAAAGGAACTTGACACACCAGCTCTCCACATCAAGCTTGTTTTCAACCAGGACTATGGGACTCTGGTTATACCTAGCTTCAGAACATGGGATCAGTCCAATTTTGTCCACGTGCGGGTTCCTCCTGAAGGCACTGGTGATGTCCTTCACCACCTGCTCCACCATCTCCTTGCTCATCTCAGACATGTGGGCAGTGACTGGGGTGTGCCTCCAGGAAAGTGCGGAGCCTCCAGCCAGAGTTCCGCCGGGAGCACAGGTTTGCTCACGCCCCAACACTGCCTTAGTTATTTAGTGGTGCTACCACCAGCCCCTCCTTGGAAACACTAGACAGAGTCAATATGAGTTGGAACCAATTTGACGATGCTTAACAATAACAACATAACAAAAATGACTGTGTGCCATCAAGTTGGTTCTGATTCATAGCGATCCTGTATAGGGTTTCTGAGGCTGTAAATCTTTACATGAGCAGAAACCTCTTTTTTCTCATGCAGAGCACCTGGTAGATTTGAACCACTGATCTTTTGGTTAGCAGTCAAACGTGTAACCAACTAAGCCATCAGGGCTCTCTTCAGAGTGCTCATGTGGCACTGTAGGATAACTACTGGACTACTACGTAGATTTGAACCACAATGCTGGTTGTTCAGATTCATGAGTCCCTCCTTGGAAACACTATACAGAGTCACCAGGAGTAGCAACAAGGCTTTTAACAACAAACAACAATAATAAAAATACCACAAGTGGATGGTTTTAACAAATAGAAATTTAATTCCTCAGAATTTAAAGATTTACAGCTTCAGAAACCCTGTACAGGGTCGCTATGAGTCGGAACTGACTCCATGGCACATAACAACAACAAGTTTGAATTTGGAGCTCCAATGGGAGAGGAAGGTTTGTTTTCTCTGTTAGCTGTGGAGGAAGGTCATTACCTCCTTGAACATCTGTGGACCTAGTGTGCTTTGAAGATCTCCATGTGCCAGTGACATCAATTTTCCCACTAGGAAGTTCTCAAAACAGGGACTCTTCCCTCCTGGCGCTTCTTTCTTGGTAGAAGTCAGGTCCCTTCCTCTCTGCTTGCTTCTCTTTCCTTTGATCTCTTCTAAGAAAAAAGGATGGATTACATCTCAATGTAAAGAAAACAAAAATCCTCACCACTGGACCAATAAAGAACACTCTTATTAATGGAGAAAAGATTGAAGTTGTCAAAGACTTCATTCTTCTTGGATCAACTATTAACACTCATGGAAGCAGCAGCAAAGAAATCAGACGACGTATTGCATTAGGAAAATTGGCTGCACAAGACCTTTTTAAAGTGTTGAAGAACAAAGATGTTCTTTGTTCTTGAGGACTTGAGGACTAAGCTACGCCTGACCCAAGCTTGAGGACTAAGGTACGCCTGACACAAGCCATGGTATTTTCAATAACTTCATATGCATGCAAAAGCTGGACAGTG
>NW_006408529.1:17635369-17640917 GCF_000296735.1 Chrysochloris asiatica | reverse complement strand
GGCAGCATCGATGGATTCAAGCTTGGCAACAGTAGTGAGGTTGGCCCAGGATCGGGCAGTGTTTCGTTATGCTGTGCATAAGGTCACTATGAGTTGGTACCGACTCGATGGCACCTAACAACAAGAACAACAAGAAAAAAGATGATGCAGCCCACACCTGAGGGAAATTCCCCTTACGTTGGATCAGGGTTGTGACCTAAGCAAGGTGTTTTATACTACCTAATTCCCTTACAAACGATTGGCTGGTCACAGCAAATAACACCTTGATTACCTCATTACATAACTGTCAAATCACATCATTGCATAACTGCTAACCCACTAACAATCATGACCCAGCCAAGTTGATACACATATTTGGGGACATAATTCAATCCACAACATTCCATTTCTCTTACTCTTTCTGCTCATTTGTTTGATCTCTTTTTTTTATATCTCAAAGCAGATTGATTCAACATACATTTTACAGTAATCCTGCCTCATTAACATAACAAGGACAGCCCACTGTTAAAAGGGATTCTATTCACAGACATAAGATTAGGATTACAATGCATATGTTGGGGCTACAATTAAATCTCTAATAACAAGGTAGTTGAAAAAAGTTGGTGAAGGGGGTTGGTATGAGCTGAGTCTCACGCTTGTTTAATGACATTCCTGTGAAAGGGTCAGCAGCTCTTTAAAACCTATGTGCTGAGTCTGATGTCCATTTATTTAAAACAAAATAAAATTTTAGATTCTACATCTTAAACACACTAATAAATATTAATACACTGATGACTAATCAAGCATTCAATGAGTGAAGTTATAAATGTTGGACTGAACCCTTTACAGAAGGAAGTTCAAAGTATCAAAACAGTGAGTATATTATAGTCAGATTGCACTGATAACTGGTGAAAGCTAATGATTATGCAAAGTAATCTCTCTTTTATACTGAGAATATTGAATCAACAAGTGCAATTAAAAGACACTCCAGATTTGGAAGGACTAGGTAATTTCTGCTGAATACCCTTTTTAATTTTCACCTAAGAGGAAGCTGTATCTGTAGTCTGGGATGATCTTGTAATAAAAATATGAGAACTGATTCTTAAAGTGTGAGAAGTAAAAGTGGCAGGGAAGTGCAAAGAGGGTAAGTTTACAATCAAACAGGTTTAGAGATAAATTAGGCAATCCTAATGAAACTATCAGCAGTTCTGCAGGACAAAGATGAGGGTTTCTGCTTGTGTAAAGATTTACAGCCCTGGAAACCCTATGCAGGGTCACTGAGTCAAACCAACTCCATGGCACACAACCACCGCCAATGAAGTTCAGACAGGTTCAATATAATTTATAGCCTGTTTAGAATACTGGTTTTATTCTTTATTTTATCTAAGAGTAGGTCTATATAAGAGTTGACATCAAAAGAAATAACATTTCTTTTTTTTTTTAGTTACTTGTTAAATGTTCTATTGGATTTCATAATTTTATTACTGATTTATAAGAAGGTTGCATTTTTTATTTTGTTTTTAGCATAGTAAGAAAAATAGCTTTCAATCAGTTATGTTCCATAATTTATGTGATATATTGTCTATTTTGACTTTTTAAATGATATGTTTGCTGTAAGATAAGCACTGGAATGCCAACTGCAAGATTGGCAGTTCAACTCACCAACTGCTCCTCTGAAACCCTATACAGGATGACTATGAGTAGGAGCCAACTCAATGGCACTTAACGACAACAACATGAAAATTAGCTTGTAGCCATCTGTGTTCCATAATTTACCTAATTTAGTGTTTAACCTTCATTTTTTAATGATAATTTTGAAGATATAGAAATCCATCTAATGATGGTGTTGCAGGTTGGGAGTGGTGGCTATATGTTGTCGTTGTGAAGTGCCATCGAGTTGGTTCCGACCCACAGTGACCCTGTATAGTGTTTCTGAGGACCAGCTGGTGAGCTTGAACCACCAACTTTGCAGTTCCAACGGCTTTGCAGTCTGGTGCCACACCAGAACTCAGTGGCTATATAGTGCTGGTCATAAAAAAATTGAGGCCACAATTATGAGAAGTACTAGAGTGTAGCCTTAGACTATTCTTGTTACCAATATAAACTTGAAAATGCATTTGCCCATCCTGAAACTCACTTTGTAATAGTAGTATTTTATGCTTTCTTCTAGCATTGACACCGTAGTTGCAACAACCAATTCAAATATAGCATAAGGTGGCTATCAGTCCAAGCTGATTGGACTTGGCATCTCAAAACAAAATGTCATTAGTATTTATTACATCAATATTATTATGTTCTGATGATAAAAGTAGATCTGTCTCCATGTGTGATTTCTAACATATGCCTCAGATGTGGCATTATAGGATAAACAAGGAACTGCTTACCAAACGTTGGCAGATCAAACACACCCATCACGCCATAGAAACCCTATGCAGGATCACTATAAATTTAAACCAACTCAATGTTACTTAACATCAACAACAAAATTAGCTATTGAGAAAACTCAGATGAGACAATAGAAGTACCATGAACTTTGGAGCTAAACAAGCCTAAATTCAAATCATGACTCCACCAGTTACTTTATAACCTTGACTAAATTATCTTATATTTTTGGGAATGAACTTCCTTCCTCTGTCAGTCTGAGACAAAGTATCCACCTTGCAGTATTAGTATGAGGATTGGAGATAATGTCAACTAAATATTGGCACATAGAATATATTCAGTAAGTTATAACAATTGTTATTATAGTAAACATAAATAAATTAAGTAATTCTTATAAGAAAATTAGATAGGCAGTATCTATGAGTTTTACATACTCTAAGCCAAGACAAAAACTGAGTTGTATGCAACCGTTTGTCAGCATTAAAAATATATGTATTGTATCATATAACAATGTAGTGTTTCGCAAAGAGAAACCAGAGATAAAGAGTAGGTAAACAGCACTTTATTTGATCTGTAAAATCAGCATCTGATAGCATTCAGGTGCTGTTACAGCCAGGGTCCCATCCGGTCCAGGGCCCATCATCAGTGGTACCACAGGAAGTGGGGATTGGCTAAAGTGATACTATATTATTGGCATAGTCTTTATTTGAAGATTTTAAGAGACTTTATTTGAGAATTTAAGAACATATGTTTTAAAAATAAGGGTATATGTTTGTTAGCAGCGTGACTGTGACAGTTACTGTCCAGAAATTAGAACCAATACTAAATTGCATTCCCACCAGACAGTTCTTGTAAGTGGCTGCTCCCATTTACATACTCCCATAGAATTCTCAAGGATACTAAAACTTTGACAACCTGATAATGATATCTTGCTGATTGAAGAGTGAAGCTGAGTATTTCTTTCACACTGTTTTATGTTCACTTTTATTCACTTAAAGTGGTTACTTATGCCATTTATCCAGTTTTACTATTGTTTTTGGTATTTTTCCTTACAATTTAAAGAGGTTTTTCATATTAAGGCATTTAAATTTTGGTCATATAGTTTGTGATTTTAACCTGCTTATTATTTGTCTTTTGATATTTTTTGAGTGATTTTCTTTGCTGATGTTGTTGTTAGGTGACATCAAGTTAGTTGTGACTCATAGCGACCCTACGCACAACAGGACGAAACACTACAGGTCCTGGGCCAACCTCACAATTGTTGTGATGCTTGAGCCCAATGATGCTGCCACTTGGCCAATCCATCTTGCTGGGGGTCATTCTATTTTTCTTTGACCCTCCACCCTACCAAACATGATATACTTCTCCAGTGGCTGGTCCCTCATGACAATATGTCCGAAGTATAAGAGCTGAAGTTTGGCCATCCTGGCCTCCAAGGAGGACTATGGCTGTTACTTCTTCCAACACAGATCTCTTTGTTCTTTTGGCAGCCCTGCTACTTTCAATATTCTCCTCCAGCAACATAGCACAAAAGCATCAATTCTTCTATGGTCTTCCTTATTCACTGTCCAGCTTTCACATGCATATGAGGTTATTAAAAATACCATGGCTTGGGACAGGTGTACCTTAGCCCTCAAGATGACATCTTGGCTCTTTAACACTTTAAAAAGGTCTTGTGCAGCAGATTTGCCTAATGCAATACATCTTTGATCTCTTGACTGCTGCTGCTTCCGTGAGTGTTGATAGTTGATCCAAGAAGAATGAAGTCCTTGACAACTTCAATCTTTTCACTGTTGATAAGAAAGTTGTTCAATGGTCCAGTGGTGAGGATTTTTGTTTTCTTTAAATTGAAATGCAATCCATACAAAAGGCTATGATCTTTGATCTTCATCAGTACGTATTTTAAGTCCTCTTCACTTTCAGCAAGTAAAGTTGTATCATCAGTATATCACAGGTTGTTAATGAGTCTTCCTCCAATCCTGATGCCACGTTTTTCTTCATAGAACCCAGCTTCTCATATTATTTGCTCAGCATACATGTTGAACAAGTATGGTGAAAAAATACAACCCTGTCGCACACCTTTCCTAATTTTAAACCATTCAGTGTTACCATGTTCTGTTCAAACAATTGCTCCTTGATCTATGTAAAGGTTCCTCCAGAGCAAAATTAAGTGTTGTGGTATGCTCGTATTTCTCAGTGTTGTCCATAGCTTGTCATGATCCACACAATTGAAAGCCTTTGCGTAGTCAACAAAGCACAGGTAAACATCTTCCTGGTATTCTCTGCTTTCAGCCAAGATCCATCTGATATCAACTATGATATCTCTCATTCCATGTACTCTTCTGAATCCAGCTTGAACCTCTGGAAGTTCTCTGTCAATGTATAGTTGCAGGCGTTCTGTATTACCATTAGTAAAACTTTACTTGCATGGGATATTTAAGAGATTGTCTTATGATTTCCGCATTCTGTTGGGTCACCTCTTATTGGAATGGGCAAAAATACAGATCTCTCCCAATCAGTTGGCCAGATAGTTGTCTTCAAAATTTCCTGTAGAGATGCATGAGTGTCTCCAGTGCTGCTTCACTTTCTTGAAAGATTTCAATTTGCATTCCATCAATTCCTGGTGCCTTGTTCTTTGCTAATTCCTTCACTGCACCTTGGACTTCTTCCTTCAGTCTCATCAGCTCTTCATCACATGCTATCTTTTGAAACTGTTGAACATTGACCATTTCCTTTTGGTACAGGGACTCTATATATTCCATCCATCTTCTTTTGATGTTTGCTGCATCATTCAATAATTTGCCCAGAGAAGCCTTCAATAATGAGTCTAGGCTTGATTTTTTTCTTCAGTTCCCCCAGTTTGAGAAATGTGTGTTCTTCCCTTTTGGTTTTCTGACTCCAGATCTTTGCACATTTCATTGCAATATTTGAGTTTGTCTTCTCAAGCTGACCTTTGAAATTTTCTGTTCAACTTTTATACCTCCTCATTTCTTCTACTTGCTTTTGCATCTCTATGCTGGAGAGCAAGTTTCAGAGTCTCTTCTGACATCCATTTTGATCTTTTTCTTCTTAATGACTTTTTGCTTTCTTCTTGTTCTTGATGTCATCCCAGAACTTTTCTGGTCTTTGGTCTTTAGTATCTAATGTATCAAATCTGTTCTTCAGATGATCTGTAAACTCAGGTAGA
>NW_006408529.1:17608973-17617790 GCF_000296735.1 Chrysochloris asiatica | reverse complement strand
GCTTAGGATTATTGTTGTTGTTGTTGTTAAGTGCCGTCGAGTTGGTTCCGACCCATAGCGACCCTGTACAGGGTTTCCGAGGGTGTAAATCTTTACCGGAGTAGAAAGCTTGATCTTTCTCCCGCGGAGCGGCTGGTAGTTTCGAACCGCTGACCTTAAGGTTCGCAGCCCGATTCGTAACCACTACGCTACCAGAACTCCTTTGCTTAGGATTATAATCTATCTAAAATCAATTAATAGTATAGAGTAGGGGTCAAGTACATTTTTTTTCCCTTCACATAGACATTACTCAGCACCATTTTCTGAAAAGACCTTTCCCATTTATTTGCTTTGGTGCCTTTGACTAACTGTATATGTATAAATCTATTTCTGGGCACTCTATTCTATCCCATGGATTTACTTCTTTATTTGTCTCAGCAGCGCTTATTCTAAGCACAATAGCTTTATAGTAAGGGATAAGAGTCTGAACTGATCATTTCTTAAAGTACCCTTTTTTTAATATCCAGTTTGATAAAACTATTCGATAGATAAGTTTTAGAAGTCAATCCTGTGTTCCCCTAAAACAAATGTTTAATATCTACGTAACGATAAAAAACATGTTCAGTTAAATTTTATCTGGGCAGAGTGTATTGCTAATTGTCATTCATTCTTTTCAAAATTAATGTCTGAATAGAAAATTTCAAACAGCAGCTTGAGAAGACAAATCAAATAATATAATAAAATATGCAAAGACCCAGAGTTAGAAGACCAAAAGGGTAGACCATGCTCACAATTTCTCAAACTGAGAGAATTGAATAAAAAAATTCAAACCTCGACTTGAAATATTGAAGGATTCTTTGGGCAAAATATTGAATAATGAGGAAAGAATCAAAAGAAAAGGGAAGGAATACACAGTTACATACCCAAAAAAATGTACTGTGTTCAGCCATTTCAAGAGGTAACGTATAACCAAGAGCCAATGATACTGAAGTAAGGAGTCCAAGAGGCACTGAAGGCATTGGTAAAAACAAGGTTCTGGAAATTGATGTATACAACAACAAACTGATGAAGCACTGGAGGCACTTACTCATCAAGAAATTTGGAAAACAGTTACTTGGCCAACTGATTGGGAGATGTCCATATTTGTGCTCATTTCACAGAGAAGTGACCTCACAAAATGTGGAAATCATTGGACAGTATCATTATTATCACAAGCAAGTACATTTTTTAAACACAACTCAAAAATAGCTGCAACGGTACATTGACAGAAATCTGCTAGACGTTCAGGATGGATTCAGACAAGTACATGGAATGAGGGACATCATTGCAGACATCAGATGGATCTTGGCTGAAAGTAGAGAATACTGGTTATTTTCTGCTGTTGTTGGTTCTCAGTTCAAAGGACTCATTTTAGTATGGTCTGTTGTTTTTCTTTCTTTCTTTTACAAATACTTTAATTTGTGTTTATCTGAAAATGTTCTAATTTCACTTCATAGTTGAGGGACAGTTTTGCTGTGTATATGATTCTTGGTTGGCAATTTTTTTCTTTCAGAGTTTTGTACATGTCTCCCCATTGCCTTCTTGCTTGCTTGTTTTCTGTTGAGAAATCAGAGTTTAATCTTATTAGTTCTTCTTTGTAGGTAACCTTTAACCTTTCATTTTTCCCAAGATGCTTTGAGGATTCTTTCTTTGTTTTTTATTTTGGTGAGTTTGCTTATGATAAATGTCTTGTTGATTTTCTTTTGGGGTCTACCCTGTTTGTGATTCACTCAACTTCTTTAATGTATTGTCTTTTCTTTCATGATGTTAGGGGAATTTTCTTCCAACAGCTCTTTTACTAGCTTTTCTGTACTTTTCTTTGTATCTTCTTCTTCTATAAGTCTGATCATCCACAAATTATTCCTCTTCATGTTGTCCCATATGAAGTTTAGACTTTCTTCAGATTTTTAAATTCTTTTTTCTAATTGTTCTTTTAGTTTACTAGTTTTCTGAGATTTATCTCCAAGCGCATTAGTTTGGGCTTTCATTGATTGAAATTGACTCCTTTACCCTTTCAATATATTTTTCATTTCTGAATTCTTTATATTAATATTCTGAATTTCTATTCGCAGGTTTTGTATTGTCTCCTATCCTTTATCTATTTTGTTTGATTGTTTCTGTAGTGCTTTCACAAAATCCTCCTTGTGTTTTTCTTCCTTTCTGTCAGTCATTTGGAGGTACCTAGATATCCTTATCTTGAATAATTTTTCAGTTAATTCCAATGCTTTTTTAAACTCAAAAATGTTTTTTAGTTCTGCCTCGTGGTCACTTGGTTGAGCCACTCTGTCTTATTCTTCATGTGAACAGAAATTTTCTACTGCTTTCAAGACATTGGACATTGTGTTGTATTTGTATTAAGCTGACGATTACACATTAGTGTATTTTTAGGTACTCACCAACTGTCTCCTGGTGGGTGTGATCAGGAGATGAGCTTGTGCACTGTTCTTTGTTCACTTTTGTGCAGTGAAGTTCAGGATGGATTTAGCTGCTGTTGGTTGTTGTCATTGATCCAGCAAACAGCAGCTGGGATTGGCACTTGATTGGGGCTGTGGAGGGTACGGTGGTGGCTAGGCTGTATGGACACGGTTGCCGTTTCCTGTTGGGTGAGGCAAGAAGAGAAAATGCATACAAGAGAGAAGGAAAATAGTATATATCAGCAGACAACAGTGTAAAAAACATAGTTATTTTAAAAAGTAGGCAACAACTAACAAAAAAAACCAAAGTGAGAAAAAAGGCTAGGAAAAGAAAATAATAGAGAAAAAGAAAAAGACAATTAGGAAGATGAATGAGTAAAAGGGAAAGAGACCAGACAGTAATAATAATAATAAAATAATAACCAGATGGGATTTAAAAAAAAAAAAAAAAAAGAAGAAACAAAGAAGAAGTAGGGGTTGGGAAAGAGAAGCAGCAAAAATAGAAGAAAAAAATGAAAGGGGAGATTGAAAGTTTAGAAAGCAAGAGAGAGAAAGGTGGGGGAGAAAGAATAAACAAACAAAAAACAATGAAAGGAAAAGAAAAAGAAAGAAACACAGGGAAGGAGGAGAGGAGAAAATTCTGATGTCTCCTGCCAGACTAGGACTGCAAGTTATGGGTGGGTAAGGGATAAGACAGTAACTCTCAAGTCTAGATAAGAGTTCCTGAAAGACAAGGTTATTGTTTATTCTGGGCACCCTATCTGGATGTAGTTCATGCAGACCCCAAAGCAGCTGGAAGATCGAGACATTTCTATTCTAGAGGGGAGTCAAGGATAAGAGGTCCCTCTAATACAGGGATGGCCAAAACCAGCTCTGCAGGTCTGGAATAGGTCATGTTGTTGTTGTTGTTATTGTCAGGTGCCATCGAGTCGGAACCTACTCATAGCAACCCCATGCACAGCAGAAGGAAACAATGTCCGATCCTGGGCCAACCTCACTACCGCCGCCACACTCGATGCCATCAATGATGCCACCTGGCTGATCCATCTCGTTGGGGGTCTTCCTCTTTTTCTCTGACCTTCCACCTTATCCAGCATGACATCCTTCTCCAGTGACTGTTCTCTCCGGACAATGTGTCCAAAGTATGACAGACGAAGCCTAGCCATCTTGGCCTCCAAGGAGCACTCTGGTTGCACTTCTTCCAAAATAGATCCATTGGTTCTTTTGGCAGTCCATGGCACTTACACTTTGATAAGTCTTCAACAACTGGGAGAGCAGGAACTTCCCTGAGAGTGTGTGCAGATGTACAAGAAAAAAAGAAGAAAAAATCACCCCTTTTCTTCCACCAATAAGCGGTATACTTCTGTACCACTTACTGTCTGTCAGCTTGCCTTCAAAGACGCCTGTGAAAATTCAAGATGGTCACACCATAACTCCAGCCTCTTCCTTTTCCCCCCTCTCCCCAACATGTCTAGCCCTGGTGTGGCACTGTGGGTTAATGCGCCAGACTGCAAAACCATTTAAACTGTAAGGTAGGTGGTTCAAGCTAACCAGATGCTCCCTGGAAACCCTATACAGGGTCACTATGGGTCAGAATTGACTTGACAGCACTTTGACAACCGTGAGAGCTAGTTCAGGGCTGGCCAGGTCCAGCTCTGCAGATCTGGAGCAGGGAGCACCTCAATGAGGTAAATACAGACAGTTCCCCCCTCCTTTAATGGAGTTCACAACTGTAGTGTTTACTTCCATGCAGCTCCAACTGTTGGGAGTGCAGGATCTTCACTGGGAGTGTACTCAGGTTGGGGGGGTGGACCCATCTCTGATCATCAGGGGAGCGTGGAGAACAAGAAAAAAAAATTGCACCTTAATATCTGCCAGCTATAGGTTTGTGTTTGCAATGTAGATATGTTTCCCTGTCTCTGAAGCTGCTTGAAAAAGCTCAAGATGGTTGTGCCTGTCTGGTTGATTGGCACAGGTCACCAGTCTCTCCTTTTCTGCCACATCTGCTCAGCTCTCTTTCCTGGTAAGCATTCAGTCCACTTCTCTATCCCAACATTTGAAGCTCAGAGTTCCAGGACTATCATGTACATCTGTTTCATTTGCTTTTCTGTAACTTTACGGTAAAGGGTCTATATAGCTTTTCTGCCTCCTCTTGCTGCCTCTCCTGAAAAAATTATTAAGAGTTAGAATTTATTGTTCTGTTTTTAATCTATTTTCTCTTCCCTAACATTGTTCCAGAGTCCTGATGTGGGTCTGTGGGTTAATGCACTGGACTGCAAAGTTGGTTTGCACTGCAAGGTCAGCAGTTTAAGTTCACCAGCCACTCCTTGGAAACACCATACAGGGTTGCTATGGGTTGGAACCAACTCATGGCACTAACAACGACAACAGCAGTGTTCCCATTATTTTTTATCTCTCTGGCTAGCTTATTTGATCACTTCAACTTCTGTTGCTTCTCACATTGGAGCTCTGCTCTCAAAGGGACTAGTTTCTCTGGTTTCTTGCACAGGAAGCCATGGGAGACACTTCAGTGAAGGCACCGGTGACTTCAGTTAGCCCAGTATTTGCATGAGGAAGTATCATTGTCCCCAGAAGATACTTAGTACTAGGTCACTTGTTGAGCTTTCTACTTTTGTTTGTAAAATTCTTCCTCATAGGGGCCTAGAGTATTGCCCACATGTTTCATACTGACTTGAATTTATTTGTGATTTCATCCTTAAAGTGTGAGAAAAATCAGCCATATAGTTTGAGATGAGATATATGATAATTTTTATCATTTTCTTATATAATAGTTCTAGTATCAAGCTTAAGCATTTTAGTAATGTTATTATAGCTGTGAGGTGTCATCAAATTGATTTCAACTCATTCTCACCCAGTGTTGATAAAGTAGAACTACTCTCTTAGGGTTTACTAGGCTTCAATCTTTATGGAAGCAGATCACTATGTCTTATCTCTTGTGGGGCCATGGGGTGGGTTCCAACAACTAATCTTTCCACTAGCAGCCAAGTGCTTAACAGTTGCACCACCAGGGCTCCTTAACTTTAGCAATAAAACATGCTTTATCTCTATATTAAACTATTATAGGATGCTTTAGAGGCCAGAAAAGTGTGACTTGCATCCAACACTTTTTATGCTCCCTCACCGAGAAAACATTTTAGTTGTTTTATTATTCCAAACTTTAAAACCAAGAGTTATGGAATAACACTTACATAACACTTACATGTTTTATAAAATAGAAATAAGCAGGAATACAAATACCTTTAATTGTTATTAAGTGCTGTTGAGTCAGTTCTGACTCATAGTGACCCTGTATATGGTTCCTAAGGAGTAGCTGGTGAGTTTGAACCACAGACCTTGAAGTTCAAACCAACCTTTCAGTCTAATGTACTATCCC
Source organism: Chrysochloris asiatica (assembly GCF_000296735.1). Classification (NCBI taxonomy): domain Eukaryota; kingdom Metazoa; phylum Chordata; class Mammalia; order Afrosoricida; family Chrysochloridae; genus Chrysochloris; species Chrysochloris asiatica. The sequence goes on along the minus strand of NW_006408529.1, from coordinate 17,611,964 downwards.
ACAGCACCACACCAGGACTAAAAAAGTGCTTTTGGAAAAACCAAATGCAATATGAAAAATCATTGTCCCCAAGATTTTGTTTCAGTTTAGAAATCTCTCAGAATGGCCTCAAAGGAAGCATTGTTGTTGTTAAGTGCCGTGGAGGAAGCATAGTACTCTTTAAAAAAGAAAAGAAAGAATGAGAACACTAAGCCAGTTTCTAAACTGATCTCAACTCATGACAATCCCATGGATTTTAAACTAGAACTGGGATCCAGAGGGTTTTCAATGGCTGATGTGGTGCAGTGAACTACTTGATATGGCTTTTCTAACCAAAGTCTTAGTAATTCCCAACCAAACGTGGAACCACACAGAAAAGATGTATGGAACTTTAAATTGCGACTAGTTAGTTTTGCCATCCTGTTGGGTTTAAAATGACCTATCTCAGAAGCAGAAAGCGTGCTCTTGATGCAATCAAGAAAGAACAGCTAGGAATGGAGCATATCCTTTGCAACCCAATACCCCAATAACATCCTAAACCTCCTCATTTCAGAAGAGGGAACTGAGACACCAGAGGAGCTTTAGAGGAACCAAGAACCAGAGTATCAAGTAAAGCTGAGTACCTTTGGGCAGGAAGTTCACTTGCAGAGTGAGGTGGCACCAAGCACTTAATTTGCTAGATTTGCTGACCCATGGAGTTACAAATGAGTGTCTTTTGACTGATGCTTATGAATGAATGAAGTGCTATCTGGGCATTTATTAGGAGCACTTAAGGAGCTGTGTAACATTGCCTGAGCAAGACAGAGGCCAAGGATCATGTGGCTGAGAGGTCCAAGACTAGAGAGAGGCATGCCTGAAGACATGACTAAGAAGAAATGCTTCTGACTAGAGAAATTGCATGCTGAGCATTTCTGATCCTGAATTATAACCTGTTGCCCTCCCTAATACAACCTTGCTTGCTGAAAGTGAAGAGGACTTGAAATGCTTACTGATGGAGATCAGTATGGCTTGCACTTCAATGTAAAGAAAACAAAAATCCTCACCACTGGACCAATAAACAACATTCTTATCAATAGAGAAAAGATTGAAGTTGTGAAGGACTTCATTCTTCTTGAATCAACCATCAACAATTATAATGACATGTTGCATTAAGCAAATCTGATGCACAAGAATTTTTAAAGTGTTGAAGAGCAAAGATGTCAGCTAGTTCAAAACATCCAGTGGTTCCACAGGAGAAAGATAAGGCTTTCTGCTCTGGTAAAGATTTACAGCTTTGGAAACCCTATACAGGGTCACTATAAGTCAGAACCGACTCCACGCACACCACCACCACCACCACTTTACAGGATTATTGTGGTGATAAAATGAAATGAGTAAACACATTGTTGTTAAGTGCTGTTGAGTGGATTCTGACCCATAGCGACCCTGTAGAGGGTTCTCAAGGAGCAGCGGGTGCATTAACCCAGTGTCACACTAGGACTCCAACACATTGGCATATTTGTTGTTGTTGTTGTTGTGTGCCATGGAGTCGGTTCCGACTCATAGCGACTCTGCACAGGGTTTCTGAGGCTGTAAATCTTTACGGGAGCAGATTGCCTCATCTTTCTCCCGTGGAACTGCTGGTAGTTTTGAACTGCTGACCTTGCGGTTCACAGCATATAGTAAATATTTAATCAAAATTTGTCATGTGTTCCTTTGGATTGATTCCGACTTATTGCCATTACCCAGAGCTACTGAGTCAGTTCAGACTTATAGTGACAGACGAATTGTCCCAGAAAGTTTCAAGACCGAAATCTTTGCAGAAGCAGATTGGTTCTTTCTCAGGGTGGCTGGTGGATTTGAACCACTGACTTTTAGGTTAGCAGTCAAACACTTAAAAAAGTATCCTATCAAGGCTCCTACTCCAACTACAGCAATCCTATGGGATACAATAGAACTGTCCCCAGTGTTCTGGACTTTCTCACAAGATTTGCAACCTTGTGCTTAGCTGTCCAGTGCTTATCCTATAGCAGCACACCAGGACTCCTTGGCTGTAATATTTATAGGAGCAGATTACCAGATTTTTTTTTCCCCCTGTAGGTGACTAGCTGTTTCAAAGCACCAACTTTTCTGTTAGTAGCTGAGCACTTAACTATTGTTCCATTAGGGCTCCTTCAATTAATGTTTGTTACTATTATTAGTGGAATATGGCACTGTGGGATAAAGCACTGGTCCACAAGGTCAGTTTGAACCACAAAGTCGGTGAGTCAGACTCGCCAGCCACTCCTTGGAAATCCTATACAGGGCAGCTAGCTATGAATCAGAATGACTGGGTGGCACTTAGCAACAACAACTTTTATTACTATCTTCCACTAATAATTTTACTTTGATATTTGATATTTTTTTTATTAATATGGTGATTACAAATGATACTGTATTTTACTTAATGTGTATGTTAATTTTCACCATGTAATGATTATGTGAGTTATATCCTATATCTAAATTTACAAGTTAAAATTGGATCATAATTATTGCTTCGCCCTAGATTTAAGGATTTCCTTGAATATCATTAAGAAAAAAATGCCTTTGGTTCTAGGAGCATATATAATCTTTTACTTTGGAACATGTTTCAGGGTTATGCAACAAGAATGGCTAATCTCAGGAAGCTGTTCATTTAGCTTCTGCTTGTGCAACACTGCAGTCCTTTTGGGTTATGTGTCATGCCTCATGTTATTTCAAGATGAAACACTAGATGGAGCAAAAAGACAAATGTTTTTCATTTAAGTCCTGAAGTCACTCTAAATGCATTACCAGCAAAAAAACACTTTTTTCTTTTCTAGAATGAAATTTCGTTCTAAAAATTAGCCTAAGTGCTTAAATTTTACTTCTAGTAAAAGCAAGTTTTGTTTTTTTTTTTAATGTTTTATTGTGAATTATATGATAGTTTACATGAGAGAACTTTAGTTTTACATTCAGTCCATTGTATGTCATTTCATTGCCATGGTTCCAATCCCCTCCATGCATCATCAACCG
>NW_006408529.1:17590812-17604713 GCF_000296735.1 Chrysochloris asiatica | reverse complement strand
GTAAAGATTTACAGCCTCAGGAACCCTGTCAGGGTCACTATGAGTCGGAACCGACACCATAGCACATAACAACAACAAGCCTTGCTGTGTTACATAGTTCCGTTTTTCTACAATTCCATCTCTACTTGAAAGAACACACATTTTAATCAATTCCCTTACGTAGACCATAAATAACTTGTATCCCATTATGTCTAAATTCACTTTCCCACTCTTAAGAATGTATAATGGTTGGTCAGGACCAGTTTATCTCGAGGCTCTTCTTCCCTTTTGTTCCCTGCATTTGATCTCCCACATAGACTCGCACTACTATTATTCTAAATAAGCACTTGTTCAGTAAATGAATACAGGGATAGTGAGTGAATGAATACCCCCTTGACCTCATCCTGCTATCTTCAACACTTTCTTTCCTGTTCTTTCCCCTTTTTCTATTTATGTTGCTTATCATTTAATTGTCCCTTACTAGTAATTGAATTTAGGGCCTTTGTTCAAATTCCTCCCTTATAAGTTAATTCATTCATGTAATCTTATCTGGGATTCTCCAATTGCTTCCCTGCTGTATCATTTTAATTGCTATTTTTTTTTGTATTCAGTTTTCCACATTTACCTCTGGCTTTTGTGCATTATATTTCTGCTTCACTAAAATGAATTGACTCAGATATTTATTGAAGTGACAGATTTTGATTCATTTCAATTCACGAATGAATTTTGAATCTCAGCAGTACAAAAATAAAACTGAAACAGCTATACTAAGCGTTAGGGACTATCATGTAGACATAAGAAAAAAATGAGCTTCATTTCTTTGGAGGCTAGTGTATGAGTCAACAATCTTAGATATACAGTGATGCAGAGTTGAGAACACTACTTAATGCCACCCAGTCCTGGTGTGACACTGTGGGTTAATGAGCCAGACTGCAAAACCGTTTACACTGCAAGGTTGGTGGTTCAAGCTCACCAGCTGCTCCTTGGAAACCCTATACAGTGTTGCTATAGGTTGGTATCTACTTGACAGCACTCAACAACAACAACAGTCAAGTTTAGCCTTTATCAATCCATAACTAATTTTCTTCAATACAGAGAACATGTTTCTCTCCTTTTCCCATTGCCTTTATCCGCTGTCAGTAGCAAAGTGCCAGCCTCAAAAAGAAAAAAAATACTTATTCTTTAGATCTGAAAATAAGTGTTAAAATAAAAACATACTAAAACCAACAATATAATTTGGTTGAAATTTATTAAATATATGATTGCCAAACTGAGCTACATTTCTGACTAGAGAGTCAACGTGTTCTGAAGATGAGATCGCTTCCAGAGGCTTTTATGACACATCTCACTGACATTGCTATGGAAGTAAGAATTGAATATTACCAACCATTGTTTGACTTAAAGGTAGCTTCAGGAAATCCGTTGTACCTATACACTAGGAAAAACAAAACAAAACAAAAACACTGTCCTGTCCTGCATCATCCTCACCATTATTGCTATTTCTCAACCCATTGTTGTAGCTACTGGGTCAATCCATCTCTTTGATGGTCTTGCTGACCTTCTACTTTTTCCAAGCATGAAACCATTCTCCAGGAACTGGTCCCACCTGATGACAAGTCCAAAGTATGTGAGTTGAAGTCTCTCCATCCTCACTTTTAAGGAGCATCCTGGCTGTACATCTCCAGATTTGGCCCAGGTGTGAGGAATTTTGTTTTCTTCATTGAGTTGCAACCCAGTTTGACGAAGACTGTGGTCTTTGATCTTCATCAGTAATTATTTTATTTTAACTCCTCTTCACTTTCAGTAAACACGGTTGTATCATCTATATATCACAGGTAGTGAATGAGTTTTCCTCAAATCCTGATGCCACACTCTTCTTCATATAATGCAGCTTCTCAAATTATTTGCTTTGCATACAGACTGAATAAGTATGGCAAAAGAATGGATAAGTATGGTAAAGAATAAAACACTGGTGCACACTTTTCCTAATTTTAAACTATTCACTGTGCCTTTTTTTTTTTTGATTGCTTGCTTCTTGTTTTTTTTCCGGTTTCTTCTTGACCAAATTTGGGGTTTTTGGAAACTTCTTTTTCCCCATGTTTTTCCTTACTTTTTTTTATTTTCCCCGTTTGAAGTTTTTTGCTTGGTTATTATTGCCCGGTTAATTTTCTTTTTGTTTTCTTTTGTTTCAGCCAACGTACATCTGATACCAGCAATGATAACATTTCAGTTATTAGTCCAGTACTTATTTTATAGTGTCTCACCAGGACAATAGTAGTAGGAGATTTTGAAACACCAATTTCAATGAAGGACAGAGCAACAAGAAAGAAACTCAATAAAGATGCAGAAGAACAAAATAAAATAATCATCCAACTTGAACTCTGAGACTTATATAGAATATTCAACTCAACAACAGCACAATATATATATTCTTTTCCAGTGCACATGAAACATTCTCCAGAATAGACCATATGTTAAGGCTTAAAGCAAGCTTAAATACATTTGAAAACTTTGTGATACTAGACACATCTTCTCAGGTCCAATGCTATAAAATTCAAAATCAACAATGTTGTTGTTGTTGTTGTTGTTGTCAGGTGCCGTCGAGTTGGAACTAACTCATAGTGACCCCATGCACAGCAGAATGAAAGAATGTCTGATCCTGGGCCAACCTCACTACTGCTGCCACACTCGATGCCATCAATGATTCCACCTGGCCAATTCATCTCGTTGGGGGTCTTCCTCTTTTTCTCTGATCCTTCATCTTACCCAGCATGACATACTTTTCCAACGACTGTTCCCTCCTGACAATATGCCCAAAGTATGAGAGACGAAGCTTAGCCATCCTGGCTATCGACCATGTTTAAAAAAAAAAAAAATCAAATACACTGAAATTGAATAACATCTCACGTAAAAACCACTGGGCAATAGAATAAATAAAAAATGAAATAAAAATATTCTTTGATTCAAATTAGAATGAAAGCACAAAATACAAAAACCTTTGGGACATAGCAAAAGCAGTACATCGAGGGAAATGTATAGCAGTAAATGCACCCATGTAAAAAGAAGAAAGAATCCAAATCAACACCTTAACTCAATATTTCAAACAATTACAAAAAAAGCAGCAAAGACTATAGCCACCATAAGAAAAAGTATAATCAATGTTAGAGCAGAAATAAAAAGTTTCTTGTATCCTTTCAGTGTCTGTAGACCCAGCATTCCTTGAAAATTTCCATGTGTTCTTGGCATCAATCTTTTATTGTATCTAAGAACTTCATAGAAGAGGGGTCCCAGATTCACAGGATGCTCTCCTCTCCTCTCTTTGCTTATTTGTCAGTGATACGTTCTGTTTCTCCTTTTCTGCCACTTGTCTCCCCCTCTTTTTTTTTTTTTTTTTTTTTTTAATCTCTTATGAAATAAAAGGTGTTGCAGGTTACAGTGCTGGAAAACTTCCTTACATTTCATCAAGGTCGTGATGGGATTAAGAGTATTGCTGTCCACACTTAATCCTCTTACAGTTTTATCACATTAGATCACAAACTGAGGGATCATCACATAACATTCTCATTACTGCTGAGAATCTGTGCCCAGCCAAGTTGACAAAAAAACATAACTATCACACTTTCCATTCCATATAAAGTTGGTGATTAGTTTTTTCATCTCTTTAAAAATTGATATTGGAATCTGTATTGAGATTGCATTATATCTACAACTCAAGATGAGTAGTATTGAAATTTTCACAATGTTAAATGTTCCTATCTATGTGAATGGTTCATTCTTCCATTTACATAGGTTTCTAGTACTACTGTTTTGTAGTATTCTTTATACTAGTCTTCTGTTTCTCTGATTAGATTTATTCCAAAGTATTTCATCATTTGGGTAACTATTATAAATGGTATCATTTTCCTGATTTCCTTTTCAGAGTTCTCTTTGTTATTGTAAAGGAATCCAACTGATCTTGTATATTGATCTTATATGCTACCACTTTGCTTAATCTTTCAATTAATTGCAATAATTTTCTCACTGAGTCTTTGAGATTTTCTATGTATAGGTTTCAATTGTCAGTTTGTCTCATTGTGATGGCTTGGGTGCTTCTGTGATGCTGAAAGCTATGCCACTGGTATTTTGAATACCATCAGGGTCACTCAAGGTGGACAGGTTTCAGTTGAACTTCCAGACTAAGACAGACTTCATTTTGTTTGGGTCCACCATCAATACTCATGGAAATAGCTGTATAAAAATCAATCAATGCATTAGATTAGGTAAATATGCCACACAAGACCTATTTAAAATGTTCAAGAGCAAAGATGTCAACTTGAGGACTAAAGTGCACCTGACTAGGCCATGGTATTTTCAGAGTCAGTATCAGCTCGACAGCTCTTAACAACAACAAATAGTGGGTAATGATCATGAGCATTTCTTCATATGTTTGTTGGCTGCCTAAATGTCTTCTTTTCTGAAATGTCTTCTTTTCTGAAATGTCTTCTTTGGTGGAGTTTTAAATTGGTTATTTGTCTTTTTCTTGTTGAGGTATTGAAAATTTCTATAAATTTTAGAGATTAGTTTCTTGTTTGATATATCATTGCAAAAATTTTTTTCATCTTTGCACTTTTTTTTCACTCTTTTGGGAAACTCTTTTGATGCACACAAATGTTTAATTTATAGGAGGGCCCAGTCATCTAGTTTGTCTTCTACTATTTGAGTGTCTTCTGTTGTGTTTGATAGTATATTTAAGGTATATATCAGAGCCTCCAAATTTGTCCCTATTGTATCATGAGCTTCATAATTCTAGGATTTACAGTTAGGTCTTTGATCTATCTTGATTTCCTTTTGTATATGTCTGAGATGTGAGTCTTATTTCATTCCTGAGAGTTCCTGGGTTCTCAATTGTGTTCCATTGATTTGTGTATCTTTAGTTGTGCCAATACCAAGTTATTCTGACTATTGTGCCTCTGTAGTTAGTTTTGATATCCAGAAGTGAGAAGCTTCCTAATTTGTACTTTTTCTCTAGTACTGCTTGGTTTATCAAGGTTTTATTTCTGTCTTACTTATCTAGAACTGCTATAATAGAAATATCTCAAGTGGATGGTTTTAACAAACAGAAAATTATTAACACATAGGAAACTAAAAGTGCAAATTCAGAAAACAGAAAGACAATAGGTGAAATCAAAACAAGAATCTGGTCCTTTGAAAGGATCTATAATATTGACAAATGACTGACAAATCTAAGAAAGTAAAAGAAGATTCACATAACAAGAATTAGAAACAAAATGGGTGGCTTCACAACAAAATGAATGGAAATAAAAAGGATAACAGAGTATTACAAAGAATTGTACTACAACACATTTGAAAATCTAGAGAAAATGGACTCATTTTTAGAAACATTACCTTCCTAATCTAACAATGGCTGGAGTAGAAAACTTGAACCTAACTATTACAAAGAACAAATGAAGCAGGTCATTAGATAGAATCCCAACAACAAAAACAAAAATTTCGGTGCCAAATGGCTTTACAAGTAAACTCTACCAAACATTCAAAGATGAGCTGATATCAAATTATACTCAAAGTATTCCAGAACTTAAAAAAGGATGGGACACTCCCAAATTCGTTTTTTTTGAAGTGAACATAACGCTGATACCAAAACGAGATAAAGCCATCACTAGAAAGACAGCTTATACAGTAATATCGCTCACAAAAATAGATGAAGAAAATTCTTTTTTAAAAAAAAATTTTTTTATTGTGTAATAGTTTACATGGGGGAACAGTAGCTTACATTCATTCTATCATACATTGTTTCATTGCCATAGTTGCCATCCTGTCCATGCATCATTACCCAACCAAAGGGTATACCCTGTAGGACCCCCCCCACACCCCCCACAGTTCTCAGCACACAGCCCCCTTCCCTCCCTGGATCTCAAGTCCTCAGCCACTCCATCTCTTCATGGCATCCTCTCTGTCTCCATCTCAGGCCTCACTGCTTCTCTGGGTGGGATCCTGCTCTCCACTCTTCTCCATTGATGGTCCCAGGGCCCTCCATTCCTAGACTGAAAGGTTAATCACTCCCCTCCTTGCTACAAAATATCCATCTTTACATTTCCAGTTCTCACAATCAGTCCTGGTAACAATTATTCACCATTGCATCACAAGAGACCCATCTGCATTTCTTTTCATCAGCCCTTCCTAGACAGGTTGGATACTACTCACTGGAGACTCTACCATCCTCCCTGCCCTGTCGATCTAGGTTCCCTCTTGAAAGCTTGTAAGCCAGTCACTTCTTACCTTTATATCCCTCCCCCCATTTTGGGTAGCCAGTGTTCAAGTTGCCCATCCGTATCTACTCTTTGTGTGGAAGGGGTGGGAGTAATTCTTGGAGTAGGGATTTGTTTCCTCTTTTGAGCTACTGCATTTATAGGTGTAGGTCAGGTTTATCAAATTGTATATATATATATTTTTTCCTCCTCTTCCTTCTTCTTCGGGTTGAGCTCTGCTCATCCAGTCATTGAAGCCAGGTCAAGTGGGTATCATCTGCAAGTGTGGGTGTTCTTGCGTCTGTCCACCGTCTTCTTATCAGCTGACTGCTTTGCTCCTCACTCTAGTCCTCTGTGGCTGTGTCTCTGACTCTGAGCCCATGAGTCCCCGGGTCTTGCCCCACTGCTGGCAGACCAAGTCTCCACCCGGGCTCCCAGTAGTCTGCCGAACGATGTAGGGCTTAGCTCGCCACTTCATTGATGTTCTTCGGTCACTTCTCCTTATGGGTGACATGCGTGGTCTCTAATCAGAGCATGTATTTCCACTGCATCTTGGTCTTGGAAGAGGATTTGCACTGAAAGCACTCAACCACTTGCCTTGATGTCTCCTGGGCAAGCAACTTGCTTGCTTTTGTGGTAAGAGTTGGGCTGTCCTTCTTGTTTTGTATTTTTCCTGTAGGTCTTTCTTTCAAGATGTGTCTTCTGGTTTTCTGGCTGTTCCAGGCTGGTCTGCTTGTTCTTTCAAGAGGACAGTTTCCCATCTCTGAAGGTCTGGATGTGGTTGAAGAAAATTCTTAACTAAATCTTAGCCAATTGAATTCAATAACATATCAAAAAATAATACATCATGATTAAGCAGAATTTATACCAGGTATGCAAGGATGGTTGAAAAATAATAAACATAATTACCACATAAATAAAACAAAAGGGAAAAATAACTCAGAAGGTATGGTGTGGTGCTATAGGATAAGCATCAGACTGCAAGGTCGATTTGAACTGCAAGACTGGCAGTTCAAATTCACCAGCTGCTCCTCAGAAACCCAATACAAGTTCGCTATGAGTCAGAACCGACTTGACAACTCTTAACAAGTCTTAGCCAGAGTTAAAATGCAAGAAAGGAAATTAAGGGCATACAAATTGGCAGTGGAGAAGTAACACTCTCTCTATTTGAAGATCATATGATCCTATACATGTTGTTGTTGTTAGGAGCCATTGAGTTGATTCCAACCTTATGCACAACAGAACAGAATACAGCACAGTCTTCCTCCATCCTCTACGGTAGAGCCCATTGCTGCTACCACTGTACCAATCCATCTCATTGGAAGTCTTCCTTTGGACATCCTGGATTTTAAGGATCATTGGGGCTGTGTGTCTCCCAACACAGGTTTCTTTGTTCTTCTAGCAGTCTGGGGTACTTAGATTATTCTTCTCAAACACTATAACTCAAGTGTATCAATTCTACAGTCTTCCTTCTTCATTGTGAAGCTTTCACAGGCATATGTAATTATTAAGAATACCATGGCTTTGGTCAGGTGCATTTTAGTCCTCAAACTGACATCCTTGCTCTTGAACACTTTAAAGAGGTCTTGCACAATAGATTTACCTAAAGCTATACATTGTTTAGGAGCTCTGGTAGCTTAGTGGTTATGAGTTGGGCTGTGAACCTTAAGGTCAGCAGTTTGAAACTACCAGCTGTTCCATCGGAGAAAAATGAGGCTTTCTGTTCCCGTAAACATTTATAGCCTTGGAAACCCTGTACAGGGTCACTATGAGTTGGTTCCGACTCCACGGCACATAACCAACCAACCAACCAAATACATTGTTTGATTTCTTGACTACTCCTTTCTTGAGTGGTGATGGTTGATCCAAGAACAATGAAGTCTTTGACAACTTCATTGTTTTCACCATTTATCATGATGTCATTTACTAGTCCAGTGGTGAGGATTTTTATTTTCTTTACATTGAACTGCAACCCAAACTGAAGTCTAGTTTTTGATCTTCATCAGTAAGTATTTGAAGTCCTTTTCATTTTCAGCAAGCATGGGTGTATCATCTGCATATTATTGTAGGTTATTCAATCCTGATACCACGTTCTTCTTCATATAATCTAACTTCTAAATTATTTGCTTAGCATACAGATTGAAAAAATGTGGTGAAAGAATATAACCTTGGTGCATAGTTTTCCTGATTTTAAATGTTTAATGTACATGTATAGGTTTTTCATTAGCACAATTAAGTGTTCCAGAATACTCATTCTCCACAATGTTTTCAGTAGCTTCTCATGATCTAAACTGTCAAAAGCCTTTGAATTACATATTTATGATATTCTTTCCTTTCAGTCAAGGTCCATCTGACATCAGCAATGATATCCCTTATTCCACATTCTTGTCTGAATCTAGCTTGAACCTCTAGCAGTTCCCTGTCAATGTATGGTTGCAGCCATTTTCGTTTATCTTGAGCAAAATTTAATTTTCATCTAATGTTAATGATATTGTTCGATGGTTTCTGTATTCCAATGGGTAGCCTCTCTTTCAAATGGATACAAGTATGTCTCTTCCAATTAGCTGGCCAAGAAGCTGTCTTCCAAGCATAGATGAGTGTGTGCCTTCAGTGATGCATCAATTTGTTGAAAGATTTCAATTTGTATTCTGTCAATTCCCAGAGCCTTGCTCTTTGCCAATGCCTTCAGTGCAGGTTGGACTTCTTCTTCTAGTACCATTGACTCTTGACCATATGCCACATCTTGAAATGGCTGAGTATTAACCATTTCTTTTTGTTTAACTGACTCTGTGTATTTCCTTTGATGCTTTCTGCATCTTTCAAAATTTTGCTCACAGAGTCATTCAATGTTACAAATTGAGACTTAAATTTTTTTCTTCAGTTCTTTCAGCTTAAAAAATGCTAATTGTGTTCTTCCCTTTTGGTTTGCTAACTACAGGCCGTTGCACATTTTGTTATAATACTTGACTTTGTCTTCTCAGGCTGACCTTTGGAATTTTTTGTTTAGTTCTTTTACTTTGTTCTTTCTTCCATTTATTTACTCTATGCTGGAGAGCAAGTTTCAGAGTAGCTTCTAGCATCCGTTTTGGTCTTTGCCTTCTTTCTTTTTTCCTATACAATGTTTTTTATTCCTATACAATGTTCTTGATGTCATCCCACAACTTCTTGGTCTTCGTTCATTGGTAGTGGTGGTTGTATGGCACTGAGTCAGTTCTGACTCATTAGTGACCCTATATAGGGCTTCTAAAGAGTGGCTGATGAGCTTGAACTGCCAACCTTGCAATTCTAACTGACCTTGCAATCCAGCACATTAGCCCAAAGCACCACACCAGGACTCCCAGTTACCACTACCAACTGCTTTAATAGCTATCACATTAAAAGGTTCTGGTGGAGTGGCATAAAATGTGGAACAACATTCAAAATAATGAAAGAGGCCAGGCTTACTTGTCAAATAGAGACTGATGGAACCCTCACACTACAGTCCTTAGTCACCCTTCAAATCTGGAACTGAATTCACTCCTGTGGCTCAATTTTCAGTCACAGCAACAATATCAAAAATAGTTATATAGGAACAGTAACATTAGTGAAGTGTATACCCCATAGAGAGGTCACCCATTTTAAACCAAAAGGGCAGCGTGTATCTAATGACAAAATTCAGAATGGGTGGTAAAGAAGGAGGAATGGAAACAGGAAACACAGGGAGGAAGTGGGATAAGTGATGGTCCATAAAGCGCACTGCAATGGAGATGAACCGAAGTATAAAACTGATGATCTGCTCTGCAAACCTTCACTCAATTTACTATAAAAAGTAAAAAAAAAAAAAAGAAGAGTTGACATTTAACTACTAATTATAAAAAATTACAGTAAATACTTCTTTTCTAAAATATTATCATAATCTTCAAAAATATTTCCCTGGGGATGAAGGGCGAAGTGACAGGGGTAAGAGACAAATTTACCACAAGGTTATTTATTGCAAGGGTATTAGGAATCTCTATGTGCACTGAGAATTAGATGATAATTGAGCAAATAATATGTGGAATGCAGTATAAAGTATAGATGCTGTTTTGTTAAATAAAATAAAATTAAGTCAAAGAATGACAAAGGGTTTCATTTTCTCTGCCTGTTTCAGCAAAGGGAATTTCCTTGACTTTTCTAATTATCTGTTTATATTCTTTAGCAAGGGCAAGAGTCTTTGTACTATGTTGTTGACTCATTTCCCTTGGGGTATGTTAATCATCTGTTTAAATTACCTGTTCTTGTTTTCTTAAGTATATTTTAATTTTTATAGCATTCCACATGTCACAACAAAGAAGTCAGTTGTGAATTGAATGAATTGAATTAGGATTCATCTATTGGTTAAAATAAGCCTGCAGGCTCTCAAAAACAAGAAAATGAACGTTATTATGCCATTTCAGGTCTTCATCAAGATGCTTAACTGAATTGGACTTGACTAGAGTTGTTGTTGCTGTTGTTAAGTGTCGTCGAGTCGATTCCGATCCATAGCGACCTTGTACAGGGTTTCCAAGGAGTAGCTGGTGAGCTTGAACCGCCAGTCTGGTGCATTAACCCACAGCGCCACACTGGGAGTCAAGCTCTGTCTTTAGAGGAGATGGTAGATTAGGGATAAATTGAGGGGCTAAATATGCTTGTTTTTTAATTCCCTGGCCATGTGCCTCATAGCAATGATGAGAAGAACAACAGTTTCCTGTTGAGAAAAGGCCTGGTTATTTATATGACCTGAGGCATCACATCCCTTCCTTTTGCGTCTCACAAAACTTCTTCCTAAAGAAAATAGACAGACTGACACAGAGTGTTTAACTGTGTAACTGAGTAACAATTTCCTCACATCATGTTCAGATGGATAAAGAAAATGTAGCTCATTAATTTCTCTACAGCTGATCAGATCTAACTCACTAGTTTCAACCTGGTAGGGTTTTTGATGGGGTAGGACTGGGAATCAAGAGTTAGTTAAATCTAGATTATTAATTTAAAATCTCTCTGTTAGTAAATGCTCAGTGTTTCTCATTCTTGGTTTCCCAGATTGCTTCTCTTTTTTTCCTACCTCAATCTCCCAGCACAAAGAGAGAGGAGCCACACTGCTGTTCCACTTGCTAAGCCCCCTAACATCCGTGGCACCCTTTCTATTCTGGAACAGGACAGCATCTTGATAGTGTCCTTCTAGGCACAAGGGGGCAGGGGACTTCTCCAACATCATGACAGAGTCCTATAATCTCAGACATCCAGTTTGGTTGTTTATATGATCAAGAGATTAATACAAAGCTCTACGTCCTTCCCTTCTGTTTGTCACCTCTTGTTTTTCTCTCTTTCCAGTGTCTAGTCTTTATTGTTTATAGCAACAAAAATCCTATTTGATATTCAAAATATAGAGATGCAAGTAGGGGTCCACTTTTCTCATGCAGCACTGAAACCTTTACTTTCCATTAAAGTTTTACAGGAAATGGAAATGCATTTGAAAGAAAACATATCTGAAAATACATGGCCAGACATAGTGTGCCTGTTAGGAACTGTGCCTAATACCAAGGGAGATGAATGCCAGGAGGTTACTTTTCTCTATTCTGCCCCTCTGTCATGCTTATCCTTATAGGTGAATATGTGAATGATGGGATGAAGGCTGGAGAATTTTATTAAATTACACAGTTTCCTGAGGGAAAGTCTTAAAGATCAATTCCTATTGACCAAATATAAACAGCCAATGAAGAAAGCTGATGCGTTACCAAAAAGTCTAGAAAAACATTATTAATTTGCCATACTTTTGTTTGTTTATTCATTGTTGCCTTAGCTTTGAAATACTGAAATCCCATAAATTAACCACTTGAAAGGAGCATGTCTGTATGCCAAGTCTAGGTTCCTTGACGGCACCAGAAGATGTTCTGTTTCTCTAAGGGGAGCTAGATAAGAACAAAGCAGGCCTCTGCCTTGTTCCCCATTAGTAGTCTGAGGTGAGTGCCTGACCCAGTCTCTTGCCCTAACCCCTCTCAGGCGTGTCTGGGAAATTGCGTCACTATGACTGACCTAGATTAAATCCCTTCATGATGAAGGAAAAAGGAAGAAGGCAAATGGAGGTTCCTGGGCCAAGCGGTGGGTAATACCAACGGAACTAGGTAACTGAATGCGCAGAATCAAAACCCTAAATGCTTTTCATACTTTAACAAAGAAAACTTCCCCAGCTCTTTGAATTTTACATAACTTCATTTCTTGTTAATTATTTTCTGGCTCTTATCCAACTACCGTGAGTTCCTTCTCAGGCTTCTAGACTCCTCTAAACTATAGAAAGAGAATGAGAAAAATGTACCCTTAGTCCGTGGTTTCCCCCGCCCCTTACTTTTGTATTGCCAGTGAATCAGTTTGAAAAGTGAGCTGGCACAGATTCCAGGAATTTGTGTAAATGCCTGGTGGAGATATACTGTGTGCTTGCTGCAGGCTGCCCAAACACTTCCAAACATGGTTCTAGCTCACGGCTTGCACTTTTAGGGGAGTGACCTGCTGATGACAATGTTTTCCTATCTGCAGGAACCTTTTAAAGATTTCCTTTCAACAGTATTATTTCAAGGTGAAGGGAACACATACCTTTTTATATTTCCATGATCAAAACTGCTGATTTCTAAGGCAGTTAACAGGAGCACAGGGCGCCTTAGCATTGCAGTGGTTAAAGTGCTCAGTTGCTAACCAAAAGGTCGGTGGTTCAAACTCACCAGCTACTTCTTGGGAGAAAGATGTGGCAGTCTGTTTCTGTAAATATTTGCGCCTTAAAAACCCTATGGGGCACTTCTACTCTGTCAAGAGGGTCACTATGAGTTGGAATTGATGGGACGACAACAACAACCATAGGAAATATCATCTCAGTTTCCTCACTAAACTTTCTTCCTATGGACAGTTTTTTAAGAGAGTTGAATGTGAATGGATTAGGCAGTGTTTCATTCTGTTGTTGTGCGGGTTGCTATGAGTCTGAACTGACTCGATGGCATAACAATAACATACAAATAGGTATTTTTTCCACTGAAAGGGAAATCTTTTTATATTTATTTGTTTTTAACTGATACTCAAAGGGTCTGTTTGCTAATTGAGCAATCTTTTTTGAGTGACAACTATATGCCAAGCATTGTGGTTTATAGTGGAAAGAGGGCAAAGAATAAGATGAACAAAGTTCTTATATGAGAGGAACTTATCAATAAATAGCATCAAAGGAGACATTGTTGATGTGTTCCGTCGAGTCGGTTCCAACTCATAGTAACCCTGTATAGAGTTTCCAAGGAGCGGCTGGGGAATTTGAACCACCAACCTTGTGGTTCAAACCAAACTTGTGTTCCAGTGCTTTATCTCACAGTGCTACACCTATAAAAACAAATAAAGAATCATGTGAACTATTATTATTATTTTTAATAAATGTTCTGGCATGATAAAAGAAATAAACAGGTGATACACTGGTATGGGGTTGGGTGGTAGGTGCAGCAGATACTAAGGACTGGCTTTTCAACTCTTATTCCAAGATCTTTCTAGAAACCCTTCCTGACTTGCACTAGAATGCCTTCATGAATTTTAGAAGCAAAAATAAATAAATTGCACTACTTCCAAGACTCTTTGTAGCTAGAACTCTGACTGTACCCCAGGGTTTGCCAAACACATGTCTCCATGGGAAAATTTGTTGTTGTTGTTGTT
>NW_006408529.1:17588156-17590712 GCF_000296735.1 Chrysochloris asiatica | reverse complement strand
TATTTATTTAAATAACATAATTAAATAAATTATGGTAAGAATATACTTAATACTTTTAGGAATGTTCTGGTAGCGTTGGTTGGTTGGTTGGTTATGTGCCGTGGAGTCAGTCTGGTAGCGTAGTGGTTATGAATTGGGCTGTGAACTGCAAGGTCAGCAGTTTGAAACTACCAGCTGTTTCTCAGGAGAAAGGTGAAGGTTTCTGCTTCTGTAGAAATTTACAGCCTTGGAAACCCTGTACAGGATCACTATGGGTTAGAACTGACTCTACAGCATACAACAACAACAACACCTTCTCTTTAAGAGGAATATTTTACCATGAATCTAAACTTAAGCACATAAGCAGTCTGATATAGACTTTGTTGTTGTTGTTGTTGTCAGGTGCCATCGAGTCGGGTCCGACCCATAGCGACCCTGTACAGGGTTTCCGAGGGTGTAAATCTTTACGGGAGTAGAAAACCTCATCTTTCTCCCGCTGACCTTAAGGTTCACAGCCCGATTCGTAACCACTACACTACCAGAGCTGCATTAGGCAGCAGACATGTGAAAGGAGGTAAGTGTTTGTTAATGCTGATATTCAAGTCACTGGAGTTGTCGGGAAGCTCTTTCCCTGTTCTTCAGTTGTAGGTGCTGAGATACAGGTGTCAGTGAGCTTTCCCCTGGGATCATCTATCATGTATCTTTTGGCCCCACTACTGTTCTTCCTGGCTGCAAATCTTCCATACCTCAATCCTTGGCCCTTCTATAGGTTCTGAAGCTACCTGTTTTTGTTAAGTGTTGTTGATTAGGTTACAGCTCATAGCAACCCTGTATAAGTTTTCAGAGGAATGATTGGTGGGTTTGAACCATCATCCTGGTGGTTAGCAATTCAGTGCTTATCCCATAGTGCCACACCAGGACTCCAAAAATTAACTAGTTGTTATTGTTAGGTGCCTAGTATCCTCTAATAAATTTCTGTCTGATTAAACCAACTATAGTAGATTCAGTTGTCACTAAGAGCCTGAAAAAATTCATTGAAGTGCTTTAGATTTCATATTAGACTTCTCTAATGAAGCAGAATTTGAATGGAGTCCTGTGGGTTAGAGAAGCAATGTTGTTGTTGTTAGGTGCCATCGAGTTGGTACCGACCCATAGCGACCTTATGTACAGCAGAACAAAACACTGCCCAATCCTGGGCCAACCTCACTACTGTTGCCATGCTTGAGTCCATCGATGTTGCCACTTTGCCAATCCATCTCGTTGGGAGTCTTCCTGTTTTTCTCGGACTCCCCACCCTACCAAACATGATCTCCTTCTCCAATGACTGGTCCCTCCTGACAATATGTCTGAAGTATGAGAGATGAAGTTTGGCCATCTTGGCCTCCAAGGAGCACTCTGGCTGCACTTCTTCCAAAACGGATCTGCTGGTTCTTTTGACTGAAGTGATTTTGTGTGGTGGAGGTGGAGGAAAGGAGAACAAGTGGGAAAGTAGGTGAGAAGAAATACATTTCTGTTCTCTCTGTACAGAATTGTTTACAATTATAACCTTAGTGACTATGCTTTCAAATATTTCAAAGAATATTTTTAGTCAAAACATGTGAACTTGTAGAAAAGTTTCAAATTACCTTTAGGGAAGAAAAATCGTGATACCCATGATAGATTTTCTTTGTTTAGTTCATGCCTTTGGAAAATACAGTGAAGTTTAAATAATTTATGTTCAGTATACTTGGCTAGAGGGATGATTTCAGCTACCATTTCCTACATCTTGAAAATACTTTTTTTTTTTTGTAATGTACACATTTTGTAGATATAAAAATATTACAATCCAGCAAAACACTTACTTAATAAAATAGTTAAAAGATTTAACACAGACCGAAGAGTCCTGGTATGGTGCTGTTGGATAAGCACTGGACTATTAACAGCAAGATTGGTGGTTCAAACCCACTACCTACTCCTCGGAAATCTTATATAAGGTCTCTGTGATTCAGAACTGACTCAATGGTACTTAACAACAACTACATCAGTGTGTTAAAGCCAATTGTTGTTGTTATTTTAAGTGCCATTGAGTTGGTTTTGACTTAGAGTGTTCCTATATGGAGCTTCTGAGGAGCAGCTGGTGGGTTTAAACCACTGACCTTGTGGTTAGGAATATAGTGCTTGTTTGACAGAAGGACACCAGGACTTAAGGAGGCTATAAATAATAAAATAATGAGTGTTCCTTGAATCTCACTCCCCAGATGTAACATTGATTATTAATCTGATATACAATATTGTGGCCATTTTGCTAAAAAGTAACTTTATCTCATTTTAAAGCTTATTTGCATTGTGTATTCTCAACAAATACTTTTAATCAAAGGAGTAAGAAAAAAAGTCAAGATAGGAAAAAAAAAGTATATATAAATATAATAGCACCTTTTGTAGTAGCAAAGCATTGTGGTTATTAAAGTGCCACTGAGTCAATTCCAACTCATAGTCAATTCCAACCCTGCATAGGGTTTCCGAGGAGCAGCTGGTGAGTTTGAACCACGAACCTTGCAGTTCAAACTGACCTTGCAGTCCAGACCACTAACCCATTAA
>NW_006408529.1:17579267-17588056 GCF_000296735.1 Chrysochloris asiatica | reverse complement strand
AAGAATAACCCCAACATGAGACTGTTAAAACAGAATCATCAGTTGTTTCTGTTGTTAGGTGACTTCCAATTGGTTCCCACTCATAGAGATCCTATGCACAATAGAACGAAATGCTTCCCAGTCCTGTGCCAACTTCACAATTGTTGTTACGCTTGAGCCCACTGCTGCTGCCACTGTGCCAATCTATCTCTTTGGGGTATTCTCCTTTTTCTCTGACTCTCCATGTTACTAAGCATTATGTCCTTCTCTAGGGACTGGTCTCCCAGATAACATATCTGAGGTATGAGAGATGAAGTCTACCTATCCTGGCTCATAAGGAGCACTCTGGCTGTTCTTCTTCCAAGACAAATTTGTTGGTTTTTCTGGAAGTCCATGGTATTTTTATTCTTCTTCTCCAATATCACAACTCAAATGCATCAATTCTATGGTTTTCCTTTTCATTGTCCAACTATCAAATGCACGCAAGTACCTTTATTGTTTAATACTTTATTCATCACTTGAGTTACTGAATCAGACTTCTGAATCAGACTTCTTGAATCACTGAATCAGACTTCTTGAAATTCACGAAATAGCCTAATCCCTCATTTTCCCTCTATCTTGAGCCTAATAGTTTATTTGAATTTTGTTTTTGTAGCAAGGGCTGCCTTTGCTTTTTTGCCCAATGCCTATTATTTAAACTATACTTCTCTTTTGCTTTACACTTTCTTTTGCTTTACACCATGGTGTGGTGCTGTAGGATAAGCACTTGATTGAAAGGTAGATTTGAACCACAAAGATGGTAGTTCAGACTCACCAGCCACTCCTCAGAAGCCCTATACAGGGTTGCTAAGAGTCAGAAATGACTCAAAGACACTTTACAAAAAATAACAACAGTACTTAATGAATTTATCCAGTCACCTTTTTGAAAATAAGAATGTCCAGTATTCTTACATTAAATATTTGGAAAATGCTTCAGAGAAGTAAAAAGGATAATTTTTAAATTAATTGAACTTCACAAAGTAAATCTGAGATAACGTTGAGATAGTGTTTATTAATATGATGTAATATAATGTAACATGTACAATATAATGGACATGGATGTAACATAAACACATTCCTGAGATATTCCAAATATCCCCAAAATTCTTGCTCTTTCATTGAACCTAAATCCAATACAATATGAATCTGAGGTAGTTTCCAAAAAAATATTTTTTAAACTCTTAACTTACTTCGCTTTTGAGAATTTTAATTGATAATGAGTGACTTTCAGGCATTTATGCTTGATATTTGCACTTGTCAAAAATATAGAAATATTTAGTAAATTGCTCATTGCTATTTTTAACCTCCTCTTAAAGAGGAGAAATAACAATAAAATAGCAGGATGCATTCTTCCTTGAAAGATTTGTTCATAGTTTCTTGATATTATCACTGAAATAAAATTGCTTTGAAGATAAATATAATAGTACCTTTTGTAGTAGCAAAGCATTGTGGTTATTAAAGTGCCACTGAGTCAATTCCAACTCATAGTGACCCTGCATAGGGTTTCCGAGGAGCAGCTGGTGAGTTTGAACCACGAACCTTGCAGTTCAAACTGACCTTGCAGTCCAGACCACTAACCCATTAACCCAGGGCTCCAGCATAGACCTAGCAGAGCATAGATAATGGTAAATCCATACAGTGAGTCTATAAGAACAAATCCCCAAATTGATGGATACCTTTGTTGTCTTTCATATTGAGCAAGTTCAAACCAGAATAAAATTAACCTTTGGAAATTCTTTCAATAGCATAAAATAAACTCCAGAGCATCTTATCAAAGCAAAAACATTTATTTATCCCAGTGGAAATCTTAGTGAGTATTGATGAATCCCAGGATCCATAAAGATGATGATTTTAGAAAACTTGTCTGTAAGGAGTGGTCAAATTCACAATTGTTACACTTGAGCCACCAATCCCTTTTTTCCTCTCACAGAACTTTGAAGTCATTTATTATGGCAGCAGAAACTGCATTTGTTTATAGTTTCAATTCCAGTGTTTTCTGGAGTTCCCCATCTGTTGGTATTCCTTCCCTCTTAGTTGTTATTTTGAGCTGCTACACCCATAAGTATAGGTCAAGTTCATAAAGTTGCAGCAATTTATACTTGTTTCCTTTACTATTATTATTTTTATCTTCCTCTACTTGCGTTCTGACCACCCAGCCATCGAAAGTAGGTCAAATGAGTACTATCTGCCAGTTTGGGCATTCTTGTGCATTTCCCCTCACTTCATATCAGTTAGACACTTACTCTTAGCTGCAGTCCTCCATGGCCATATCCTTGTCCATGGGCTCAGGAGTCCCCAGGTCTCATCATACTTCAGACCAACATCCTTTCTCGTCTCTTTCATCTTCAGGTCGTCAGAAGTATATGGAACGTGATCAAACTCAGCCCATGTCTTTATTGCTGTCTTTTCCCCTCTTCCATTCACCAGTAGACCAACATGGTAGCCAGCAAGCTTACATGCCTATTCGTGTGTTCCCTTTGAGCTTCTGTCTTGGAGGGGGTTTGTCCTGAAGGAAATTGATTGCTTGCTTTGATGGTTCCCCATATGAACAAGATTTCTTTGATCTTTTGGTATGCCAGCCATGGTTCTTTCCATATTCTTCACCAACACCATAATTCAAATGGATCAAATTTACTATGGTCTTCCTTATTCATTGTCCAATGTTAATAAGCCTATGAAACAACTGAAAATAATGTGACTTGGGTCAAGCGCATGTTAACTAGAACTATTTAAAAGTACCTGTCTCATAGTTCCAAAATCTAGGTTATCTCTGGGTCTGGTTCTGTTTACTACTTTTGCTCTTGACAACAGGTTGCTTTTAAGTGCTTTGTTATGTGTCTTGATATTTTAATTTAAATGTTTAACATTGTGTTTAGAGTAATGATAGAGACTGAAATTCAAAGTATTTATTCTTGGACATGATCCATCTCTTCTTCTGACAGACTTCTCGAGAGGCAAACTTATGAGGGGTAAAATGAATTAATCTACTAAGTAATTGAGCTGGGATTGCTGTTACCATTGTTTTTGTTATTAAGTGCCTTCGAGTAGATTCAGACCCATAGCTACCCTGTATAGGGATTCCAGGGAGCACTTGGTGGGCTGTTAACCAGTACATTTAAATCATCACAGACTTCAAATTGCTCTGATCTTCTTATTAATTAATGTGGAGTCTGGAGTCACAGTTTTCCTAGTTTCCTAGTTCACTCAAAGCTTTCAGGAGGCTCTTCACATATGCACTATTGTTGCTGTTGTTAAGTGCTGTCAAGTCAATTTTCTTCACTCAACCCAGTATAGGGTTTCCAAGGAGTGACTGATGGGTTTAAATGATCAGTCTTATGGCTCAAATCGACATTTCGGTCCAGTGCTTAGAAGGAGGTATTCTCTGTGTTCTTGCACTGTTCCCACAGGTAGACTGTTGGTGCTTGCTACTTAGTGCTAGGTTCACTGTGCTGGCCTGGGGGTTGGAGATGTTTTTGCTTCTCTGGTTCTCCTCTCAGTCCTGGTGATAGGCTCTGTGCATCTGGATCTTGGGTGGTAGATTCTTTTCAACATGTCTGCCCCTCTCTCCCATGGCAGCCAATAACACCCTTGTGTCTGTAAGACGTCTTGAGTGAAAGAGTTTCATACCTGTTTATCAGTGGCAACAGAGTTTTCTTTGTCTCAATGAATGTAATGCACTTCAGTGTTTTCCAATCTCTCCCCCAGGAGTAAACAGGTTTTGCTTGCATTCCTCCACAGCAGCAATGTACGATTTTTAGGGATTGGTGGATGGATTTCCTGCCCTACTTCTAAGATTTATCATGAGCACACAGTGGAAGCCTGTGGAAAAAACTAGTAATGTCTTTATGTCTGAAATACCCAGGCACCCTAAACTGTCTCACTAGTCTGTTCTCTGGCTTTTAGAATTTGCTACAATTTTGAGTCTTTTCTTTCAGCTCACTGTTACAGTGACTGCACCCTGCTACGGTGTTCTGCTAACGGTAAAACTGTCTGTTTCTCATCCCTCCTAAAGAGGCTGTCACTTTGTAATACAAGGTTCTTGATTCCCTTGTAACCTTAGCTTTCCTATATCCTTAAGAAAAGTTGCAATTTAATAGGTGACCTGGCTTTTTCTTGTTGTTGAGGTAGGGGTGATGCCCTCTCAAAGCTATTATATCTTAAGGGAAGCAGAATTCTCTGTTTCTGTTTAAAGCCCCAACATTGATTGGTTGGAGCTTAGTTCTGTTTGCTACTATATCTCTTGATAACAAACTTCTTTTACTTATTTTTGTGTGTGCATTTTAATTGATGAAACAGAGCAGATCCCTAAAAGTTTGCTATATGAAACATTTATCAATTTGCCTAGCATTTATTATTCAATATTTGTGCTTCACTATATGAAGGAACTTCCAAAAGTTTGTGGAAAATGGAATTGAAGGATAATAGAATTTTTTCTATGAGCTTTTTGAAGCCTCCTTGTATCGAGAGTTGAGAATACAATAGTAAATGAGACTTAGCTGTTGTTCTACCATGCTCACATCTAGACAAAGAGATGATACATAATCAAATGATATAAAATGGTATGATCAATACCATAATAGGAATGGAATAAAATGTTTTGGGAATAGAAGCCTAAATAAATGGACACTGAGGAAGTGATGATTTTAATATCTGGAATTGTAAGAATTTTTCAGAGAGAAGAGGCAAGGAGATATCTCTAGAAAAGTGTTTCTATGATTCCCATTCACTAATAATATTTGTCTTTCCTGGCAGGGTTTGCCTGGATCAGAAAACTCTTTTTTAAATTTAGTAGACCAACTCAGTCTTAGTCGTAGCCAACTCTGTTCCCGAATCCTCTAGGTGAACTCGGCATTCCTGCAAGGTCAACAATATTAGTAACAAGGCCTCTAATATTTTGTTTTTAATTAAAAAATAAAGGGCACTTGATGCCAGTATCTAAGATACTCTCTTTCACAATGATCTTCTTTTTATTTTCGTTGACCTCTAGATTTTCTATATTCCAAGTGGATGAAAATCTGGATATTAATTTGTTTAAGCCACTGGAATGTATGTCAGCATGGCTCTAAAAAGAGAAGTGATACTACACAGTTGCCAAAGCTTTCCTATTTTGGCCCCTTAGCCTCCCCAGGACAGTACAATATGTCAATGCCAAGACAGAAATAGTGCAGCCAAACAGGGACTGGCTGGAGTCAGATACCCAAAGGAGCAAGAGACATCATCCAAAACTGAGGTCTTGATATATAAGTTGGGTCGGGGGCAGGCTCAGTTTAGAGAGAGGATTCACAGAGCAGAGGATGTCAAATCCCAGGTATCTGAGTACATTGTTCAGTCTGTGGATAAATCCAAGTTGAGAAGCCAAAGACATAGATGAAAACAGGAGCAGAAACCAGCTCCAACGGTTCCATAAGGGCAGTGTATTTGAAGTCCTTCACACTCAACTTTGCCATTCCATCTCCAAGGGCTATGTGAATAACGTTTATGAAAGAGAACCACGTTAGACGCAATAAAGCACATCACAACTTTGAATAAAAACAATATTGAGCTAGAGTACAGTCAAAGTGCCCATGAAACCACATACTTAATATGCTGTCAGATTTACTGCAGGATATTAAATTTGATGACAATGTACCCTGAAAACTAACTTTTGAAAGACATAAAACATTTGTATGAAAGGCATGAACCTTTTTTTTTTTTTTTATTTTCTGATAAACATTTGTCTGATTTTAAGAAATAATTGTTTCTGTGGTGGGAAGTTTCTCTTCTTCTTTAGCTACTGACTAATGAAAGACATTGGTAAAGCGAAAAAGTATCAGACAGTCAAAGAGGAAGAAAAGTTGATGTAGAAAATTTCAGTTTGAGGTAATGCATCAATGTCTTCTAAGAGTCCACTTATATATGGGTGTGGTGTGTTACGTTTACACTGTGAAAGTTAATCTACATGCAAATTAAGCAGCTCTCCCCTTCTTGGCCCTTTCAGCACCTTTCCTGCTTCCTTTGCTATTATTTGGATTTTTCAAATGAACGTGAAGTTAAACTAATTGTCAACATTCACCAGAAATGACCTTCAATATACTGAGAGTCACTAAAAAAATTGCTCTAAGTAAATGTTTTTCTTCTTGCAAATGTTCCTTCACGTCCTATCTTCCCAGCAGAGTATAATGCAGGCGGTGGGTGAAGGAGGGCTTCAAAAAATTGTGGAAAAATTCCCTTATCTTTTAATAACATTTCCGTCTAACTGTGTGACACACCCTCGTATGAAAATAAATTTCCTGAATGTGTAGTGCTGTAGGATCAGCACTGGATGACAAACCACAAGGTCAGCAGTTCAAAGTCACCAGCTGCTCCTTGGAAACCCTATTCTGGGTCACTATGAGTTGGAACTGACTCCATGGCACATAACAACAACAACATTATATTTCACTTAACAATGGCAACAAAAGATTTCACTGAAAATATTTCTGATGAGAATGAAAAAAAATAGCCATTGTTTTATATAATTTGGAAGCAAGTATCATCACCTAGTTTTTACTGTAAATAGCATGAAGAATTAAGCAAGGTAAGTAGTTATTTATGAGTATATCTTTCCTGAGATTTAAAGACCTAGAAGTGATTTAAAGCAAAATCAATTGATGGTGATACCTGGCAGGAAATTTGCCCTCCCTGACTTGGGGAAAACTCTCCACTGT
The DNA here is from genome assembly GCF_000296735.1 of Chrysochloris asiatica. Taxonomy (NCBI): domain Eukaryota; kingdom Metazoa; phylum Chordata; class Mammalia; order Afrosoricida; family Chrysochloridae; genus Chrysochloris; species Chrysochloris asiatica. Next base: position 17,581,352 of record NW_006408529.1, on the reverse strand, counting down.
TTCCATCCAACTACACCAAATAAGGAGCTCTGGTAGCTTAGTGGTTACAAATCAGGCTGCTAACCTCAAGGTCAGCAGTTCGAAACTACCAGTTGTTCCACGGGAGAAAGATGAGGCTTTCTGCTCCCTTAAAGATTTACAGCCTCAGATACTCTGTGCAGGGTCGTGATGAGTCAGAACAGATTCCACAGAACATAACAACAACAACAACATACCAAATATATGCATACAAAGATGGCTGTACTGTGTAGATACCTGGGAAATGTAGCTTATGCAATCCTGGAAGAGAATGCCTTTGGTAGAATAAAAAATAAAAGAATGTTTAGTTTGCAAAGTTCAAAGTCACAAAGGAAACGTTTTATACACAATGAGACTTTTTTTCTTCAGCAGGGTTGTAAAGGAAGTAATTGCATGGAATGTAAATAAATGTTTTGGTGCTTGTTTGTATGTGCATATGTGTGAATAATGCTATGTTCTGGTGTACATAGGTTTGCTATGAGTCAGCACTGACTGGTTTGACAGGTAACAACACCAACATATATTTTCATTGTGATGTTGTATGTCTGGGGGAGTATAATAAAATGCAGGACTGAATTAAAGAAGATTTTTAAAAGATGATAACAGTTTAACATGCATGTTCCTCAATAATAACACATTTGTTCAGGGCTCCATAATTTTAAACTGGCTACATGCACTTTTATAAGGAGCTCTGGTAGCGTAGTGGTTACGAATTGGGCTGTAAACCACAAGGTCAGCAGTTTGAAACTACCAGCTGTTCCACTGGAGAAAGATGAGGCTTTCTGCTCCCATAAAGATTTACAGCATCAGAAACCCTGTACAGGGTCGCTATGAGTCAGAACTGACACCATGGCACATATCAACAACATAAGAACTTTTAGGAGTCCTGGTGTGAGGTGGTGCACCAGACTGCAAAGCCGTTTGAACTGCAAGATCGGTGGTTCAAGCTCACCAGCTGCTCCTCAGAAACCCTATACAGGATCGCTATGTGTTGGAATTGACTCTATGGCACTTCATAACACAGCATACACTTTTATTTGATCCTCATCATCAATCTTAGAAGAGGGGAACAAGAAGCTGTTTCCTCACTTATCTGATGGAAATACATATTTGATATATATGGTCATATCTTGAATTTGTCATTAGAGAAATGGAATTGTGAATAGAATGACTACATGATTCAAGGCCCCAGGGGCTGGATCAGACCAACAAGCTGTCATTATCCAGACATTTCAGACAAAACCAGGATTATTCCGGTCTGGATTTTATCCAATAAGTTGTAACAATCGTTTCCTTCACTTCAGTGACAGTGGCTTGCTCTGGGAATTATGAAGTATCTGGAGATAAAAAACAAACAAGAACTTTCTTGACTTCCAGTTCTGAACTCTGGCCACTAGAGCACACTGTTGTTCTCTTGCCTGTCTTGCCCAGTATCTAGAGAACGTATATTCCACACATTGACAGGGTAAACCAATAGAACCATTTTGGAAGAAGTGCAGCTAGAGTGCTCCTTGGAGGCCAAGATGACCAAACTTCATCTCTCATACTTGTGGCATATTGTCAGGAGGGACCATTCACCTGAGAAGGATATCATTTTTGGTAAGGCAGAGTGTCAGAGAAAAAGAGGGAGACCCCCAATGAGATGGACTGGCCAAGTGGCAGCATCGATGAACTCAAGTGTGTCAACAGTAGCGAGGTTGGCCCAGGATGGGGCAGGGTTTCGCTCTACTGTGCATAAGGTCACTATGAGTTGGTACTGACTCGATGTCACCTAACAACAACAACAACAAACCTACATTTTAATATCAGGAGTATGGCAGTGAATATGCAGTTCTAGATAGTTGACTAGATAGTGCCAGCAGTAAGCAATAGTACTCCATTGGTCACTGTCCTATATGCCACATGGACTATGGGAAGTGAAGGGAGCAGTTTCTCTTTTCATGAAATATTCTGCGTTGGAACTCTACTTACTCTCTATAACCTTGAAGTTTCTTCAGAAGTGTCATTGTTGTTGTTAGGTGCCATCGAGTCGGTACCGACCCATAGTGACCTTATGCACAGCAGAAC
>NW_006408529.1:17576651-17577855 GCF_000296735.1 Chrysochloris asiatica | reverse complement strand
ACTCGCATGAGATATCGAAGAGATCGTCTGATGATTTCCGCATTCCATTGGGTCACCTCTTTTTGGTGCACAGAGACTGAGAAGGGCAGCACTCATGGGTGTCCCGGGGCAGGGATGGCGATGACTCAGGCAGGGGCAGCCCCCAGACACCCAGGGCCCTCAGCCCTACAGCCTCTGGTCAGCCCGGGTTTCCAGCCCTGGTCTGGAGTTGGGTGGAACACCTACCAGCGTCTTCCTCACACCCTTGCAGCTGGTCCCACAGCAAAAGCAGCAGCTCTTCCAGAGCCTGGAAGAAGAGTTCCGGGCCAATGCCGGTGCCCTCAAGGCTGCTATTGGTGGACACCCCTCTGGCCCTGACCATGATCCTGCTAGAGCCCCAGATCCTCCAGCTCCGAACTCAGCCTACGGTTCCTTCAATTCCTCCTCTTCTTCCCTCAGCGTTTTGGGTAGGAAGTGTGCCCGCCCCCCACGCTCCCCAGGAACCCTGCCCGGACAGCCAATGGGATTCCTGGGCCACTAGGTCCAGCCTTATCTAGCTCTTCCGAGGAGGGCAGCCCCTACCCTGCTCATGTAGGGCCAACCAGTGCACCAGGTACATTACTCGTCAGCTCCCAGTCCTTGAAGACCTGGGCCCTGGGCCGGATGGACACACAGCCAGACCAGAAGCCCTCTCGCATACCCATGCCACAGGGACCCCGCCTCCTGTCTGGATCTACAGATCCTGGGGCCTGGCATGCCCTGCACTTGGTCAGCCCAAGGACCGAGCCTGATTCCTGGATGTGATGGCCTAGCCCAACTGTCTCCAAGCCCCGTTCCCATTCCCTTTCCTTGGTGGCCTTAAACCTTCTGCCTCTTGGGTACCAGACCTCTTGGGACCAGCCCTCTCGGGACCACATGGCACAATGGGATCGCTGTTGTACAAGCCAGGTGGAGAGTGAGCGTTGCTATTTAATGACTAATATTATCGAATGCCTTAGAGGAGGCCAGGCTGGCTTTTACCCTGGGGTTCTGTAGCCCATTACCCTCAGCCCCCACCCCCCAGTCTCTGACAGTAAAGTTGCTGAAGACAAAAAAAAGCACAAATATGGATCTCTTCCAATCAGTCGGCCAGATAGTTGTCTTCCAAATTTCTTGGCAGAGATGAGTGAGTGCTTTCTGTGACACCTCACATTCTTGAAAGATTTCAATTTTCATTCCATCAATT
>NW_006408529.1:17558037-17574880 GCF_000296735.1 Chrysochloris asiatica | reverse complement strand
GAATATTGAAATTTCTTCAGAAGTGTCATTGTTACTCATCTATTGATATCTAGGTTAATTGATTTTGAGCCTTTTAATTTAATGTCTAAAGAAAATAAAATAACTATGGATTGGTTTGATCCAAATATTATCAAAAATATATAAGGCTAGGCAAAGAGGAAAGAAAAGCAGTCTCTTTGGAACCAATTCCATGGCACATAACCACCACCACCCCTCCTAGAATGCAAGAGAAAGATGAGGTTTTCTGCTCCCGTAAAGACTTATAGTCTCAGAAACCCTATACAGTGTTGCTATGAGTTAGAATCAGTATCATGGAATACCACCATCACTGTTGCTGGGATGAATTACTATAATAAAAAGACTATTGTTGCTGTTAAGTGCCAAGGAGTCGGTTCTGACCCATAGCAACCCTGTATGGGTTTCTGAGGAGCAACTGGTGAGCTTGAACTACCAACCTTGCAGTTCAAGTCAACTTTTCAGTCTAGTGCATTAGCCTACAGCACCACACCAGGACTATTACACAGTCCTAAGTATAATCAATGGAGAAAAGATAGAGGTTGTAAAGGACTTCATTCTTCTTGGATCAACTATCAACACTCGTGGAAGCAGCAGTCAAGAGATCAGATGACGTAGTGTATTGGGCAAATCTGCTGCACAGGAACTTTTTAAAGTATTGAAGAGCAGAGATGTCAGCTTGAGGACTAAGGTGCGCTTGACCCAAGCCATGGTATTTTCAATAACCTCATATAGATGCGAAAGCTGGACAGTGAATAAGGAAGATCGTAGAAGAACTGATGATGCCTTTGAGATGTGGTGTTGGAGGAGAATACTGAAAGTGCCATGGACTGCCAAAAGAACCAATAGATCTGTTTTGGAAGAAATGCAGTCAGAGTGCTTCTTGGAGGCCAAGATGGCTAAGCTTCGTCTCTAATACTTTGGACATATTGTCAGGAGAGAACTATCGCTGGAGAAGGATGTCATGCTGGGTAAGATGGAGGGTCAGAGAAAAAGAGGAAGACCCCCCAATGAGATGTATCAGCCAGGTGGCATCATTGATGGCATCAAGTGTGGCAGCGGTGGTGGGGTTGGCCCAGGATAAGACATTGTTTCGTTCTGCTGTGCATGGGGTTGCTATGAGTCGGTTCCGACTCGATGGCACCTGACAACAACAAGTATAATGAAGTAGTAGTTGCGAATCCAGCTGTGAACTGCAAGGTCAGCAGTTCGAAACTACTAGCTGTTCTGTGGGAGAAAGATAAGGCTTTTTCTGCTCCTATAAGGAACTCTGATAGTGTAGTGGTTATGAATCAGGCTGCTAATCTCACGGTCAGCAGTTCAAAACTACCAGCTGTTCCGTGGGAGAAAGATGAGGCTTTCTGCTCCTATAAAGATTTATAGCCTCGGAAACCCTGTGGAGGGTAGCTATGAGTCAGAACTGACTCCACGGTAAATAACAACAACAACAAAGATTACAGCCTCGGAAACTTTGTATAGGGTCTCTATGAATCAGAACTGACTCCACAGCACATAACAACAACAAGTATAATGTAAGGAGTCCTGGTGTGGTGCTGTGGGCTAATGCATCAGACTACAAAGCCGTTGAACATCAAGCTCACCAGCTGCTCCTCAGAAATGCTATACATGGTCACTATGGGTCAGAACCGACTTGACAGCACTTAACAACAAACAACAAGTATAATATACTGGTGTGGCTTGTGGGCTAAGCAAAGTCAGTTTGAACCACAAGGTCAGTGGTTCAAGCTTACCAGCCCCTCCTTGGACACCCTATACAGGATCATTGTGGGTCAGAACTGACTCAACTGCACTTAACAACCACAAGTAGAATGTAGGACTCCTGGTGTGGCACTGTGGATCAGCACTGGACTATGAATCACAAGATTGACAGTTCAAACCTACCAGCTGCTCCTTGGAAACCACCAGCACCAAGCATAATGTGCAGAAGTGTGGTAACTCTGCAGTGTAAGAACTGGACTGTGAACCACAAGATCCACAGTTCAAGTTCACCAACTGCTCCCCAGAGAAAGATGAGGCTTTCTGTCCCACAAAGATTTACAGCCTGGGAAATGCAATACAGTGTCACTGTAAGTCAGAACCGATTGGACGGCACCTAACAGCAACAAGTATAATGTTCAGCTATTGCAGGAAGGTTCAGCTATTGCAGAGAGTCCTTTAGATGTCTCACTGACACTCTCCCATATTTTGCCTTATATACCCTCCTTTGTTCACAACCACTATCCTCAAAACCCCTTTGAGACCCAACCAAACCCATCACTGGGTGATGCAAGTGACTCATGTACTCAGCTGCTAACTGAAACTTGGAGGTTCAAGTCAAACCAGATGCATGTTGGAAGAAAGGCCTGGTGATCTACTTACCCAAAAGCAGCCATCTAAAATATTATGGATTACTCCTTCACTCTGACGCACATGAGATCTCCACGAGTTGGAGTCGACTTGACAGCAATTTTTATTTTAAGTTTATTGTAGATTGAGTGATGCTCCATGGAGTATGTAGGCAGAAAAGTGTCTCTGCTGATTGCATGACAATTAAATGCTTCATAACAGATGTAAAAATAACCTGTGAAAGCTTTTTTTACTGTGGAAAATAATGTTCTAACCTTGTCTGGCTTTATGGTCTATATGAGTTGTGATCTTTACAGTTCTGACAAAGGACAATGGGTACTGATATGTGACATTTCTGAAATAAGACCAACCCACACAACCACACACCTTGCACGAAGGTGAAGACTGAATGCATATTTTCACTTTCGATGCCACTTCTTCCTCTGTACTTCTGTTAGTACTGAACATCTGAATTACTCTTGCATTTATAATCTGGTATGGTGTGTTCTAAATTGATTTCCACAGAAACGAGATAATTCTTTCCAATTACACAACATACATAGCATAGAGCTCTGTACTAACGTATAATTATTCATGACCCTGATTTCCATTGAATGAACCAGTTTGTGAGCTGCTCTGAAGCTCCATTTACAGCAGTCTGCTTCATTGGTTCTTGTTTCTGCCTGCAGATGCAGGTTCAGTTATTGCAGGGAGTCCTTGAGATGTCTCCCATGTTTTGCCTTGTATACCCTCCTTTGTTCACAACCACTGTCTTCAAAACACCCTAAGACCCAACCAACCCCACTGCTGTCGAGTCATTTCTGACTCATAGCAACCTTATTGGACAGAACAGACTGCCCCATAGAGCTTCCAAGGCGGTAAATCTTTATGTAACAGACTGCTATATTATATGCCCAGAGAATAGTTAGTGGGTTGGAAACACTGACTTTCTGATTAACTGCTGAGTGCTTTAACAAATGCATCATCAGGACTCCTCCATGAAGGCAGGGTCTCCTTAATATGGTTGCGGGTCCTGGTGTGACATTGTGGGGAAAAAGCACTAGACAGCAAGGTCGGTTTGAAGTGCAAGGTTGATAGTTCAAACTCATCAATTGCTCCTCGGAAACCCTACACAGGGTCATTATTGACTGGACGGCACTAAAAAACATTGTTGTTACAAAGAAGCTGTGTTGTCCAGAGAGTCTGCGTTGCTATGGCCCTGTAGGTTAATGCATTGAACTGCAAAGTCAGTTTGAACCAAAAGGCCAGCAATTCAAGCTCACCAGCCACTCCTTAGAAACCCTATACAGGGTCCCTGTGGGTTGGGACTGACTCGACAGCACTTAACAACAACAAACCTCTCTCAGGATCTTTGATATATGAGAGCTGGTTACCTTCTTCCAGAATTTTCTACATATGCCTGCTTGGATTCGAGTTGAGGGATCAACAGATCAAAGTCAAACTCTCCTCCGTGACCCTTTTTATAATGTTTGAAAGACCCCTTGCTCATGATCCTTTGGCCACAAACCTCATGAAAGTCAATTTCAGTTAGGGATCCTCTTTACAGGTCATTTTAGGCACCTCTGAACTCCAGTGTGAGCTCATGTTGAACCTGCTAAAAAGTGACATGCATGCACACTCAGAGGTCTACATTCACAGCTCTGCCAATAGTAATACTCAGCACAGTAGACTGCACAGAGCAGATGCTGAGAAAGGGTTTGGTGAGGGTGGTGAGGAGTGTGAGAATTTGCCTTATTGTAAGAAGTTACTAAGGAGTCCTGGCGTGGCACTGTGGGTTAATGCACTGGACTGCAAAGTTGTGTGAACCTCAAGTTTGGCAAGCTCACCAGCCACTCCTTGGAAACACTATATAGGGTCACTATGGGTCAGAACTGACGCGACAGCATTAAACAACAACAACAAAGGGATTTCCAAACCAATTATCTAACTACAGTTCATTTTGGAAAACATTATGATATATCAATATTAAAACATACACACACACATTGTGTTGTGCTTTATATGAAAGTTTAAATAGCAAACTAGTTTTCCAAACAAGAATTCCTGTATAAGGTGTTCTGTGACATTAGTTGCAATCCCTGTAATGTGTCAGCACTCTCCCTATTTTCTCTCTGGGTGCCCTAGTTCCCTTAGTGTGGTTTCCCTACCCTTGATTGTTGCAGTATTATGTCAACTTGACTAGGCCAGTATTTTTGGTAGTTTGGAAGTTGTTATATAAGGAGCTCTGGTAGCATAGTGGTTATGAATCAGGCTGCAAACCACAAGGTCAGCAGTTCGAAACTACCACCTGTTCTGAGGGAGAAAGATGAGGCTTTCTGCTCCCATAAAGATTTACAGCTTTGGAAACCCTGTACAGGGTCGTTGAGTCGGATCTGACTCCACGGCACATCACAACAACAACAACAATATCCCTATAATGAGATCTAATAAAATGCAACAAAATCTCTGATTAGCTCTGCTATGAGCAGCCAGTCAATTGAAAGGCTATTTTCCTGGGGATGTGACCTGCTTTCAATGTATTTGGCTATCAGGAAAAGCTTGCTTGCTCTCTGCTGTGTCTGGATCTTGCATCTGGCTCACTCTCTGACCGGTTCTTTGGACTTCAGCCAGTGATCTACTCTACTGCTTGCCTAACTGTCAGACTGCCTGACTGCCTGACTGCCTGACCTCCGTCTTCCTGACTTCCTTGCTGGATCCCCATGTAAAACCTACTATCCTGCCTTACTATCTAACCTGAAAATCTTGGGCCATGTGACCTGGATTTAGGCCTTTCTCACCTCAACAACTCTGTGAGCTATTTCCTTGATAGACATTTCTCTTTATCTATACATATATAACAGATTTTGCTTCTCTACCTAGACTAAGACATTATTTCTCCCTTTCTTCTACTCTTTGGTTTTGGACAAATGTTCCCCCTTTGGTCTTTTATTGTTGATTCATCTGAGATGAATATCCTGCATAGCATTGTTGTCAGTTTTATAGTCCTGTCTATCGTTTGTCATTTTCACTTAGTATTCTAACACAGAATTGACTTATTTTTCAGATTCATACAACAAAATCCATTATTAGTTATATCAATGATTTATGTGAATTAACCATATCTCCCTAATGATATCATAGGGTCAGGGATCTGATCTTTATTTCCCCTCTTTTATAATGTTGTCTCCATAATCTCAATTTCAGGTCTCCTAATTTATTAACTGTCAATTTGCCGTACTGTGGTGGCTTGTGAGTTGCTGTGATTCTGACAGCTATGCCACTGGTATTTCAAAAACCAGCAGGGTCACCCATGTTGGACAGGTTTCAGATGAGTTTTCAGACAAACACAGAGTAGGAAAAAAGAGTGACAAACTACTTCCAAATAGTCACTGAAAACCTTATGAATAGCAAAGAAACACTGTCAGATACAGTGCTGGAAAATGAGCCCCTCAAGTTGAAAGGAACTCAAAATGCAACTGGGAAAGAGCTGCCTTCTCAAAGTAGAGTTGACTGTGATGATGTGAATGGAGTAAAGCCTATGTGAGAAAAGCCTGAAGAGAAACAGCTGTAAATATCCACAGAAAATCAGAACATGAAATGTACAAAGTATGAATCTGGGAAAATTGGAAGACATCAAAAATGAAATGGAATGTATAAACATCGATATCTTAGGCATTAGTGAGTTGAAATGGACTGGTATTAGCCATTTTGAATCTGACAACCACATGGTTTCCTATGCCAGGAATGACAAATTGAAGAGGAATTGTGTTGCATTCACTGTCAAAAAAACATCCCAGGTCAGTCATAAGGTACAACTCTGTCTGTGAAATGATAATATCCATGTGCCTACCGGGAAGCCCAGTTAATACCACTTTTACTCAAATTTACGCACCAACCACTAAAGCCAGTGAGGATGAAATAGGAAATTCTACCAACTTCTTCAATCTGAAATTGATCAAACATGCAATTAAGATGTATTGATTATTACTGGTGATTGGAATGCAAAAGTTGGGAGCAAAGAGGAAGTATCAGTGGATAGAAAATATGGCCTTGGGGATAGAAATGATGCTGGAAGTAGCATGATAGAATTCTGCAAAACCAATGATATGTTCATTTCAAATACCATCTTTAGACAGTATAAGAAATGACTATAAACATGGACCTTGCCACATGGAATACATAGAAATCAAATTGATGACATCTGCAGAAAAAGATGATGGAGAAGCTCCATATCATCAGTGAAAGCAAGGCCAGGGGCAGACTGTGGAACAGACCATCAATTACTCATATGCAAATTCAAACTGAAGCTGAAGAAAATGAAACCAAGTCCATAAGAGCCAAAATATGACCTTGAATATATCCCACATGAATTTAGAGATCATCTGAAGAACAGATTTGATACATTAAACACTAAAGACCAAAGACCAGCAGAGTTGTGGGATGACATCAAGAACATTATACATGAAGAAAGCAAAAAGTCATTGAGAAGACAAGAAAGAGGGAAAAGATCAAAATGGATGTCAGAAGAGACACTGAAACTTGCTCTCCAGCGTAGAGATGCTAAAGTAAATGGAAGAAATGAGACAGTCCAACAGCTGAACAGAAAATTTCAAAGATCAGCTCGAGAAGATAAAGCCAAGTATTTTAACAAAATGTACAAAGATCTGGAATCAGAAAACCAAAAAGGAAGAACATGCTCAGCATTTCTCAAGCTGGGGGAACTGAAGAAAAAAATCAAGCTTCAACTTTCATTATTGAAGGATTCTCTGGGCAAATTATTTTTTTTGTTTGTTTTTGGGTGTTTTTTTTTCAATGTTTTATTGTGAAATACATGATAGTTTACATGGGGGAACTTTAGTTTTGCATTCATTCCATCGTATAGCATCTCATTGCCATGGTTCCAATCCCCCCCATGCATCATCAACCACTCAAAGGGTATATCCCAGAAACCCACCCCCTACACTTCCCCCTCCCCCCCTTAGTTTTCGGCCCACAGTCCCGGCCCACAGTCCCTTTCCCTCTCTGGGTCCAAAGTCCACAGTCGCTTCATCACTCTGCGTCATCATTTCTGCCTCCATCTCAGGCATCTCTGTTTCTCTGGGTAGGGTCCTGCTCTTGGCTCTTCTCCATTGATGGTCCCAGAGGTCTCCACTCCTATCCTGGAGATTTAATCACTCCCTTCCTTGTTACAAAACTTCTACCTTTGCATTACCAACCCTTATAGTCCGTCCTGATAAGCATTATTCACTTCAGTATCACGAGTTACCCATCTGTATCTCCTTTCATCAGCTCCGCCCAGACAGAATGAATAGTACTTACTGGAGATTCTGCCTTTCGCCATGCTCCCTAGCACTAGGTTCCCTCTTGAAAGTTTGTAAGCCAGGCACTTCTTGCCTTTTCTGGGTAAATTATTGCAGAAAGCATCAAGAGAAAATGGAAGGAATACACAAAGTCACTGTACCAAAAGGAAATGGTTAATGTTCAACTGTTTCAAGAGGTAGCATATGATCAAGAGCCAATGATCCTGAAGGAGGAAGCCCAAGGTACATTGAAGGAATTGGCAAAGAACAAGGCACCAGAAAATGATGGAATTATTTTCAGGAAAGTGAGGCGAACAGGAGGCACTCACTCATCTATGCCAAGATATTTGGAAGAAGACTATATGGCTGATTGAATGGAAGAGATCCATTCCAATGATAGGTGGCCCAACGGAATGAGGAAATCATCAGACAATCTCTTTGACATCCCATGCGAGTAAAGTTTTACTAAAGGTAACACAGAAACGGCTACAATCATACATTAACAGAAAACTTCCAGAGGTTCAAGCTGGATTCAGAAGAGGCCGTGGACTGAAGGATATCATTGCTGATGTCCGATGGATCTTGGCTAAATGAAGAGAATGTCAGAAAGATGTTTACCTGTGCTTTATTGACTATGCAAAGGGTTTCGATTGTGTGGATCATGACAAGCTATGGACAACATTGCGAAGTATGACTATTCTGGAACACTTAATTGTGCTCGTGAGGAATCTGTACCTGGACCAAGAAGCAGTTGTTTGAACAGAGCATGGAAACACTGAATGTTTTAAAATTAAGAAAGGTATGCGACAAGGTTGTATTCTTTCACCCTACTTATTCAGCTTGTATGCTGAGCTGGGTTATATGAAGGAAAACATGGCACCAGGATTTCAGGAAGACTCATTAACAACCTGTGATATATAGATGTTACAACCTTGCTTGCTGAAAGTAAAGACGACTTAAAACATTTACTGATGAAGATCAAGGAGCACAGCCTTCAGTATGGATTACATCTCAATATCAAGAAAACAAAAATCCTCTCCACTGGACCTATAAACAACATTCTTATCAACGGAGAAAAGATTGAGATTGTCAAGGACTTCATTCTTCTTGGATCAACTATCAACACTCACGGAAGCAGCAGTCATGAAATCAAACGATGTATTGCATTGGGCAAATCTGCTGCACAAGACCTTTTTAAAGTGTTGAAGAGCAAAGATGTCAGCTTGAGGACTAAGGTGCTCCTGACCCAAGCCATGGTATTTTCAATAACCTCATATGCATGCAGAAGCTGGACAGTGAATAAGGAAGACCGTAGAAGCATTGATGCATTTGAGTTCTGGTGTTGGAGGATAATATTGAAAGTGCCATGGGCTGCCAAAGAACTAAAGTCCTTGTTGGAAGAAGTGCATCCAGAGTGTTTCTTGGAGGCCAGGATGGCCAAATTTTGTCTTTCATACTTCAGACATATTGTCAGGAGGGACCAAACACTGGAGAAGGATATCATGTTTGGTAAGGTGGAGGATCAGTGAAAATTGGAAGACCCCAGTGAGATGGATTGGCAAAGTGGCAGCATCCATGGTCTCAAGAGTGGCAGCAATTGTGATCTTGACCAAGGACCAATAGTGTTTCATTCTGTTTTGCATAGGGTTGCTATGAGTTGGTACTCTCTCAATGGCACCCAACAATGACATATGCATATGAAAGTTGGACTATAGATAAAGGAAGCCATAGAGAATTCATGCATTCTTTTCTGAGTTAAAGAAGAATGTTGGAAGTACCAGAAGAACCAATGTATCTGTCTTTGTAGAAGTAAAACCAGAATGTTCCTTAGAAGCAAGAATGGTGAGACTTAGTCTCTTGTACTTTGTACATGTTGAGGAATCAATACTTGGAGAAGGACATTATGCTTGGAAAAGTAGAGGGTCAGTGAAAAGGAGGAAGACCCCCAATGAAATGGCTGGATATAGTGGCAATAGTCTCACACAGAGAAACAATTGTGATTATGACCCAGGACCGGGAATGCTTCTTTCTGTTGTACATGTGATTGCTGTTAGTCAGAACAAACTCAACAGCACCTAACAACAACAACAAGGGATCTTTTTTCCATTTTATTCACTGTTGTTTCCTCAATGCCTACAAAAGTATTTAGGATATAATAAACAGTCAATGTGAGCTTAACAATTTAATAAAATCAAGCCTTTAGCACAAATGTTACCCAGTGTGGTCTGTTAAGAAATACTTATCTTACTATTAGAGAAGGTAAGATTTAAGTGTGGATTTTGTTTTCTAATTCCATCCTATGTTCCATACTATGTTCTTTGCATCTCCCACCTCCACCATCATAATCTATAGATTATTACATATGAGTTCTGTAGTTACTGTTTAGATTATCATGACTCTTTAATTGGTTTATTACAGAAATAAGTCATGTACTGTGATTATAATTCTTTTCACTTTTATAACTGTTATTTGCCATCGAATCTGCTTTGACACATGGCAACCTTACGTATAATACAAGAAGTCATTGCTCTGTCCTTTACTATCTTCATGATTATTGATGTGTTTGAGTTGATGATTATAGCTGTTATTTCAATCCATCTCAATGAGGGGTTCCTTTGTTTTCACCTACCACTCTACTTTCCCAACCATGATGTCCATTTCTAGTGACTGATTTTTCTTCAAGACTTATCTTAAGAAAGTGAGCTAAAGTTTTGCCATCTTCACTGACATCGTGCCATCTTCACTTCTAAGGCACATTCTGGTTGTATTTTTGCCAATACTGATTTGCTTTTTCTGAAAGTCTATGGTATATTCACTGTCTTCTGACAGAGCCAAAATTTGAATGCATTAATTTTTCTTCTGCACTCCTATTTTCTTTGTCTAGCTTTCACATACATAGCTGGCATAATTTTCTGTAAATATTTTCTTAAAATGTTCAACTTGTTGTATAAGATCAATAGTAGGACAAATGGTAAAAAAAAAATTACCATTTATCCACCCAAATCTCTTTGAATATTAAACTGAATTTTTAGATACAAACTTTGCAATGTATATATCACAACTATATATAATGATAAAGATAGTATCAGGTTTTTCAAAGAAACTAAGTGATGTGGTAAAGAAGCGAAAGGGGTAAGCATGGAGAGAGAAATATGGATAAAGCCAGCTAAGTTGACCTCCAAAATTAAGAAATATTTGAAAATGAGAGTGGGGAAAAAGGCAAGAATTTCGAAACTGTTACTTTCTCAGTTTGAACTTTCCAGGTTCATTCTATTTCTAATTACAACCACTCATGCAAATTCTTATTGTTGTCTCATCTCTTTGGAATTCAAGTGTATTGGGGCCAGGATACTTGTCTACAGGCATGTCTGGGGGATAACATGGGTTCAGTTCCATATCACTGCAAAAAAGTCTATACTTCAATAAAGCAAATCACACAAATTGTTTTGGTTTCCAGTATGAAAAATTAAGTCTAAAAAAACTTTACTGTAATATATTAAATGTTGGAGATGTTGTGAAGATTAATGAATTGTAGTACAGAGACTTGAAGTCAGCACATGCTCTTGAAAAAATGGTGTTTATACTCTAGCTTAACGCAGTGTTGCCACAAACCTTCAATTTGTAAAAAGCACAATAACTACAAAGCAAAATTATGTGAGGCACAATTAAATGAGTATGCTTGTAATACATTGATTACTATAATCAGGAATTGAGGCATAGTTCAGAGTTGTTGTTGTTATATGTTGTCAAGTTAGTTTTGATCCATAGGCACACTATTTACAACAGAATGAAACACCAACTGGTGGTAACCATCCTCACAATTGTTGCTACAATTGAACCATTGCTGCTGCCACTGTACCAATCCATCTTGTTGGGGGTCTCCCTTCTTTTTGCTGACCCTCCACTTTACCAAGCATGATGTCCTTCTTTAGGGAATGGTCCTTTCTGAAATATGAGAGACAACGTCTGGCCATTTTGCCTTTTAAGGAGCATTCTGTTGCATCTATTCCAACACAGATTTGTTCTTCTGGAAATCCATGGTACCTTAAATAGTCTTCTCCAACACCATAACTCAAATGCATCAATTCTTCTACAATCTTCCTTATTCATTCTCCATCTTTTACATACATATGAGGCTATTCAAGATACCATGGCTTAGGTCAGATGCATTTTAGTCCTCAAACTGACATCTTTGCTGTTGAACATTTCATAGGGGATTTAGCAGATTTACCTAATGCACATGTCATTTGATTTCTTGATTGCTGCTTCTATGAGTGTTGATGGTAGATCCAAGCAAAATGAGAAAACTTCAATATTTTCTCCATTTATCATAACATTATTGATTGCTCTGGTGGTAAGAATTTTTGTTTTCTTTACATTAAAGTGCAACCCTTACTGAAGGATGTTGTCTTTGATCTTCATCAGTCAGTATTTTGAGTCCTCTTCATATTCAGCAAGCAAGGGTGTATCTTCTGTATATCTCAGACTGTTAATGAGTCTTCCTCCAATCCTGATGCTACATTCTTCTTCATATTATCCTGCTTTTGAAATTATGTGCTCAGTTTACATATTGAATAAGTATGGTAAGCAAATACAACCCTGACACACACCTTTCCTGATTTTAAACCATCCAGTGTCCATTTCTTTTCCTTAGAGTATAATATGCTATTGTTGTTTTTAAGTTACTTCAAGTATGTTCCAGCTCATATAATGACCCTATGTAGGGTTTTCAAGGAGCAGTTGGTGTGTTTGAACTGGTAACATTGTGGTTAGAAGTCCAATGCTTATCCTACAGCACCACACATCATAAGTCTGAATCTACTCATTGTTGTTATTGTTGTTAAGTGCAGTCAAGCCAGTTCCAGCTCATAGAGACCCTACACAGGGGATTTTTGAGGAAGAGCTGGTGGATTTGAACTGTCGAGCTTGTGGTTCTGCCATCAAGTCAAAAACCATCAAATCTATATATTTACGCATTTAGGATTGACCATTCTAGGTACGTGGATGTGGTGCCAAGTTTGAATTCTTCCAAATATGTCTCAGAGTTATTTTTCTTTGGGACATATTTGGAAGAATTCAATTCTATAAAAAGCTTTGGTCTATTTATCTGCTTAGGTTGAGGGCTGAAGGAGTATGAGGATGCATGAGAGAGAGACAAAATAAAAGAAAGAATTCCTTTTATTTTCATTTTGAACTTTAGAATGACTCGAAGCAACAGTCATTCAAAATAGCATGTTGTAAGTTCTTGGGTCTTAAAGGAATTTATCTGGGGAAAACAAAAGTTGAGCAACATCATGGTATAGCTGTTAGTGATTTACATAGAATATTCACATGTAATCTCTGACCTTGGAGGGAAATATCAGTAAAGATGCTAGAATCAGTATAAACTACATGGAAATATTATTAATGAATCTCAGGACTTGAGCAATTAATGAATCATTTTTATGAACTCAGGAAAAAGCATTACTTTTAGCTGGGCATATAATTGATAACCAACTTCTGTGTGAAACGTGCAATAAGTAGTAAGGGTTTAATTAATAAGGAAACATGTGTTTTCTTTTTGCCCTTTGAGATTATTTCCTAAGAGTTATTAAATTGCTTCTTCTTTAATAAATAGAATCCCCTGATAAAAAAATTGAATGTGTGCCATGTCCTTCCTAATAGGCTTGTGAAACAAATTTGGCACCACATCCATGTGCCTAAAGTGGTCAGTCCTACATGTGTAAATGTATAGATTTGATGGTTTTTGCTATAAAGTTTCTAGTTTTGTTACAGAATGCAATTATTCCAAAAATGTGATGAAGGAGGTGGTCATTTAATTCTGATTTCTTCTCTGTGTTTGTAATTAAAATACCATTAAACTTAAAAAAAAATCTTTTATGAAAAACTAGAGTTTGTGATAGTGAAATTTAGAAAGTTACAAGTACTGTATTCTGCAGAGATAGAGAGAAGTTTTCAGAAAGCATTTAACAGTGAAGTATCTTCTGACTACAATTTAGCACCGTGACATGGAGAGAAGACATTTCTGATGAACTGGCAACTGTGGGAGGCATTTATTTTTGTAGTGTGCTCTGGAAAATGGGAGATCTACTTTAAAAGTATTAACATTACACAAAGCTAAGTAGAGACAAATTCTGTGCTGGAGAATAATAACTAAAGTAGGAATTCTGGGCTGGAGGTGTGACTTAGTTAACTGTAAGTAGAGAGGCCAGAGTTTTTACCGCTGCAATAAAGTCTTTTATCAGGAAAGTAGTCCATTGTAGACTCATCAAAAATAACGAATTTTAAAAAGAAGAAAACAACAACAAAAAATGCATATATATTGGCAACGTTACAAATTTATTCAAGGATGCAATTTTCACTAGTTCTTAGAGATGAGGGATTTTAGTTATCACCAGAAGCAAACTCATATTTCTTGTAGTATGTGTGTCTGTGTGTGTGCATGTGTGCATGTGTGTGAGTACACACAATATAAGAGATGACTCTGGTCTTGCTGTGGGCTTGATCAATTTTCAAATCATAAAACTTATTTTGGTTGCAGAAGGAATAAGCGAACAATCTCTTTGGGCGGCAGCTTCCAGATTTACTTGCTGCTTCTCTTGTACTCAGGAAGGTGAATCTTCTGTTGTTGAGACATCCCCATTCACATATTTATCCCTCCAGGTTTTACTAGCCCAAAGAAATGGATAAGGTCACATTAGCAGCAATAACAGCAGAATCAGTAGCTCTTGCTCCACGTGATCACATGGAACAAGAGCATCCTGACAAGTTCTTTCAAGGCACTTTTCAAAGTCACTAGGTGGATGTGGTTGAGAATGGGCAGGGGATAAAGGAGGGGTGATTTTCATTGTCTAGGCAGACAGCTGGAGTTCTCCACAACACATTTTGCTAATTTTATCATTACCAAGAGTTATGGTCATTTTCCCCTCTCCAGACACCAATGCAATACACAGATGACTTCATTTTTGCAAAACACAAATAAAAAGACTGTCTGTAGAAAGTGGTGAGGATGTCTCTTTCCTCCCTCTGTGTTTCATTCTGTTGGCCAGTGCAACCGGACATAGCCATTTAATTTTTTACTTATCTTGATATTTTTCCCTCTTCAGGACCAAGTCTGTGAAATTGGGGTAGCAACAGAGCTGGCAGCTTCACTCTCTAGCCCTATAACAAAGATTTTGTTTTCAGGTCTGTCTTTACTTACCTGAACCCTTTTCCCATTACAGTGGCAGTGGTAGTTATATGTCCCGGAGTCTCTTCTGACTCATAGTGATGCTGAATAGGGTTTCTGAGGCTATAACTCTTTAGAGGAGCAGAAAACCTCAATTTTCCCCTGTGGAGTGGCTCATAGATTCAAACTGCTGACCTTGAGTTAGCAGCCCGACTCATAACCCACTACACTACTAGAGGTCCCTTACAATGAACTCCCTTTAATTAAGCCTACTTTAATTAAGGTAGGCTTTTCAAATCTACAAGTCATTCCTTGAAAACCTTATATAAAGTTGTTGTGAGTTAGAATTGACTCGATGGCACTAACAACAACAACAACAACAACAACAATTAGCTTAAACTAAACCTCTGGTAACCACTATAGGTTTGACATGGCAGATAGGGTAGAAGTGCAGTGAGGAGCTCCATCAGCAACAACACAGAATACCAGACCAAGCAGGCTCAGGGGATGGTGCTAGAACTCTGAACTACATATAAAGGGATATTTAGAAGCTTGGAAGGCTTACAACTAGGGGAATTTGTAGCAGAATCAAGAAATCCATTGCTTTCTAATTCAAGATGTTCAGCTGCTCCCGTAGCTGCCATCTTGGGAGAGACCAAGCGGGGAAAGGATTAGAACAGCAACGAACACCTGACAGAACCACAGAGATATTGGTGTGGACATTCATTATTTTGGTATCTGTTCATTGGTCTCTTGCTGTGTGCACAACTCCATTCTGGTGACTAGAGGGGATGCTTGGGTGAATTGACACCCCACCCTCTCCCTTGGAGGGCTCTAATATGAAAGTACACAGATCTCCTCAAAATGTAAATTAACAGTTTCCACTTAAAGCCAAACGGCCACCACTCGTCTGTCAGTTTGTCATACTGTGGTGGCTTGTGAGTTCCTGTGATTCTGAAAGCTATGACAGCAGTATTTTAAATATCAGCAGGGTCACCCATGGTGGACAGGTTTCAGATGAGCTTCCAGACAAAGACAGACTAGGAATAAAGAGTGACAAATTACTTCCAAATATTTAGTCATTGAAATATCTTATGAATAACAGAGAAACACTGTCAGATATACTGCCAGAAAATGAGCCCCTCAGATTGGAAGCCGACTGGGGAAGAGCTGCCCCTCAAAGTAGAGTAGACCGTGATGATGCAAATGGAGTAAAACATCTGGAGAAAAGCCCATGGGACCATCATTTGCTGATGGGGCACAACTCAAAATGAAGAGAAACAGCTGTAAACATCCATTAATAACTGGAACATGGAATGCACGAAGTATGAATCTGGAAAAATTAGAAGTTGTTAAAAATGAAATGGAAAGTATAAACATCAATATCTTAGGCATTAGTGAGTTGAAATGGACTGGTTATTGGCCATTTTGAATCTGACAACTACATGGTCTACTATGCTGGGAATGACAAATTGAAGAGGAATGGTGTTGCATTCATTGTCAAAAACAACATATCCAGATCAGTCATGAAGTACAACTCTGTCTGTGATAGGATAATATCCATGAGCCTACAGGGAAGCCCAGTTAATACCATTATTATTCAAATTTACGCACCAACCACTAAAGCCAGTGAGGATGAAATAGAAGAATTCTACCAACTTCTTCAATCTGAAGTTGATCAAACGTGCAATCACGATGTATTGATCATTACTGGTGATTGGAATGCAAAGGTTGGGAGCATCAGTGATTGGAAAATATGGACTTGGTAATAGAAATTATGCTGGAAGATGCATGATAGAATTCTGCAAAACCAATGATTTGTCATTTCAAATACCTTCTTTAGACAGCATGAAGAGACGACTATAAACATGGACATCACCAGATGGAATACATCGAAATCAAATTGACTACATATGCAGAAAGAGATAATGAAAAAGCTCCATATCATCAGTGAAAACAAGGCCAGGGGCAGACTGTGGAACAGACCATCAATTACTCATATGCAAATTCAAAC
>NW_006408529.1:17543318-17556365 GCF_000296735.1 Chrysochloris asiatica | reverse complement strand
GTGCCATGGGCTGCCAAAAGAACCAATAGATCCATTTTAGAGGAAGTGCACCAGAGTGCTCCTTGGAGGCCAAGATGGCCAAACTTTGTCTCTCATACTTCGGGCATATTGTTAGGAGAGACCAGTCCCTTGAGAAGGATATCATGTTTGGTAAGGTGGAGGTTCAAAGAAAAAGAGGAAGACACCCAACAAGATGGATTGGCCAAATGGCAACATCTATGTACTCAAGCGTGGCAACAGTAGTGAGGTTGGCCCAGAGTTGGCTAATGTTTCATTTTGCTGTGCATCAGGTCGCTATGGGTCAGTACCGACTCGATGACACATAACAACAGCAACAACAACCTCTATGGGTCAGAAGTGACTCGATGGCACTTAACAACAACAACAGCATGATGTGTCAGCCATGCACATTCACATTTTACTCTCTAACACAAATACATATCATTACTACTGATGCTGGTTGAGAGACTTCTAAAGAGTATTCTAACTGTGCTTTTTCCAATTCAGATTTGAGTCTGTGGTACTTTTAATATTCTCCTCCAATACTCTAACTCAAATGTACCGATTCTAATATGGTCTTCTTTATTCATTGTCTAACTTTCACATGCATATGAGGTTATTGAAAATACCATAGCTTGGGTCAGGCTTGCCTTAGTCCTCAAACTGACATCTTTTCTCTTCAACACTTTAAAAGAGATCTTGTGTAGCACATTTGCCTAATACAATAAGTCATTTGATTTCTTGACTGCTGCTTCCATGACTGTTGATGGTAGATCCTAACAAAATGAAGTCTTCCACAACTTCAATCTTTTTTCCATTCATATGGATTTATTTATTGGTTCAATGGAGAGGATTTTTGTTTTCTTTGCCTTGAGGCGCAACACATACCAAAGTCTTTGATCTTCATCAGTAAGTATTTTAAGTCCTCTTTACTTTCTACAAGCAAGGTTGTATCATCCTCATAGTGCCAGTTGTTAATGAGTCTTCCTTTAATCCTAATATTACATTTTTTTTCATATAATCCAGCTTTTCAAATTATTTGCTCAGAATGCAGATTAAATAGTTATGGTGAAAGAATACAACCCTGGGTCACATCTTTCCTAGTTAAAACCTGTCAGTGTTTGAACAACTGCCTCTTGGTCTACTTACTGGTTGGTTCCTCATTAACACAATTAAGTGTTCCAGAATACTCATTTTCCACAATGCTGTCCATAAATTGTCATGATCCACACAGTCAAAATTATGGTGTTGGAGGAGAATACTAAAAGTGCCTTGGGCTGCTAAAAGAACCAACAGATCTGTTTTGGACAAAGTGCAGCCAGATTGTTCCTTAGATGCCAAATTGGCCAAACTTCGTCTCTCATACTTTGGACATATTGTCAGGAGGGAACAGTCGTTGGAGAAGGACATCATGTTTGGTAAGATGGAGGGTCAGAGAAAAGGAGGAAGACCTCCAATGAGATGGATTGGCCAGATGGCAGCATCGGTGGAACCACATGTGATAACAGTAGTGAGGTTGGCCCAGGATTGGACATTGTTTCATTCTGCTGTGCATAAGGTTGCTATGAGTCGGTGCCGACTCACTGGCACCTAACAACACAGTCAAAAGTCTTTGCATAGTCAATAAAGCACAAGTAAACATCTTTCTGGTATTCTCTGTTTTCAGCCAAGATCCATCTGATGTCCAAAGTAATATACCTCTTTGCGTGTGCTAATCTGAATCCTGCCTGAACCTCTGGCAGTTCCCTTTCAAAGTACTGTTGCAGTTGTTTTTGAATTATCTTTAGCAAAATTTAACTTACATGCAATATTAATGATATTGTCCAATGATTTTCGCATTCCTTTGGGTCACTTCTCTTAGGAATGGACACAAATATGGATCATACATAGCAACGTTATGCTTAACAGAAAGAAACATTGCCAGGCCTGTGCCATTCTCATAATTGTTGTTACACTTGGAGCCCAAGATGCTGCTACTGTGTCAATTCATCTCATTGAGGGTCTTCCTCTTTTTTCAAGGGCCTCTAAATTTCTGGCATGATGTCTTTCTCTAGGAACTGGCCACTCCTGATAATATGTCCAAAGTATGAGAGGCAAAGTTTCACCATCCTGGCTTCTAAGAAGCATTCTGGCTGTAACTCTTCCAAGACAGATTTGTTTGTACTTATGACAGTCCATAGTACTTTCTGTATTCTTTTCCAAAACCATAATTTAACAGCATCAATTCTCCTAAGGACTGCCTTACTGACTGCTCAACTTTCAACATGCAAATGAAGTCATTGAATATACCATGGCTTGGGTCAGACATACATTAGTGCTCAAATTTGTATCTTTGTTCTCGAATTTGGAAGATGTCTTGTGCAGCAGATTTGCCTAATACAATATGTCATTTGATATTTTGGCTGGTGCTTCCATGAGTGTTGACTGTGGACAGCAAACCTTGGAATTCTTGTGGTCATTTCCTCTCCTTTTGTGTCTCAAAGCCTATTCTACTTTTCATAGGTTTAGGAAACACCCAACTCAAATATGACATAATTAACTTAACAAAAAAATAAACGCTAGTTTCAAACTGAATCACATCTACTGGACTTAAATACATATTTCAATACATACCACACTTTAATTCACAATATTGAACCCACTTGTGACTACTGGAAACTGAATCACAGAGAATTTGAATGCAGAAAGCTATTGCTTTTTAACTTTTTGTTGTTGTTAAATGTCTTCAAGTTGGTTCTAACTCTGTAAAGGGTTTCTGAGGAATGGCTGGTGAATTGAAACAGCCAACCTTGCAGTTCAACCTTGAGGTTCAAACCGACTTTGCAGTCCAGTGCATTAACCAGCAGCGCCACACCAAGGCTCCTTTTTAACTGTTGTTGTTGTTGTTAAGTGCCCTTGAGTCGGTTTCGACCCATAGTGACTCTGTATAGGGTTTCCAAGGAGAAGCTGGTGAGCTTGAACTGTCATCCTTGTGGTTCAAATCAACTTTGCAGTCCAGCGCATTAACCTAACCACAGCACCATGTTAGAACTCCCCTTTTTAACTGGCTTCAGAGAGTTCTGACCCAGAGTGAAAACTGAGAACAATTGTTATGTAAATATGGTGAAGACATTGCCCTATTTTGCAATTCCTGAAAGTCCTCATTCATTCTACAACCTATGTTGGATCCACAGACCTGGGGTGTTTGTTTATAAACCTGGGAAGTCAACTGCTAGTTCTTTTGGTTTTGGAGTTCAGAGTGAGAAACTAAACTGCATTGAATTTCCTATAGAACTTCTTTAAAAAACTCATTTAGATAATCCTCACCCTCTCTTTGTCAAATTCTGTAGTAGTTGTTGTTGTTAAGTACCATGGAGTCGATTCTGACTCACAGTGACCCTGCACAGAGTTTCGGAGGCTGTGCACTGTAGTGTGGCACTGTGGGTTAATGCATCAGACTGCAAAGCCGTTTGAATGGCAAGGTCAGCAGTTCAAGCTCACCAGCTGCTCCTCGGAAACCCTATACAGGGTCTCTATGGGTCGGAACCGACTCGATGACACTTCACAACAACAACAAATCTTTATGGCAGCAGAAAGCCTCATCTTTTTCCCATGGAATAGCTGGTAGTTTCGAATTGCCAACCTTGAGGTTAGCAGCCTAATTTGTAACCACTACGCTACCAGGCCCCCAAATTCAGAATTATTGTTTGCAAAAGCCTGAGGTCAAGTCTGAATACTTTTTTTCCCCCTTTCTCTGTAGTTTTATTGTCTTGGTTGTATGGGTCAGATGTTAAACTTGCAGAATTAATGCATTGTTGATGTTATTAAGTGATGTCCAGTTAGTTCTGACCCATAGTGTATAGGGTTTCCAAGGAGCAACTGATGAGCTTGAACCATCAACCATGAGGTTCAAACTGACTGCAGTCCAGCGCATTAAACTGCCATGCCGCACCAGAACTCCAGTTAATGCATTAGGTTAATTATATTTATTAAGTGACTAGAGAGACGTCCTTTCAAGATTGTAGAGATATTATTATATAATAGAAAATATTTTAAGGTTAGTTGCCAATAAAAAAGGTCAAAGAAAAAAGCACAGAGTGTTCTGTAAGAGGACAAAATAATTTGACAAATGAAATGCAGATGGAAAGCTTTGAATATATATATGTTCGCAATAAATCAAAATTATTAAAGGAGTTTTTAACGTTAAGCAGATGCAAGGAAAATAAAAGCATAGGATGTTGATCACAAAGAACTCTGGATAAAGTTGCCAGACTCTGAAAGCACAGACATCATCCACTTCACTGTCAGTTCATCACCTACCTAGCAGGAGATATTCTGAAGACAGTTTGAGATATTCCGAGAGTGATGAATTTGATACTTAAAATAGGCATATTCATTCTCTAGGATTGATGAACAAACTAGGTGACTTATAAGAACAAATTTTTGGGTATACACAATTCAACCCATAACAGGAGGCTATTTGACCACCTTTTATGGAGTTCTGGCACTGTAGGATAAGCACTGGACTGCTAACCACAAGGTCGGCAGTTCAAACTTGCCTACCACTCTCAGAAACCCTCTACAGGGTCACTATGAGTCAGAACTGACTAAATGACTTAACAACAACATATGGACTGGGTAGACTCCCAATGATCATTACTGTGAATCTTCTGGATATAGTACAATCCATAAAATCAACTTCTCTTCCAGAAACTTTCTTGGTGGTGGTGGTGTTACGTGTCTTGGAGTTGGTTTCAAATAATAGTGACCCTGTAGAGGGTTTCCAAGGCTGTAAATCTTTATGAGAGCAGAAAGCCTCATCTTTCTCCAATAGAGTAGTTGATAGTTTCAAACTGCTGACCTTGACGTTCACAGCCCGACTTGTAACCACTACGCTACCAGAGCTGCTTGAAACTTTTCTAGCCTTGTTTATTTTAGTTTGATGTGGTTTTATCAAATGTTGTTGTTGTTGTTAAGTGCCGTAGAGTCGTTTCTGACCCACAGAAACGACTGTGTTGGATAAGTTTTCCAAGGAGTGGTTAGTGAGCTTGAATCACTGACCTTGTGTTCAAACAAACTGCAAGACAGCAAATTAATCCACAGTATAAGTAAAAAGTATTGCTTCTAGGGTTCTAGTTCATATATGCATGGGGTTATTAAAATAAAACATGTTTAGATATATCTCTATGATCAGTGGACAGATGCAGATAACTTCTATTTTAGTCTCATTAAGATGCTTTTAAAAATAGTTAAATCAAAGCAGTTGCTTTCTAGGGGATCTGTTAGGTCAGTTAAATTGAAAGCAGATAGGTCAGCTCAGAAGGTTTCAAAAAATGACTGTTTTTTGAGATTTCCAAGTTATAATCTTGATATACATTCCCAGAGGACACAGGATGATCATGTGGACATATTATGAAGGAGTTTTAAGCTAACTGAAAACTGTACTGATGAGAAAAGGGCCAGAAAAATGGTGCTAAGAAATTTTCTCTGTCACGACAATGTATATGTTCTTTCTTCTAGGGTAGCAAATCTATCCTATGAGAATTTCACTGGAAAACCTTCCCTCATCCGCTCTACAGCCCTGCTCCTGCTCCTTCAGACTTCGATTTGTTCCCCAAATTCAAAGAATATTTAAAAGGAGCACAATTTGAGTCCCTCATGGATTCAAAACTGCCATTTTGATGTGATATATATCAAGAGTACAGAATTCTTCAGGGAAGGATTGTTGTTGCTAAGTGAGTCAGTTCCGACTCGTCATCTACCTTGTATAGGGTTTCCAAGGAGCAGCTGGTGAGTTTGAGCCACCTGCCTTGAGGTTCAAACCAACCTAGCAGTCCAGTGCTTACCCTACAGCACCAGAACAATAATCCAGGGAAGGATTGTTGTTGTTGTGAAGTGCCATCGAGTCGGCTCCGACCCATTAGCGACCCTGTATAGGGTTTCCAAGGAGCGGCTGGTGAGCTTGAACCGCCGACCTTGCAGTTCAAACGGCTTTGCAGTCTGGTGCATTAACCCAAACAGCGCTACACCAGGACTCCCCAGGGAAGGATTCGAGAAATGGAAATAACACTTTTAGAAGTGTATACACCTAGATGAAGGATGTGTTGAGAAACAATAGCTTCACATTTTGATATTTATGTTTATTAAGGCTTCACTGATATTCATTTCAAATATTCATTATAAATATTCATTTGCAGCAATACTCTTTGACTTACTGTTTTATGCAATGAAAACATACCTACTTGTTAATAATTTTATTCATAGAAATGAAAATATTAAAAACATCATAGGTAAATGCTGCAGATATTGCTACTAACAAAAACAAAAAACCACTGCCATTGAGTTCAATTGATTCATCGACCCTATATTGGGTCTGTATATAAAGATTCCCAAGAGTGTAAATCTTTATGGGAGCAGACTTTTCTCCTGTAGAAAGCCTAGTGAATTGAACCACCCATCTTGTGGTTGTTTAGCAGCCTAAAAACATCATCAGGGCTCCTTAGTCCATTAATATTCAGCATAAATGATTCTATTTTCTAAGGTTTTATATTTTCACAAACATGAAAGTCTGTGTATTAATTGATCAATTGGCATTTCTGATCACACATATAAAATTATAAATTGTACTGCAACAGTGGAAAACCTAGTAGGAGAACAAATACAAATCTTTAAAAATTGCTCTTGTGAAGGAAAAAAATCTCTAGAAACCATTTTAAGAATGTTTATACTTTTTAAGGAAAGTATTAGGAGAAATATTATGAGAAGAAATAATGATGAATGTCATCTCAAAAGTGACTATTACTATATGAGTCCTTTGTAAGAGATGTTCAGAACCAAATTCTTACTGTACAGGTATCTTACAAATGACACGCAGTAGCTCCATAGAATTCTGGAAGTAGGAGGGAGGGTGCAGCCAAGAATCAGTATTGGAATAATTTAGAAACAAAAGAAATTATCAGAAGAATTTGTGAACTCACCTATAGAACAGATAATAAAGTAACCCACAACTTATCTATATTATTTATTATATACAATTATTTGTGGTTGTAAGTTGCCATCAAAGGAGCGCTGGTAGTGTAGTGGTTATGAATCGGGCTGCGAACCGCAAGGTCAGCAGTTGGAAACTACCAGATGTTCCGAGGGAGAAAGATGAGGCGTTCTGCTCCCATAAAGATTTACAGCCTCGGAAACCCTGTACAGGGTAGCTATGAGTCGGGACCAACTCCACGGCACATAACAACAACAACAACAAAGGTGCCATCAAGTAGGATCTGACTCATAGCAACCATGTGAACAGCAGAATGAAGCACTGCCCAGTCCTACACAATCTTCACAATCATTGATACACTTGAGCTCATTGCTGCTGCCACAATGTCAATCCATCTCTGCGGCTCTTCCTCGTCTTCAGTGACCCTCCTCTTTACTGAGCATAAAGTCCTTCTCCAGAGAATGGTCCTTCCTGAAAATACATCGTAAGTATGAGAGACAAGTCTCACCCTCCTTACTTACCTTCAAGTAGCATTCTGTATGTACCTCCTGCAACATAGAACTGTTTGCTCTTCTGGTAGTCCAGAATGCTCCAGCTTGATAATTAATGTTAGCAAATGCATCAATTCTTCTATGGTCTTCCTTATTTATTGTCCAACTTCCATATGAATATATGGCAATTGAAAATATCATGGCTTTGGTCAGGCATGCCTTAGTCCTCAAACTGATATATTTGTCCTTGAACACTTGAAAGAGGTCCTTTGCAGCAGATTTGCCTAATGTAATACATCATTTGATTTCCTGACAGCTGCTTCCATGAGTGTTGATTGTGGATCCAAGCACAAAGGAAGTCTTTGGCAACTTCAATCCTTTCTTCATTTATTATGATGTCATTTATTGTTTCAGTTGTGAGAAATTTAGTTTTCCTTACACTGAGGTACAATTCATACTAACAGCTGTATTATTTGATCTTCATCATTACTTATTTTAAGTCCTCTTTCAGTAAGCAAGGTGTATCATCTGCATATCTCATTGTTAATAAATCTTCCTCCAATCATAATGCCATGCTCTTCTTCATATAATCCAGTTTCCTGGATTATTTGATTATTTGCTCAGCATACAGATTGAATAAGTATAGTATAAAAATATAGTCCCGCCACACAACTTTCCTGATTAGAAACTATTCAGTATATCATTGTTCTGTTCTAACTGACTCTTGGTCTATATACACTCCTCATGAGCACAATCACGTATTCTGGAATACCTGTTCCTCACAATATTGTCCATAACTTGTCATGACCCACACAATCAAAAGTCTTTGTATAGTCAATAAAGTACAAGTAAACATCTTTCTGATATTCTCTGCTATCATTCAAGATCTATCTGACATCAGCAACGATGTCCCTAGTTCCATATCCTGTTCTAAATCTAAATTTATGGCAGATCCCTGTTGATCAACTATTAAAGTCATTCTGAATTATCTTCAGCAAAATTTTGTTTGCATTTGATATTAATGATTCAATTATTTCTGCATTCCATTAGGTCATCTCTCTTTGGCATGGGCACAGATATGTTTCTCTTTCAGTCTTACACATTTCTTGGGATAGATGACTGAGCGTTTCCAGTACTTCATCAGTCTGTTGAAAGATTTCAATTTGTATTCCATCAATTCCTAAACTTGCAGCTTGAACTCCTTCCTTTATTACCATCAACTCTTGATCGTATGCTACCTTCTAAAATGGTTGAATATCTATTGTTTTTTGATACAATGACTGTGTATACCTTCCATCTTCTTTTGATGTTTCCTCTACCATTCAATATTTTGCCTATAGAATCCTTCAATATTGCAAGTCAAAGCTTGAATTTTTCTTCAGTTCTTTCAGCTTGAGAAATGCTGAGCATGTCCTTGCCTTTCAGTGTTCTAACTCCAGGTCTTTGCACATTTCAGTATAATACTTGATTCTGTCTTCTTGATCTGCCCTTTTAAATTTTCTGTTCCACTCTTTGACTTCCTCATTTCTTCCATTCACTTCAACATCTGTATGCTGTAAAGTGAGTTTCAGAGTTCAGACATCAATTTTTGTCTTTTCTTTCTTTCCTCTCTTTTAAATGTCCCTTTGCTTTCTTCCTGTATAATGTTATTGATGTTATCCCATAGCTCTTCTAGTCTTCAGTCATTGGTGGCTAATGCATCAAATCTGTTCTTAAAATGGTCTCTAAATCCAGGTGAGATATGTTCAAGGTCATATTTTGGCTCTCATGGACTTTTAATTTTCTACAGCTTCAGCCTGAACTTGCATATGAGCAACTAATAGACCCTAGGCCTTTGTTTAGCTGATGATATTCAGCTGTTTCTCTGAATTTTGAGTTGTGCATGCCTCATCAGCAAATGAGGGTCCTGGAATCTTTATTGCATCTGCATCATCATCATCATGATTAACCCTACCTTGAAAAGGCTGTGCTTACCAGTCACATTTTTAGTGCCTTCCAACCTGAGTAGTTTATCTTCTGGCACTATATCTGACAATATTCTGGTGCTATTCATAATGTTTTCATTTTCTGGCACTATATTTGACAATGTCCCACTGCTATTTCTAAGATTTGCAGTGGCAAAATATTTAGAAGTAGTCTGCCTCTATTTCTGCCTAGTCTGCCTTAGCCTGGAAATCTGCTGAAACCTATCTACCATAAGTGACCCTCTCGGTATTAAAAATACTGGTAGCATTGCTTCCAGCATCACAGTAACACATAAGCCACCACTAACTGTAAGACATATGATTGATAGAGTATATACACTTAGGTGTATAATTAGTTTTTACATGGAAAACTTCAATATGAATCCCCACTTTTTATATATTTGGAAAGCACAGGCAAGTTACATAACCAGTATTGTTGAAGTGAAACTAAAATCAATATGATTCAATTTCTAACTTTTATACGTATATCTTGGTATTGTGGTATAATTCTAGCATGTCAGAAATAAATGCATGGAGAACATTAGAGAAAATAACAGAGCAAGGAACTCTATATTCCATGCCCTCACAAAAGCAATGAAGAAACTGGCAAAAATGGTCACAATAAATTCTTTTGCAGCTCTGGAAACTAACTAAAACCAAGTAGACACTCCTTGGAAACATTCACATGATCACTGTGAGTCAGAACCACCACTCATCTGTCAGTTTGTCTTACTGTGGTGGCTTTCAAATTTGCAGTAACCAGAGGAACATTTTATTAAGGAAAGAGAGAGAGACAAAAAGTTAAATCTCAATATGAAAGCTTTACAGTGATTTCTCTTACTCTGTTCCCATTCAGGACTGCCAGCTGGATGATTCCCTTGATTAACAGTCTGCATTATAGGTAGAGGAACCTATAAAGGTATATATTCCAGCATTAAAAAAAATGAACATGCTCTCAAAGAATTGTGGTTCTTTGTTTTAACCTGTAGGGTGATTCCATGGAGGACTAACTAAAAGGGCTTGTTTTTTATCTCACCTAATTCAGAACTCTCCTTGGGTCCTGGAATAGTGCTGTAGGATAAGCACTGGACTGGTAGCTACAAGGCTGACAGTTCAAATCAACTAGACATTCCTTGGAAACTTTACATATGGTCACTATGAGTCAGAACCACCACTCATCTGTCAGTTTGTCTTACTGTGGTGGCTTTCAAGTTGCTGTGTTGCTGAAAGCTATTGCACTTGTATTTTAAATACCAGCAGTGTAAACCATGGTGGATAGGTTTCAGTGGAGCTTACAGATGATGAGAAAAGAGAGGAAGACTACTTCTGAATGTTTAGTCACTGAAAACCTTATGAAAGCAGCAGAACATTGTCAGATACAGTGCTGGAAAATAAATACCTTATGAGTAGCATGAAAATATTGTCAGATATGGTGCCAGAAGATGAGTCCCTCAGGTTGGAAGGCAATCAAAATACAACTAGGGAAGAGCTACCTCCTCAAAGTAGAGTTGGCCATGATGATATGAATGGAGTAAAGCTTTCGGGACCTTCGTTTGCTGATGGGCACGACTCAAAATGAGGAGATACAGTCTCAAATATTCACTATTAATTGGAACATGGAGTGTATGAAGTATGAATAGAAGAAAACTGGAGGTTGTCAAAATGAAGTGGAAAATATAAAGATCGATAATCTAGACATTTGTTGTTATTGTTGTTAAATGCCATTTAGCCGGTTTTGACCCATTATGACTATGTGGGTATAGGATTTCCAAGGAGCAGCTGATGAGTTTGAACCACCAACCTTGCAGTTCAAAGCGACTTTGCAGTTCAGAGCATTAATCCACAGCACCACATCAAAATGGACTGGTATTGGCCATTTTGAATCTGACAATCATATAGTTCATTATGATTGTGTGTGACATTCTTTATCAAAAGGAACATTTCATGATCTATCTTGATAATGTCCATACACCTACAAGGAAGACCAGTTAATACCACTATTATCCAAATTTAAGTACCAACCACTAGAGCCAATGATGACTAATTTCATAAATTCTACCAACCACTTCAGTCTAAATTGATCAAACATGGAACCAACATGCCTTGATAATTTATGGTGATTTTAATGTGAAGGTTCTAAACAAAGACAAAAGATCAGTAGTTAGAAAATGTGACCTTAGTGGTAGAAAGAGTGCTAGAGATCACATGATAGAATATTGTAAGACCAATTTCTTATTCATTGCAAATACCTTAGTAAACAACATAAAAGGCCATTATACACATGGACCTCACCAAATGGAATACACAGGAATCAAATTGACAACATCTGTGGAAAGAGACAGAGGAAAAGCTAAATATCATTAGCCAAAACAAGACCAGGGTAGACTGTTAAACAGAACTTCAACTGCTCATATTTAAGTTCATATTGAAGTGAAAAATTTTTAAATAAGTCCACAAGAGCCAAATTATAATGTTGAACATATCTCACCCAAACATACAGACTGTTTCAACTTCAGATTTGATGCATTAGACACTACAGAGAATGAATATTCTGGAACTCTTAATTGTGTTCATGAAGAACCTATACATAGATCCAGAGGCAATCGTTTGAACAGTACAAAGGAACATTGAATGGTTTAAAATTAGTAAAGATGTGTGCCAATGTTGTATTCTTTCACCTTACTAATTCAATCTGTCTGCTGAGCAAATAATCTGAAACACTGTATTATATGAAGAAGAAGGTAGCATCAGGATTAGAAAAAAAACTTATTAACAATTTGTAGTATGCAGATGATACAACCTGGCTTTCTAAAAATGAAGAGGATTTGGAATACTCCAAGACCACAGCCTTTGGAATGGGTTGCATCTCAATGTAAAAAAAAAAAAAAAAAAAAAAAAAAAATCCTTACACTAGACCAATAAATAGCATGGTAAATTGAGAAAAGACTGACATCTTCAAAGACTTCATTTTGATTGTATCTACCAACAACCCTGGAGTCCTGGTATAGCACTGTGGGTTAATGTGCTGGACTGCAGTCATTTGAACAGCAAGGTCGGCAGTTCAAGCTCACCAGCCACTCCTTAGAAACCCCATATAGGGTTGCTATGGGTCAGAAACGACTCCACAGAACTTAACAGCAACAACCATCATCACTCAAGGAAGCAGCATTCAAGAAATCAATTAACATATTGTATTTAGCAAATCTACTGCACTTGTTGTTGTTGTTGTTAGGTGCCATGGAGTCGGTACCGACTCATAGCAATCTACTGCACTAGACCTCTTTAAAATGTAAAAGAGCTAAGATGTCAGTTTCAGGACTAAAGTGTCCCTGACCCAAACCATGGTATTCACAACAGCTTTATATAAGCATTTTAAAGTTGGACAGTGAAGAAGCAGGATCATAGAAGAATTGATGCATTTGAATTACGTTATTGGAGAAGAATATTAAAGGTACTATGGACTGCCAGAATAACAAACAAATCTGTGATGGAAAAAGAACAAACAGAATATTCCTTGGAAGCGAAGATGACCAGACTTCATTTCTCAAATCTCAGACATATTAACAGGAGGGACCATTTCCTGGAGAAGGACATGATGGTACACTTGGTAAAGTGAAGGGTCAGC
>NW_006408529.1:17524258-17539918 GCF_000296735.1 Chrysochloris asiatica | reverse complement strand
ATTTATATACAGAAAGTAACTATCTTGGCTAGGAGGGAAGAAGAAGGGGAGTGACTGCCCTGATAGTTTTTGTTGTTGCTAAGTGCCATTGAGTCAGTTCTGATTCATAGAGACCCTGTATCGTGTTTCCTAGGAATAACAGACAGGTTTAAACTGATAGCCTTGTGTTTAACAGCCCAGTGCTTATATGACAGTGTCACACCAGAACTCCTTCTAGATAGTTATTGTTGCTGTTAAGTGCCGTCAAGTCAGTTCCAACTCATAGCTTCCCTGTAGAGGGTTTCCAAGGAGCGACTGGTGAGCTTGAACCACCAACCTTGCAGTTCAAATCGACTTTGCAGCCTAGAGCATTAACCCATAGTGTCACACCATTTCTGGTGACAGGAAAAGCATTGCCAAATATGGGTGAACTTGATTAAGGTAAGTGAAGACACTCTGAGGTACAAAAGAAAATGGAACCATTGTGGTAAACAACTATAATCATATACTTGTACTACAAAGATAACAAAAAAATAAGTGTGTGGTTTCATAGGTAAATATGAGGATGGCTTCAAAAAGTAGAACAAATGGAATTGAAAGATAGTGGAATTTGTCACAAATTTTTAAGCTTCCTTGTATGTATGCATATATGTGTGTAGGAAGGCATGTGTATAATTCCATTTCTACAAAATGTTCAGAACAGGCAAATCTATGGAGATAGAAAATAGATGAGGGCTTTCCAGTGGCTGAAGGGAAGAAATAGTGAGAGTGACTACTTCATGAGTACTGCATTTCTTTTGGGTGATAAAAATTTTCTGGAATTAAATATTAGTAATGGAGTTCTGGTGTGGCGCTGTGGGTTAATGTGACAGACTGCAAAGCCATTTGAACTGCAAGGTCGATAGTTCAAGCTCACCAGCTGCTCCTTGGAAACCCTATACAGGGTCACTATGGGCCAGAACCGACTCTATGGCATTTAACAACAGCAACAACAACAATGGTTGCAATATTGTAAATACAGCAAAAACTCACAGAACTGTCCACTTTGAAATGGTTTAAATAGTAAATTTTATGTCACTTGAATTTTATTTAAATTTAAAAAAGAAATAAATTTATGGGTTTTTTTTGGTGGATCAAAACATTTTGCCTTACTCATTGATTCTATATAATTTTCCTTTCTTTCCAGTTGAAGTACCAGTGGAAATTACATTTTCAGTTTCACAGGTAGAGGCTGGGGTTAAGGAATGTTGTTTCTTGGTGACTTCCTAAGGAACGAAAATGAATTATAGAAGCCTGGTGGCACAGGGGTTAAGTGCTCAGCTAGAAATGAAAAGGTTAACTTTTAAAACACAGCAGCCACTCAGCAGGAGAAAGACGTGGCTTGGGGAAAGATGGGGAAGTTCTGCTCTGTTCTGTTTGATCACTGAGTTGGAATGGTACAATGGTGTACAGCAATGTGTTTCCTTGTTTGTTTATCCACCCTTGGTCTCAAGAGGTTGATTATTGTAATGCATGCATACCTCACTAATAGTATTATTCCCTTTAAAAGCCTATTGATTGTTTGGTTGAACATTGAGCTGTGTTCATTTGCAGACCTGAAGGGTGTCTAAGGATCATAGTTTCAGGGGTACCAGTCTCTATCCAATCAGTAAGCCTGGTCTTTTGTGTCTAAGGATCATAGTTTCAGGGCTACCAGTCTCTATCCAATCAGTAAGCCTGGTCTTTTGTGTGTGTGTGTGTGTGTGAGTTTGAGTTCTTTTCTACTTGTCTCCAACTCTCTTCAGGACTTTTAATGTGATCCCTTTTAGAGCAGTTGGCACCAGTCACCATTTAGTTCTGGTCAGAGTCATGGGGACTGATGCTTGTGTGACCATTAGTCCATTGGACTAATTGTTTTGATGTGTCTTCAATTTTCATCACTCTTCTTACTCTGGAAGGGCGGTATCAATAGTTATACCTTTGATGATTTGGTCAAGAGCTTTTAAAACCCATCACTACTTACCAAAGTCGACTGTAGAACATTGTCTTTGTGGACTATGCCATGCCAGTTGACATTGATGAACCTCTTTTTTGTTGTTGTTGTTCATCACAAGAATGAAACTTGTTTTCTGTATGTTGATATGCATGAAGGTGTAAATTTATCACACATAAATTTATACTTTTTTCATAGAAGTGCTTTAAACTCATTTTGTGTGTGTATGTGCATATGTGAATGGTTTTGTCTTTTTTAACAGCGGTAAAGTGTTCAGATAAAATGACCCTTTTTGCTTGACAAGTCTGATATAATTCTTCTGTAGGAAACATCACAGAGTAAATTCTGTTTCTTTGGGGCATTATTTCAGGTTCTTCCAGTATATACTCTAGCCTTTTAATTAAGTCAGTATATTGGTATGATTTTTGAGTTATATATTTTACCTATAGGAATTATTGAAAATTCATTGCAAATACCTTCAAATAGAATATGATGCAAGTCTTAAGTATTTATGTAGTTCTATGCCGCATTTAAATGACCATTTTATAGGAAATTTGATTTTCATAAGAGCTAATTTGGTTTTGACTCCACCAAAGCTAACACATCTCTGGTAAATTCTTTTTGTAGTCAGTCCACCTGGAGCTATATCACCTGCTAATTGATCCTAAAATGGAATGCCAAATTAAATCATGAGACAATAATTTTTTTTATTTGTTCACTCTAACAGCTTCTCTGGCTGGTATGGTATCCATATTTCTTTTCCCCTCAAGCCATTTCCATTTTGTAGAATTCAATTTCTGGCTTAAGCCCATGTTTCAGAGGAATGAGGTCACTCAAATATCATTTGCCAGATCTCTCCACCAAGGACAATAACCAAGGACTGAATGGAAAATCTTGCACAAAGCCAGATTAGAATTTGCGCTAATGAGATGGCGGTATTGGTTACAACGATGCTATCTCTCAAAGGCAGCATAGTTACTGTAAATGATTCAGTCACCTTCTCCTCCTCTTTAAGCTCTCTTCAGCAGACCCAGAGACTCCAAATCTAGATTTGACCTTGTTTTCCAAGAGTTTTTTTTTTTTTTTTCCATTTTATGTCCAGTGAAGGATCTGAAAAATTAAGGTATAACTTTAGAAAAAAGGAGAGCTCTCTGACTATACAGCTATGCCGAATTCAATCCTTTGTTTTATATTATTAAGCTCTATGCAATAATGTATACTGTAGAGGTGTTTCAGTAGATAGAAAGAATTTCAGACTTAAAATCTGAAAAATTGAATTTTAATGTATCATCTACACCAGCCACTCCTTGGGAACTCTATACAGGGTCGCTGTGGGTCAGAACTGACTCTATGGCACTTAACAACAACATCTTACTATATGTTTTTGGTTACATCTCTTTAGTTCTCTGAGCTTCATTTTCGTCATTGGTAGAAATTGAAAAATAAATTATAATAACATCTTCCAAACTTACCTCAGACATATGGATGTTCTACATAAATTTATAAACAGCAAAGTCTTACGCAATTGCAAATTATTGTAATGTTTAATGTTAAAGTAGGAAAATACTTCATCCTTCTAACAAGGACAAATCAGGCAGTAACATCAGTGATAATATGAAAAGTATGATAAACCAAAGCAATCTTCCCTGGATATTTATAATAGAAAGAAATACTAAGTAGGTATTTTTATATATACATCTGAGCAGACATAACTCCCATGAAATTATTATGCTTTTCATGGAAACTTTGACCACATTAATCTTGGCCAAGTTGGTTAATATTTTGGGAACTCTGAAAGAACTCTTTCATTTTAATTCCAGTGAATGACCTTATTTGTATATACTGTATTAGGAAAATAAAAAAGCACCATCGTATTTATGATAATATTTCATGACATAAAACAGCAGGGTTAGAAGAATATCCTCAGATGTCACCTTTACCATAATTATAATCCTTATAAAGTCTTTCAGTCTTCATTCATTAATTGTTCATTTCACACTTAGTAATTTCATAAATTCATGTCTACACAGTACATTAACAAATTGACATTTATGACTTTAAGCAATTTTTATGCAGTGATATTTATCTCTCTTAGTATGGCAGTAGGTCAGATTGCAGCCACTATTTTTTACTTTACTTTATAAAAGTTACTTTAAAACCAACTTTTATAAAGTACAATGACTCTTTCAGGCTACTGTAGTGGTGACCTAGTCTGAATGCTACATTAGCTTCTTGGGAGAGTTAATGACTTCAAGTTTAGGTAATGTGCCCCCAGAGAAGCTAAAGTACATGAAAACAGCATCTTAATTTGTACAATTGCTTTGCACTTTTTATAACACTCATTCGAATATGTCAGAAGGCAGTGGGTGCTTCTTCGATTCTTAATAGTAAAAACTAAAGCTTGGAATGCTTACGGACTAATAAATGCTAAGGATTGAGGACTAGCACTCTCTGAATAAAGTGAGAACATAAGTCATCTTTTTCCTGTGAAAACTGCCTCTAAATGGTTTTGCCAAACTAAGCCTCTCTAACAGTAGGAGATTGTCAAGACTCCAATTAGTAAATCCCTAAGCCCCAAAGTTAATTATGTGAGTAGTGAAAAATGGTGGAAAACTCTCATTTCCAGGAAAGTGAAGAATCAGAGCAGCCATTAGCCCTGGTGGATTATAGAGGGATTGGAGACAAAAAGAAATGTTCATACTTCGCTCCCAAACTGGAATAAAAAAACTAATGATGATGATAATTAGATAAATTTTGATAATTTCTTGAAACCAAGAAAAGAAAGGAAAGGATACTTGGAGATTTAGTCCTATTAAATGGTCCTTCAACCCTTACATGCAATAAGGGAAAAAAAAAAAAAAGATGTTTAAGGTTTTAGAGGAAAATGAAGTATAAAAACAGAAAATAACTTCCCTTTGATAGGAAAGGTTAAGAATTGCTTACTGGTGTAACAACAGAGATGATTACACAAAGAGGATATCAATTTGTGACAAAGATAGACAGTAAGCAGCAAAGTAAGCATGAGTATGAAAAATAATGATTGTGATCCTTAAGGTTTTGTGTCAACTTGATTGGGCTAGGCTTCTCAGTGGTTTGGCAATTGAAATGTAGCTATCCCCATAATGAGAACTATGGTGAGATTTACTATGAGCAGCCAATCAACTGAAAGGAAGTTTACTTGGGAGTGTGGCCTGTTTCCAATATCCTAGGCACTCAGACAAACATTGCTTGCTCTCTGCTGCGTCTGGATCTTGCATCTGGTTCATCCTACAACCTCTGGTTCTTTGGACTTGAACCAATGATCTGCTCTATTACCTGCCTGCCTACTTGTTTTCCAGACTTATCTGCCTGCTTGCCTGCCTGCTGTCTACCTGTTCACCTTGGTTCATCTGATCTGGACTTGAGACTCTCCTACCTTTCCAACTGTGTGAGCCATTTCATTGATATAAACTTCTCTTTATATTATACAGTTGTTTGTAAGTGCCATCAAGCCTGACTCATAGTGACCTTGTATAGGGTCTCTAAGAAGAGTCTGGTGGGTCTGAATTGCCAACCTTGCAGTTCAAACCAACCTTAAGGTTAAGTACTTATCCTACAGTGTAACACCAGTACTCCTTTTATATATCTCTTTCTGAATCTATCTATCTATCTATCTATCTATCTATCTATCTATCTATCTATCTATCTATTTATCTATCATCTATCTATCTATCTATTTATCTATCATCTATCTATCTAAACTTTCACTGGTTGTGATTCTCTAGCAAACCGAGCCTAAGACAATGGTGAAAGACCATTTCCACTAAATAAATTTGGTTAAAGCTTTAAGGTCTAGAGTCTTCCAGTTCTCGGATAATAATGAATAAACTAGAATTAAATATAAATAGACAAGTTAGGAAAACCTAGGAACACTTAGAATGTTGTCCTTTTGCTCTTAAATTGCAAATGAGGGGGAAACATCATTGCCTGCCTCCTTACAGATGATGATCTTGTATCTTAGCTTCCTAGAGCTGCCATAACAAAAACATTCAAAGTGCAGTGGATTTTTAGGATAAGCAAAGGACTGCAAACCACAAAGTCACAGTGACCCTGTAATGGGTTTTCAAGGAGCAATTTGGTGGGTTTGAACCACCACCTAGTGGTTAGCTGTCAAGTGCTTATCCTACAGGGCCACACTAGAATTCAGGCACTAGTATTCAATTTTAGGCCCATTTGTCTACTCCATCAGTCACTGCTGCTGAGATATTAAACTGTATCCATGGCTTCTTCATAAGATTTGTGGTTTCCCAGACTGACTTCTGCCTGCAAAGTCAGGATTTAAATGGTGGAACTAGAAATGGAACCAGGATTGTCGTACTCTAGTATTGTTTATTCATATGATGCTTAATTTTGTGTGTTTAAAACACTACAATCTCATCTGGATGTATTTTTTAACATAGCAGACTTGTTTATTTTGCCTTTCCTTTAATAATTTAGATATCAAAATTATTGTGTCAATATTTTGATAACATGGTCTTGAAACAAATAATGAAAGCACAGTGTGCTCAATGCCAACTTATATTAACATCTTCAAGTTCTGGAAATTTGCCCTGTACTTCAAGTTATCAGTGCATTTTTATTAAAGCAATTTTTATGCAAGTATACCTAAAAACTGAGTTGGAGCTGACTTAGTGAAAATTGTTGTTATTGTTAAGTGCCGTAGAGTCAATTCCAACTTGTAGTAACCCTGTAAAATATTTCTAAGATTTTTTTTAATCTTTGCAGGAGCAAAATCTCTCATCTTGCTCCTGTGGAAAACCACTGACCTTGTGGATCGCAGTCCAGTGCTTATCATATACAGCCACCATGTGATTAACAAAAACAAAAAATTTTAGAGTATTAGATTTCATAATTGCAATGAATACTGGGTAGAATGTAGCTTTTCATATTTTAGCATATGTTAATCATTTAAGCTTAACATCTTTTAATATATGCTAAAACAATTGACATAAAATATATGTCAATTAAAATTGATATGTTAAAAAGTAAAGAAAATATTCTTAAGAAGAAATAATCTTTGGTCATCTTGGTAAATTCCACCTCATTTCCTAAAATCTTGTTACAGAATGTTTGGTATTTCTTATAGTGGCAAAACCTAAGGAGGCAATTTCCAATAATGTAAAAACTAATGTTGTTCACCTGGTTTTGATCTTTACTAAGATCAAGCAAGAGAAACTCAAAAGGAGAGTAACTTTCTAATTTTAATGTATGATATTATGTTCTAAAGATATACTAAGGGGCTTCAATAGTTTATAAAATATATATATATTATCTTTTAATTCCACTTTCCACAAATATTTGAAACCTTCTTGTACAATCACTTATTTATCCAACACATATTTATTACGATACCTTCTAAGTGCTAGGCACTCTGGGAGATGCTGAGTTCAGCATCAATAGCCAGGGTTTCTGTCTCTGCAAAGCTCATAGGTGAGAGATGGAGGAAGGTACTGTGCTACATACTAGGAAAATACTGACAAACAGTCCTCCTGGAGCTTCGTTGTTGTTAATTGCCATATCAAGTTGGCTCAGATCATGTCGACCTTAGGTATAACAGAATCAAATATTACTTCTTGATCTTGGGTGATCCTCATTTTGTTGGTGTGTGTTTGGTTTATTTCATGAAGTTTACCTCAATGGCACAAACTGTTAAACACTCAATGTGGTGCTGTAGGATAAGCAGTTGGCCACAAGGTCGGTTTCAATCACAAGGTTGGTGGTGGTTCAAACTCACCAGTCGCTTCTTGAAAACCCTATACAGGGTCACTATGAATCAGAAGTGACTCAGTGGCACTTAACAACAACTAGCTGAAAGGTTGACTGTTTGAACCCACTCAGAGACTCCTTGGAAGACATCTGGATACTCTGCATGTAAAATATCACAAATGGAAAACCCCATAAAGCAGTGTAGTGGTTTACAAATTGGGCTGCTAACCTCACAGTCAGCAGTTTGAAATGACCAGCTGTTCTGCAGGAGAAAGCCGAGGCTTTCTGCTCCCATAAAGATTTATAGCCTCGGAAACCCTGTACAATTGGAACCAACTCCATAGCACATAATACATCACCACTCTGACACAAATTGTCTTGCCATGAGTTGGAATTGATTCTACGGCAACTACTTATAACAACCAATACAGTCTAGTGAGATCTAGAAAATGTAGTATTTCAGGACAATATAGTTTTATCTCTTCCATAATTAATATTCTGCTACTCTAATGCAAAACTATGCTATTCCCTTTGGAACCCTCTTTTCAGAATCCTTATAGTTTCATCTGGCTTATTAATCAGGGATTTCCAGAAACAGAACCAACAGGGATTTCTCACTCTTTCTTAAGGAATTGGTTATTGTAGTTTTAGCTGTCAGCAAGCCCAAAATGGCAGGCCAGCATCGTAAAAAGCCAAGAAAGAATTCTATGTCACAATCTTGAGGCAGAATTGCTTCTCTCACTTTTTGATTTTAAGGATTTCAACTAATTGAATGAGGTCTACTTACATTATAAGAGATATTTATCTTAAGCCAGTTGATTGTATATGTTAATCACATTTACCAAATAGCTTCACAGAAACACAAAAAGTAATGTTTGACCAAACAACTAGACACTGTATTCTAGCCAAGTTGACACATAAAATTAACCATCACATCTAACTAACTTCCACTTATTCTTAATTCATTCTGTTCATTCTCAAATCTTAGCTCAAGTATTTCCTTAATTAATAAGGATTGCTAGCCACAAGATCAGTAGTTCAAACCCAACAGTCACTCCTTAAAAACTCTCAGGGTTTTTAAGTTCTATGAGTCAGACCCAACTTTATGGCAGCAAGCAAAAATAACAAAATTGGATTTGTTTCCTTCCAGCACTTTACTCACATGATAATTATACCTTCATTTGTGTAATGATTTGACCGTTTGCCTACCCTCCCCCCACCCCATTCCACACCCACATACCAACTAATGGCAACACCGTGTGTGGAGAGTAGAACTGCTCTACAGTGTTTTTATAACCAACTTTTTGGAAGCAGTTACCAAGCTTATCTCTCTTCAGAGGCACACCTGGGCAGGTTCAAGCAAGGAAACTTTTGGCTAGTAGTTGTTCACTTAACCATTTGTATCACCTCGGGATTTCTTTCTGTTCCAATTATTCTTGTTAGGTATCTTCAAGTCAGTCCTGACCCATAGCAATTCTATTCACAACAAAATGAAACACTTCCCAGTCCTGTGTCATCCTCACAATTGTTGTCATGTTTGAGCCCACAAACTCTATGTGAATGAAGATATTTGTTTTTACTTATTATTTAACCTCTTAACACCTAACATAGTTCTTGGACCATAAAAGAAACTGCTAAGTATTTGTTGTAATTTCTTGGATGAATTATGAAAAATTAATGCATCATTAATGTTCATGTTAGAAGCTGTCCTAATGTGAAGATTATGTCTCTTTTTATAATTGGTAAATGTTGGTATTTATTTCCATTTTAAGATCTGGGTTACCTTGTCAGTAATGTTGAATAAAGCAATTATATCCCCTTCAGTATTTCAGCCACGTAAGCATATAGGAGGTCGGAAAACTCACTACTCTATATTTCCATTTTACCTAAAACTTGATCCTTCCTTGTCTCTAGACTAGTTGCTTGATCTTTTCAGGATTTGCTTACCAGGCAATTATCTACCAAGCAGTTCAAGGCCATGCTTACAGTCTGAATTTCTGAGTATGTATACATGCAATAGAGAGTCCTGCAGTACAAAAGTCTCTGTAATATGGTCTTGGTTTGAATTGTGTCCCACGAAAATAGGTATCATTTCAATTGGGCCATGATTCTCAATGGTTTGGCAGTTATAAAATAATGTAATTTGACAGTCCTTTAATGATGTATCTTTCCTCATGATGTGATTTGATGTGTTCAACCAATGCACTGTAGGGGATTTATATGGGATGCAACCCCAATAACAAACCTGATCCAATATAAGGGATGTTTCTCTGAGGGTGGTCTGTGTCATTTTTTATCTTACAAGAGAATTAAAGGAGGAAGAAATGAGCAGACAATAGATATTATTAAAGAAAGAAGGGCTGGGAGTGGAGTGCTTCCTTTGAATCCAGGGTCCCTGTGCTGAGAAACTCCTAGACCCAGGACACATGCCAAGACATATGAAAAGCTCCAAGGATTGTGGGACCAACGATGAAAAGACAAAAGAGAATCCACAGAGAGAAAGATTTCCCCTAGAGCTGGTGTCCTGAATTTAAACTTCTAGCCTCCTAAACTCCCAAAGAATAAATTACTGTTTGTTAAAGCCATCCACTTGTGATATTTGTAATAGCTGGACTAGATAACTAAGACAAATACAAAACTTCAATACTCCTTTGAGACATTGTCTGGGGCTTTGAGAGGTTGCAAAGTTGACATCTCTAGACTGTGTTGGAAGAAGTGCAGCCAGAGTGCTCCTTGAAGGCCAGGAAGGCCAAACTTCGTCTCTCATACTTGGGACATATTTTCAGGAGGGACCAGTCTCTGGAGAAGGATATCGTGTTTGGTAAGGTGGAGGGTCAGAGAAAAAGAGGAAGACCCCCAGCAAGATGGATTGGCAAAGTGGTAACATCAATGGGCTCGAGCATGGCAAAAAATTGTGAGGTTGGCCCAGGACCAGGCAGTGTTTCATTTTGTAGTGCATAGGGTTGCTCTGAGTCGGTACCAACTCGATGGCACCTAACAACAACAACAACAGCTAGACTGACTGCACAGTGGATTGGAACTGCAAGGTTGGCAGTTCAAGATCACCAGTAGCTCTTTGGAAACCTTATACAGGTTCACTATGAGCCAGAACAAATTCAACAGCACTTAACAACAACAAAACATACACTAAAAGGAGTCCCTGGGTGGTGCAAATGGTTGAATGTTTGATTATTAACAAATTTTGGGGCTTTGTACACACTCTGAGGTAACATGAAAGACAGTCCTGGTGATGTGCTTCTGAAAGGTTACAGCCTTGAAAACCCTATGAACCAGTTTTACTCTAATAATACATATGAGTTTGAATAGACTCAAAAGCAACTAGCAACAAGACTTTGGCTGGAGTGTTTGGGTAGCTGTTGATGTTGTTATGTGCTGTGGAGTCGGTTCCAACTCACAGCGACCCTATACAGGGTTTCCGAGGTTATAAATCTTTACAGGAGTAGAAAGCCTCATCTTTCACCCATGGAACAGCTGCTAATTTCGAACTGCTGACCATGAGATTAGCAGCCCAAATTGTAACCACTATGTTACTGAGAACCTGAATTTGCTGAGAGAGTACAGAAGAGATATATGAAGATTGTTGTTGTTGTTGTTGTTATGTGCTGTCCAGTCGGTTCCGACCCATAGCGACCCCGCCCTGTTTATGTTGTGTTCCACTGGAATTGATCACGAAATAAGTAGCTTGAATGTAAGTAATTATATGCTGACTCCCAGAAGACACTGTAGGGTAATGGGCAAGTTCAGGAAGAAAATA
Source organism: Chrysochloris asiatica (assembly GCF_000296735.1). Taxonomy (NCBI): domain Eukaryota; kingdom Metazoa; phylum Chordata; class Mammalia; order Afrosoricida; family Chrysochloridae; genus Chrysochloris; species Chrysochloris asiatica. The sequence goes on along the minus strand of NW_006408529.1, from coordinate 17,528,447 downwards.
AGATGGGTACTGTCCAAGCAGTTATCACTATGGACAACTGGAGGCTCAATCTTAAACAAAAGAAAATGCTAGTCAATGCATTACAGAGTGATATCTGGAAAATATGGATCAAATACTAAATATTAATAGAATATCTGAAATTCAAAAGAAATACAGTTTGATAATATAACAGACAATTGCCAATTTGCACAAAGATTTGTGGTTGTTGTCCAATCCTCCTAATATTATGTTGAGTAAGGGGCTACTATTATTTCTTTATATGCTCATTTTTGCTGAAGCTCAAAGGAAATAAATGTTTTATGGAATATCATGCAGTTGATATAAAAGGAATTCTGGATTATGTTCAGGTTTTCTAACTTCAAGTCAGTGAAAGACAATAGGGAATACTAGAAAGACCATGGGCTTTCAGTCATATCATTGTTTGCACCCTCTCTGTGTCCAAGGATAATATTCCAAATATTTGACAACCATTAACGGTACAAGTGTCAACAAAACACAACATTTTATGAACTATATGTAGAATGGATATATCTGCCTGAACTGCAGACCTGTCATGTAACCTTGGACATGCTCCTTAAACTCTCTGGGCTTCGATTTCTTTATATAAAATGAAAATGTAATCTCTACTTTAAAATTCAACAAAGCATTTCTTGCCCTTTCTCAGTGCTGAATAAACTCAATTCTATTACTTATGTTTTACTTTACATTTTTGTTATCATAACTCTTAGCAAATTCTCAAATGAGGTGGTTCCTATTACAAATACCAGTGTCAATGTCAACAATGAACAATACACATTAAAGAAATCAACTGCTTTTACAGACCCAGAACTACGGGCAATGGGTTAGTATGAGAGAATTGCCTTCTACGCAAACTTGTGTTTCATAAATACAAAAATGAACATTTCACCTAGTCTAACTTTTTTCCTTCAGATATAATGGCAACTAATAATGATGACTAGTTGATTTGTCTAGTTATCTTCATTAACTGGTTCATTCATACATGAAATTGTTATTGAAAAGCCAAGCACTTTGCCATCCTTGAAGAGAGAGTAGTGAACAAGGCATACGTGATCTCTATATTTCTGGATCTAGAAGTTTAGTTGTAGAATCAAACACTAACAATAGAAGCAGAGACAAAATACAGCCAGAAAAAATTATTTTATTTGTGGTTCTAACAGAAAGCAATGGATATGAACAACAACTGTTATTAATAATCAAGAAACTTAGGATGTCACTCCTAAATTAAATCTTTTAAAACTTAACACTTCACAGAAAAAAATTACAGATAGATATTTTTACTCATCATTGAAGACAACTTCCAAGAACTGTTTCTGAAATATAAGCTTAGTTTAAAAACCAACAGTTGACTTGCGATTGAGTAATTTAGACTAAATTCAATTTAATTCAACTCAGCTTAACACTGCTTTGTTCAATGCAATTTAACATAAAAAACCTTCTTTGAGTATTATACTTGGGTGTAAAGAAATGGTTCTTTCTCTTGGTGCCTTCAACATCCACCTCCTCTCTCCCCAAGGTCCTAGTAAGCTCTAGACCTGATTTCATTCTACCACCTAATGAGAGCTTAGAGAATGACATAAGTGGCAAAGCAGCCTGCCTTAGTGTACCAGTAGGAATGAATTGTAAAATTGTGTGGTGTTTTTATAAATGAATCAAGGGAGTGATTGGCCTGTCCAATTTAAAGCAGTAAGTGGAATATTATGTTCTTGCTTTTTCTTAAAAAAAAAAAAGAAATGGCTGTCTATTTGGATATTTGAGGACTCTGCCTCTTTAAATTTGAGTTTCTAAGAGTTATTTGAATTTTGTGTGTTACCAAAATTTAAAAGTATTTATGGCTTCTTTTAATACCTTTCATCCCAGGTTCATCTTAAAAGTTAGGGTTTTTGATTTTTTGTTTTTTACACTCTGCCTATTAATACTGGACATGGCACTAAAATTGTTGTTGTTGTTAAGTGCTGTTGCGTCGGTTCTGACTCATAGCAGCCCTGTATAGGGTTTCTGAGGAGTGGCTGGTGAGCTTGAACTGCTGACTTTGTGGTTCAAATCAACCTTGCAGTCCAGCACATTATCCCACAGAGCCACACCAGGAGTCCAACACTAAAATTAATAAGTGCTAATTGAAATTTCTATCCATATGGAAACATTTTTGGCCCATTAAATTCTGGTGAAACTGAAACAAAAGAAAGCTGACTACTGAATATTTCTGACCTTGTATGGAGAATGGCCTCCAGCTTGGTGAGTATAGATAAATGGTCGTTATGAGTTCTATTCTGCTCAGTACAAACCAGCTTCACAAACATATTTTGTTTTCTACTAGGCCGAGAGTGAGGATTATTTGTGTAAAATTGAATGATGATTTGATTGCTAATTCTTCGGTTTTGTTTCAGCTCATTTTCTTAGTAGGTTAAACTTTTTATTAACGGGGATAGTGGAGACTGGCTGCTTGTTTAATTTGGCATTTTTAGATGAATCTATTGAATTACTATATCTATTTATGTTATTGTCAAGCAGCAACATCTTTTGTGAATTATAGAAAAAACAAGAGACATTTGGAAAAAAATCACTTTGTATTTTTCAGTGATTTTGGATTTTTGCACTATTAAACCCAAAAAGCCAAACCCACTGCTGCCATGTTGATTCGGACTCATAATGACTCTTTAGGTCAAAGTAGAACTGCTCCACAGAATTCCAGAAGCTGGAAATCTTTATAGAAGCAACCTGGCCATCTTTCTCCCCAAGGAGATTCAAACTATCGACGTTTTGATTAGCACCAAGCATAACCAACCCCGCCCCCCCCCCCACCACCAGGCCTACTTTCTGAAATATTAACCTCTAAACATCTTATATTTGTGACACAAACCATATGAAGTTGACAGGAAAACCTAACTATCAGAAACCTTAAAATTTCTAGCACAATAACTTTATAGTACAGATAAGCAATCTCTAAGAAGATTTAAAACAAAGACTTCCACTTAGAGCCTATCTAACTAATCTATGTCCAGTGAAAATGTGGAGGTCTTGGTTGAGGGGCCATTCCCCCAGAAAACATTAGCTTCTAATGGATATCTGAGGCAATTACCAATCCTAGAGCATTGTGTTCTTTTCTCAGGGGTTTTCTGGATCATGCAAGAAACATAAACTCCTATAAAATCAAGCCTACAATTGCATTTATTACTTTTTTCCTATTAAGATGTGAGGCTGAGAAATAACATTGACCTTCCCTTTGACAACAAATGGATTTTTTTTTTTTTTTGTCTTCTATCACTTGTTGATCAGATTATCATGTTGTGTGGCCTGCATGTTGCTATGATGCTGGAAACTGTGGCACTGGTGTATTAAACACCAGCAGGATTATCCATGGTGGAAGACAGCATCTGGCCAGCCCATGGGAAAAGATCCACATTTGTGTCCATTCCAAAGAAAGAATGCAGAATTATCAAGAATATAATTAATATCATACATAATTAAAATTTAACTGAAGATAATTTAAAAATGGTTATAGTAGTATATTAACAAGGAGATGCCAGAAATTCAAGTCAGATTCAGAAAGAACATGAAATGAGAGATGACATTGTTGACTTTGGATGGATCTGAGCTGAAAGCATAGATACCAGACAGATGTTTGTTGTTGATGTTAGGTGCCATCGAGTCAGTACCAACCCATAGTGACCTTATGCACAGCAGAAAGAAACACTGTCTGATCCTGGCTAACCTCACTACTATTGCCATGCTTGAGTCCGTCAATACTGCCACTTGGCCAATCCATCTCGTTGGGGGTCTTTCTCTTTTTCTCTGACCCTCCACCCTACCAAACTTGATATCCTTCTCCAGAGACTCTAAATATTGCTCTTGAGCATAGACAAGCAAACACTACTGTAAGAAATGATGAAGTAAAGATGAGCAGAAACTTGCAAAAAGGTAGCTGGAGAAGGCAAAGTCAAGTGTTATAATGAAATGTGAACAGACCTGAAATTAAAAAACGAAAAGGGAAGAACACGTTCAGCATTCCTCAAGCTGTAAGAACTGAAGAATAAAACCAAGCCTCGGGTTACAATATTGAAGGATTCAATATGGACAAAATGGATTCTTGGTATGGCACTGTAGTATAAGCACTGAACTGCTAACCAAAAGGTTGGTGGTTCAAAACCACCAGCTGCTCCTCAGAAACCCT
>NW_006408529.1:17520134-17521653 GCF_000296735.1 Chrysochloris asiatica | reverse complement strand
AGTTAAGTACTTGCCCAAAGGATGAGCACTTGGAACCTACCAATCACTCCATGGGAGAAAGATATGGTAATCTGCTTCAGTAAAGTTTACATCTTTGGAAATTCTGTGAGGCAGTTGTACTGTGTTCTAAAGGCTCACTATGAGTTCAAATCAACTCCAAGGCTATAAGTTATAAGGATACTTACTTTTTTCCTACTAGGATAAACCAGAATAATATCCCCATCTCAAAATTCTTAGTCACATCTGTGAAGAAGCTTTGCCTATACAAGGTAATATTCATTGGTTCCACATATTAGGACCTGGATCTCTTTGAGGCCCATTGTTGAATCTATCATAGAGATCTTTTGCAGAAGATATACCTAACACTATATGTCTTCTGATTTCCTGACTGCTGCTTTCAGGAGTGTTGATTGTGGATCCAAGCAAAATGAAGTATTTGACAATTTCAAACTTTTCTCCATTTATCATGGTGCTATCTATTAGTCCAGTTGTGTGGATTTTTGTTTTCTTTACATTGAAATGCAATCAATACTGAAGGCTTTCATCTTTGTCAATAACTATTTCAAGTCCTTTTCACTTTCAGCAAGCAAGGTTGTGTTTACAAATTGCAAGTTGTTAATGAGTTTTTCTTCTTCATAAAATCTAACTTTTTATATTATTTACTAAGACTATAGATTGGATTAGGATTGTAAGAGAAGACAACCATGATACTTTCCAGACTTTAAACCATGTAAACCATTTGGCATATCCTTGTTTTATACAAACAACTGCCTCTTGATCTCTATACAGGTTCTCATGAGCACAGTTAAGTGTTCTGTAATGTCCATTCTTTGCAGTTATATCCAAAATTTGTTGTGATCCGCACAGATGAAAGCCTTTGCATAGTTAATAAAGCACAAGTAAAGATATTTCTAGTATTCACTGGTATCAGCCAAGATCCATCTTACAACAATGATATCCCTCATTCCACATTCTCATCTGAATAAGCTTGAATTTCTGGCAGCGCCCTGCAGCAGCTATTTTTGAATGATCTTCAGCAACATTTTATTTGTGTGTGATATTGTTCAATGAGTTTTGTATTCCGTTGGGTCACCTTTCTTTGGAATTTGCACAAAATAGATCCCTTGACAAGCAGTTGGCCAGGTTACAATATTCCACATTTCTTGGCAAAGGTGAGTGAGTGCTTCTAGTGCTGCATCAATTTGTTGAAACCTTTCAATTGGCAGTTCATCAATTCCTGGAGCTTTGTTTTCTCCAGTGTCTTCAGTGCAGATTGGACTTTTTCCTTCATATGGTAACTCTTGAAGTGACTAAACATTAGTTAATTCATTTTAGTACAGTGACTGTGTATTCCTTCCAACTTTATATGAAGATTCCTGTACCATTCAGTATTTTCTGATTTTGTAGTTGTTAGATGCTATCGAGTTGGTACTGACTCATAGCGACCCTATGCACAACAGAACAAAACACCTGGTCCTGGGACAACCTCACAATTGTTGCCACGCTTGAGCCCATTGAT
>NW_006408529.1:17517350-17518476 GCF_000296735.1 Chrysochloris asiatica | reverse complement strand
TGCTTTCTTCATGTATGATGTTCTTAATGTCAATCCATAACACTTCTGGTCTTTGATCATTAGTATATAATAAATCAAATCTGTTTTTGAGAAGGTCTCTAATTTCAGATGGGATATATCCAAGGTGATATTTTGTTTCTCATTGATTTGTTTTCATTTTATTCAACTTCAGCCTGAACTTGCATATGAGCAATTAAAGGTTTCCTCCACAGGTATCTCCTGGCCTTGCTCTGGACAATGATATTGAACTTTTCCATAGTGTTTTCCCATAGATGTAGTCAATTTGATTCCTGTGTTTTCCAAGTGCATGTTGTTTAGTGTTGTCTAGTCAGTACCAACTAATAAAGACTCTGTATAGGATTTCTGAGGAGCACGTAGTAGATTTGAACCACCTACCTTGTGGTTAACATTCTAGTGTTTATCCTACAGCACCACACCCTGTATATAGTCACTGCTTATGTTATTGACAAAAGGTATTTGCAGTGAAGAAGTCATTAGTCTTGCAAAATTCTATCATGCAGCATCATTGCCATCATCAAGGCCATATTTCCAACTAGAAATCATTCCACTTTGTTTCCAATTTTCTTATTCCAATCACCAGCAAATATCACTGAAAGTTGATTGCATGCTTCATCAGTTTCAGAATGAAGAATTTGGTAGAATTCACCAATTTTATCATCACTGACTTTAGTAGTTGATGTGTGAATTTGAAACTAGTAGCATAACTAGTCTTTCTTGTGTTGTTGTTGTCCTTGTTAGGTGCCATCAAGTCAGTACAGACTCATAGTGACCCATGTACAACAGAATCAATGTCACAATTGTTGCTATGCTTGAGACCATTGCTACTGCCACTGTGCTAACCCATCTCATTTAAAATCTTCCTCTTTTTATTTGACTTTCCACTTTCCCAAGCATGATGTCCTTTCCCAGGGACTCGTTCCTCCTGAAACTATGACCGAACTATGAGAGACGAAGTCTGATCATCCTGGCTTCCAAGAAGCATTCTGCCTGCACTTCTTCTAACACAGACTGATTTATTTGATCTTTTGGCAGTCCACGATACTTTTAATATTCTCTTCCAACACCATAATGCAAATGCACCAATTCTTCTGTGGTCTTCCTTATT
>NW_006408529.1:17505711-17516215 GCF_000296735.1 Chrysochloris asiatica | reverse complement strand
CTATGGGTCAGAACCGACTCGACAGCACTTAACAACAACAACAACAAAAGTCCTTAAAAATCTTAATATATCACTCATTTTGGTGTAAAATTCTAAATATAAAATGTTCCCATGTAAAGCAATGAGGATAGTACTTATTGTTCCCGAACAATGAATTTACTAGACAATAAAAAGTATGGGGTGATTGTTTAAAAATGTTTCTAGATATTGCCACAAGCGTGGCAACAATTGTGAGGATGGCCCAGGACCGGGCAGTGTTTCTTTCTGTTGTACGTAGGGTTGCTATGAGTCAGTACTGATATTGGAGGGGAGTTGTGAGGAACTAAGAATGCATGCCCATTCAATGCCATTCAAGTTCTTCAGATACTAAAATACAATATACCAAATTCCTTCAAAGAGACTTTCCAAAACTAAAGTCTTTGCCACTGATTCAATTCCAACTCAGAGTAACACTGTAAGACAGACTAGAACTTCTCCAGGTTTCCAAAGATGTAAATCTATTGAAACAGATTACCATACCTTTGTCTCATGGAGCATCTGGTGGGTTTCAATCTCTGAACATTTGGTAAACAGCCAAGTGACTAATCACTGCGTACCAGGCCACTTGTTGTTGTTGTTGTCAGGTGCCATCGAGTTGGAACCGACTCATAGCGACCCCATGCACAGCAGAACAAAACAATGTCCGATCCTGGGCCAACCTCACTACCGCTGCCACACTTGAGTCCATCAATGATGCCACCTGGCTGATCCATCTCGTTGGGGGTCTTCCTCTTTTTCTCTGACCCTCCACCCTACCCAGCATGACATCCTTCTCCAACGATTGTTTCTTCCTGACAATATGTCCAAAGTAGGAGAGACAAAGCTTAGCCATCCTGGCCTCCAAGGAGCACTCTGGCTGCACTTCTTCCAAAACAGATCTATTGGTTCTTTTGGCAGTCCATGGCACTTTCAGTATTCTCCTCCAACACCACAACTCAAAGGCATCAATTCTTCTACGATCGTCCTTATTCACTGTCCAGCTTTCACATCCATATGAGGCTGTTGAAAACACAATGGCCTGGGTCAGGCGCACCTTAGTCCTCAAGCTGACATTTCTGCTCTTCAATACTTAAAAAAGTTCCTGTGCAGCAGATTTGCCCAGTGCAATATGTCGCCTGATCTCTTGACTGCTACTTCCACGAGTGTTGATAGTTGATCCAAGAATGAAGTCCTTGACAACTTCAATCTTTTCTCCATTGATAAGAATGTTGTTTATTGGTCCAGTGGTGAGGATTTTTGTTTTCTTGACATTGAGATGTAACCCATATCGAAGGCTGTGCTCTTTAATCTTCATAAGTAAATGTTTCAAGTCCTCTTCACTTTCAGCGATCAAGGTTGTATCATCTGCATATCGCAGGTTGTTAATGAGTCTGCCTCCAATTCTGATGCCACATTTTTCTTCATAGAACACAGCTTCTCGTATTATTTGCTCAGCATACAGGTTGAATAAGTATGGTGAAAGAATACAAGCAGGCCACTACTGTTAATAAAAATATCTTAAATTCTATCCTCAAAATGTAACAAACTTTAATAGCTTTTCTTTCTAGTATTTTCTATACATGCATTAATTTAATTTTTGCTAAAAATGAAGTCATACTAAATGGTGCTATAAAAACTGGATATTTATTTTTAGAATAATGAAATAGGACATCATATACAAAACAAACTCAAGGTAGATCAAAGACCTATATGTAAAATGAAAACTATAAAGATTATCAATGAAAAAATAGTGACAAACTTAGGGACTCTAGTATATGGCATAAATATACTATCAAACAAAACTGAAACCACACAAACAGAAGACAAACTAGATGACAGGAACCTCTTAAAATTATACACATGCATCAAACGATTGCATCCAAAGAGTCAAAACAGAACCCACAAACTGGGAAAAAATCTTTGGCAATGACATAGCAGGCAGGGGGCTAACCTCCAAATTTTATAGAAAATGTCAACACTTCAATGAGAAAAGGATAAATCACCTAATTTGAAAAATTGGCAAAGGATATGAACAGACACTTCACCAAAGAAGACATTCTGTGGGACAACAAATTTATGAAGAAGTGTTCATGATTATTAGCCACTGTTCTTGTTGAGAGCTGTCTAGTCAGTTCCTACTCATAGCGATGCTGTATAGAGTTTCCCAGGAGCAGCTGGTAGGTTTGAACCACCAACCTTGTGGTCAGCAGTCCATTGCGTATCCTACAGCACCACACTAGGACAGCAAATCAAAACAACAATGAGATATCTCACCTCAGCATTAATGTTGTCATTAAATGCATTTGAGTCAGAACCGATTAGCTTTTAATCATATGATACCCCTTGAAATGGTTGAACACCGACCATTTCTTTTTGGTAAAGTGACTCTGTGTATTCCTTCCATCTTCTTTGTATGCTTTCTGCATCATTCAATATTTTGCTCATGTCATTATTGTTAAGTGTCATTGAGTCTGTTCCGAATCATAACCACCCTATATAAGGCTTCCAAGGAGCTGCTGGTGAGCTTATACCATTGATCTTGCAGTTTAAATCGACCTTGCAGTCCAGCGCATTAACCCACCGCACCACACCAGAACTCCTTCAATAATGCAGTTTGAGGCTTCAGTTATTTCCTCATTTCATTCAACTTGAGAAATTCTGAGCACTTTTGGTTTTCAAACTCTAGGTCTTTGCAAATGTTCTTACAATATTTGACTTAGTCTTCTCAAGCTACCCTTTGAAATTTTCTGTTCAGCTCTTTTACGCTCTAATTTCTTCCATTTGTTTTAGCATCTCTACACTGGATACCAAGCTTCAGAGTTTCTTCTGACATCCATTTTGGTCTTTTCTCACTTTGTTGTCTTCTTAATGACCTTTGCTTTCTTTCTGTATTATGTTCTTAATGTCATCCCACAACCCTTCTGGTTTTCAACCATAAGTGTCTAATTCATCAAATCTCTAAAATCAGGTAGGATATGTTCAAGGTCATACTTTGGCTCCTGTGGATTTGCACTAATTTTCCTCAGCTTCAGCCTGAAGTGGCATATGAGCATTTGATGGTCTGTTCCACAGTCTGACCCTGGCCTTGTTTTGACTGATGATATGGAGTTTTTCCACCATCTCTCTCCACCAATGTAGTCAATTTGATTTTTTGTGTGTTTTATCTGGTGAGGTGCATGTGTATAGTGGTCATTCATGTTGTTTAAAAAAACGGCATTTGTAATGAAGAAGTCATTGGTCTTGTAAATTTCTATAATTTGAACTTGAACATCATTTCTATCATCAAGATTATATTTTCCAACTACTGATCCTTCCTCTTTGCTTCCAGCCTCTGCATTCCAATCACCAGTAATCATCAATACATCTTGATTACATACATAATCAGTTTCAGATTGAAGAAGTTCATATAACTCTTCAATTTCATCATCACTGGCTTTCGTAGTTGGTGCTTAAATTTGAATAACTAGTATTTACTTGTCTTCCCTGAAGGTATATGGATATTATCTTATTACAGGCAGCATTATACTTCAAGATAGATCTTCAAATGTTCTTTTTGATGTTGAATGTGAATGTGTTCAATTTGTCATTCTCAGTATAGTAAACCATGCCATTGTCAGATTCAGAATGGCCAATGCTTGTCTATTTCAGTTCACTAATACCTAGGATATAGATCATTGTGCATTCTATTTCATTTTTTACAACTTCCAATTTTCCTTGCTACATGCTTCATGCATTCCATGTTCTGATTATTAAAGGATGTTTGAAACTGTTTCTTCTTATTATAAGTTGAAAACAACAGAAAATTAAGGTCCTGAAAGCTTTAGTCCCTTCTTGCCATCAAAGTCAGCTCTACTTTCAGAAGGCAACTCTTTCCCAGTTTTATTTTGAGTGCCTTCCAATCTGAGGGGCTCATCTTCTGGCAGTATATCTGACAATATTATTGTGCTATTCATAATGTTTCAATATTCAATATTCTACTGTTATCTGACAGTGGTCCACTGCTACTCTTAAGGTTTTCAGTGTCTAAACATTTGGAAGTAGCCTGCCTCTCCTTCTTCCTAGTCTATCTTCATCTAGTAGCTCTGCTGAAATATGTCCATCATGGGTGACCTGGCTGGCATTCAAAACACAGGCAGCATAGCCTCCAACAACACACCAAATTGCAAGCCACCACTGTATGCTAAAATGACAGATAAAAGGTGGTCAGCATTAGTATCAGAGTTCTGAAAACAACAAATGCTAATGACGGTGTGAAGAGATTGGAACCCTCATACATTACTGGTTGAACTCTAATATTGTACAACCACTGTGGAAAACTGTATGATGCTTTCTCAAAAAGTGAGAAGTAAAAATACAATATGACCCAGCTATCACTTTACTTGGTATATCCTAGAGTAATAAGAGCCACAATATGAATAGATATATGCACACCCACATTCATTGTTACACAATTCACATTATCAAAAAGACGGAAACAACCTGAAGTCCATCCATGGAAACATGGGTAAATAAATTTTTGCATGTATATATGAGAGTAAGTAAAAAATTATCCACATTCCGACTGTAGAATTTATTTTAATCAACTTTTTAAAGAGACAAATACATAATTTTTTGACATGACAGCCTTTCTTTTAAGAATACTTTGTCTGTATGTCAACAAGCTTTCATATTCCTGTATTTTAAAATATTTTAGGCTGAGCTGTGAGCCATGACTGCACTTCATTTCTTCATTAGAGGTGAATCTTCATCCTCTAAGGGCTGCTATTAGGGGCCCAAACAGGTGAAAATAGTATGGAGTAAGATTAGGACTTAGAGACGATGCCTGAACACATCAAGAAGATTTTTCAGAGTGTTAACAGTGTGGGCAGAGGTGTGCAGACATGCACTGTCATGCAAGGTTTCAATGCCCTTGGATAGCAGTCCTCTGTGTTTAATCCGAAGTTTAGGCTCCAGCTCTTGAGTGAGCATCTCACTGTAAAGAGTACTGTTGAATGCTGAACCTTTTTCCTGATAGTTTATCAATACTGACCTTGAGAATCCCAGAAAATTATAAGCATCAATTTACTTTTGAACTTTTTCTTGGTTGGCAATTCAGGATGTTTCCATTCTGTGTTCTACCATTTACCCTCAGATTTATAGTGATGAATCCATGTCTCATCACCTGTAAGGTTTTTTTTTTAAAGAAAAATTTACCTTCTGTTAAGTATCTGTCCAAATTTTGTTTGTAGATGTCCAAACACTTCAGTTTATGCTCCTCTATGAGTTGTGGTTTGGTACCCATCTTGCACAAACTTTTCTAAACCCAAGTCTGTTGTGGATTATTTCATAGACAGAGCCATGGCTGATTTGCAAATGATTTGTCTCATAATCCATTGTCACTCTTCTGCTTAACAGAATCATTTCATGTGCACACTCAATGTTGTCATCAGCCATGAACTTAAAGAGGCATTTTAATACAACTGAGTGCAGATATTTTTTTGTCTTACCTCACTTCACAGCCTTTCCTATCGTTTTATTCATCCAGCTCCTTCCTAATATCGTTAATTTTCTTCTTTTTCTACCAAATTTGAAAAGTAATAAAGAAATAAATGATATTATATTTTACTGATTTGGATCACATAATCGTAAAGATGGCTTGAACGTTAAGATGTGGTTATGGTCAATAAATTAAGTGTATGCTGAATCAAATAAATGTATTGCTTTTGATAATTTCAAAACTAGAACTGGTCTTTAGTTTTAAATTTAATAATCAGCTCTATTGTTCACATTAGGGTTGGTTCTTATGCTGAGATTCTAACAAGAGAAGTTAAGAATGTGCACACAAAAGGAGACCTTGTTGGCACAATGATTAAGTGCTTGACTTCTAATCAAAAAGCTAGAAGTTTGAACCTTCCCAGTGCTTACGAAGGTGAACGATAAGGTGATCTGCTTTCATAAAGATTCCCAATGGTGTTGCTATGTGCCATGGAGTCAGTTCAGACTCTTAGTGACCCTGTATAGAGTTTCTGAGGAACTCCTAGTGGGTTTGAACTACTGACCTTGTGATTAGCAGTCCAGTGATTAAAGATTGCTATCTCAAAATCTTAATGGGCCAGTTCTGCTCTGTCACATAGATTCCATTAGACTTGGAATCAGCTTGATGACACTTAACAACATCTACATCGAAACTACCAGTGGTTCTGCAGCAGAAAGATGAGGCATTCTGCTCCCATAAAGATTTACAGCCTCGGAAATCCTGTGCAGGGTTGCTATGAGTCAGAACTGACTCCACGGTACTTAACAACAACAACAACATCAAGGCTGAATATTTAAAAAGCATAAGGGACATTATAGTTTTTCTGTGACAAAGCCATCAGAACTGGCATAAAATGCTAAAATCATCTTTTTCTGGAAACATATCAACTATCCTGTTGTTGTTGTTGTTGTTATGTGCCATCGAGTCGGTTCCAACCCATAGCGACCCTGTATAGGGTTTCCGAGGGTGTAAATCTTTACGGGAGTAGAAAGCCTCATCTTTCTCCCGCGGAGCAGCTGGTAATTTCGAACCGCTGACCTTAAGGTTCACAGCCCAATTCGTAACCACTATGCTACCAGAGCTCTTCCAATGATCTATTGATCAATACTTTTATTGGTTAGTTAGATTTATCATTGATCTATTAAAGGCAAAGAAGAATTTGTATCTAATGCATACAACTCACTTGGTATTCAAAATCTCCAAGCCATAAACTCCATTTGGGAAAAACAGTAAAATAGATCCTTGTGGGTTAGGTGTCCTGGTGGCAACTAACATCCTCTTCTAAGGAAGAAAGGTATGACAGTCTGCTTCCATAAAGATTGTTCTTGTTATGTGCTGTTGAGTCTGTTCTAATTCATAGCATCCCTGTAAAGGTTTTCAAGAAGTGGTTGGTGGGTTTTAACCACTAGAAGTCCAGTCCTTATTTTACAGTGCCACTCTGTAAAGATTACAGCTTGTAAACCCTGTGGGGCAAGTCAGAATCAAAGGTAATATTTTCTTTCCTTCATATATACATATGCGTGTGTGTATGTTGTTGTTGTTGAGTGCCCTTGAGTTGGTTCCAACCCATGGCGACGCTGTATTGGGTTTCCCAGGAGCAGCTGGTGAGCTTGAACTGCTGACCTTGCAGTTCAAATCATCCTTATAGTCCAGCGCATTAACTCACAGTGCCACACCAAGACTCATGCATATACGTTGTTAAGTGCCCTTGAGTTGGTTGCGACCCATTGTGACCTGTATAGGGTTTCCAAGGATTGGCTGGTGAGCTTAAACCATCCATCTTGTGGTTCAAACCAATTTCGCAGTCCAGCACATTAGCCCACAGTGTCACACCAAGACTCCTATATATACATATTTCATGTATAATAAGGAAGTATTAATCCTCAAGAACAAAGAGTTCAGTAGTGTTTTGGTCTTTACGTTCTTTTCCCAGAATGCATATACAATTGAATTTTTCTACTTTCTTTTTTGCTTCTCAATTCATGACTCATTTTCTTTAAGCTATCTGCAGCAATAATTTCTTGTCATCCCCTGTCATACAACCTATTCTCATATTGTACCTAAGTGGAAGAAAAATGCATTGAACAATATGTATTCAGTACAAACTCGGCCCCTCCTCCAGCATTTACTTTGTTGCTGTTGTTACTGGTGGGTTTGAACTGCTGACTTCGCAGTTTAAAGCATCTAAACTAGTAACTTCACAGTTAGTAGTTTAGATGGGGGCAAATATCAACAGTATGACTTAAATGTTTCTGGGAGACAGTGACAATAAAATGTCTGGTTAAAAGTTATTTTTTTATCAAAGATAAAAGTGGCACTTTACAACATGTTTTATGGCTAAAACCTCTGTGCTCCCCAGAATTACTTATAGAGATTTACGTATTTTATTTCTACTGCTATTGTCCAGAAGAGCTATCATTGAAAGGAGCAATTTACCAGAATAATAATTATTTTTATCTGAACTCTTGTTTAATGGATGTTTTTCATGAGGATCAGCAACTGAAGTCTCTGCTTTCACAAAAATGAATGAATGAAGTAGGTCAGGGTGGTAAATCTAGACAAATAAGTTTACCTGTTAAGGCATTTTTCAAACAAAGCATTTCAATTCTAGTAAGCAGACACTAGCCTACTGTATTGTGTTTGAGATCTACAGTTGAATATGGCTTTGAAGTGAACAGACAAAAGAAATGACAGACTCCAAAGAACTAACTCACTGTAAAGAGAAGGAGTGTGTGCTAAAATGCCATACAATCCATTTCAGCTCATAAGATACCTGATAGGACAGAGTAGAACTGCCCGACAGGATTTCCAAGACTGTAATACTGGTGTGGTGCTGTAAGAAAAACATTAGCTTGCTAACTGCAGGTTGGTGGTTCAAATGCAACTGCTCCTTGTAAATACTATACAGCGTTGATATGAGTCAGTAGTGACACCACTGCACTTAACAACAACAACAATCTTTAAGGAAGCAGATTGTTGCACCCACACTCATCCCCAGGGCTGGTGAGTTCCAGCTTTTAAGCAGTGGTTTAAGCAGTCAAGCGCTTAACCACTGTGCCACCCTGGCTCCTTGAGGAAAGAGAGGGGCTGCCTTTTTACTCTATTGGTTAATTATTTGAAATGCATTTTGTATCCTTGTCTTTGGAACTCAGACTGGCAGTTAGCTATTATGTTAAAACTTTAGACATTTCCTTGTTGTTAAAGTGCTGTCGAGCCAGTTCTGACTTAAAGCAAACCTGTGTACGGTTTCTGAAGAGCAGATAGTGGGTTTGCTCTGTCAACCTAGTAATGAGCTGTTGAGTGCTTATCCTACAGTAAGAGATTCCCTTACTTCATTGTAAGGATTCTGTTGAAAATGTGCAAATTCAACTAGTTCATTAGGCAGTATGCTATTTTAAACTAGCTATTCTATATAAATTGTAAGAAGTGTTTTTGTTACTCAATTACTTTCTGAAAACAAGGAATTGAGGGGGGAATCTATAATGATGTCAAGTCCAAATAAAAGCTAGTTAGATTTGTGAAAAGAATCTAGTTACGTGAATTGCACAGGCTCAGGAAGGATGGATCTAAAGAGACAGCCCTTCATTGTCTTCAGAATGTCCTGTGGGCTGGCGAGTGCAGGGTAGACAAGATCAACAATACTGTAAATGGATCTGTTTTATTTTTCTAATACTTGTGTCCTCTGGTTTCTTTTTCTGTCTTAAAATTCAAAGCATTAAAAAAAATCATGCAGCAAGATCAACGAAGGAGTCAGTGTTAATGAAACCTTAAATGGTCAAGTAAATTACTGAATAGAATTATCAACTGTGAAAATGTTCTATCTTGTAGATGATATTCTGAAGATTGAAAGTATATGTCCAAAAAGATTGATCTAAATGATATTTGCTGTGATTTCCAAATCCTTGACAATTTCTACAATAGGATTAACTATCTTTGACTTAAAATGTTCCTTAGAACCATCTCCAAGTACATTGAACATGTTCTCCTGAAGGACCAATCCCTGGAGGATGTTAGGTTTGGAAAAAGTGGGGTTCAACAAAAAAAGAGGAAGACACACAATGAAATTTATTGACACAGTGAGAGCAACAACTGACTCAAACATAACAACAATTGTGAGGCTAACCCAGCACAGGGTAGTGTTCTATAGAATTGCTATATGTTAGAATTGACTTGATGACACCTAACAACAATAATATTTGTCTTTCTCAAAATTATTCGACATGCATGAAACTTCTGTTTTATTTTGCCTTCATTTATTTGAAAATCATTTAGAAGTAAAGTTTGTTGTTGTTAGAGTTGATACCGACTCATAGTGACCGTATGCACAGCAGAACAAAACACTACCTGATCCTGGGCCTACCCCACTATCATTGACATGCTTGAGCTCATTGATGCTGCCACTTTGCCAATCCATCTTGCTGGGGGTCTCCCTCTTTTTCTCTGACCCTCCAGCCTACCAAACATGATATCCTTCTCCAGTGACTGGTCCCTCCTGAGAATATGTCCAAAGTATGAGAGAAGTGTGGCCATCCTGGCCTCCAAGGAGCACTCTGGCTGCACAGGTTATTTTAGCAGCCAGTGATACTTCAATATTCTCCTTCAACACCATAACTTAAAAGCATCAATTCTTCAACGGTCTTCCTTATTCACTGTCCAGCTTTTGCATGCATATGAGGTTATTGAATATAGCATGGCTTTGGTCAGGTGCACTTTACTCTTCAAACTGACATCTTTGCTCTTCATCATTTTAAAAAGGTCTTGTGCAGCAGATTTACCTAATGCAATATGTCGTTTGATTTCTTGACTGCTACTTCCGTGAGCATTGATAGTTAATCCAAGAAGAATGAAGTCCTTGACAACTTCAATTTTTTTCTCCATTGATAGGAATGTTGTTTATTGGTCCAGTGGTGAGGATTTTTGCTTTCTTGACGTTGAGATATAATCCATACCGAAGGCTGTGCTCTTTGATCT
>NW_006408529.1:17492141-17497879 GCF_000296735.1 Chrysochloris asiatica | reverse complement strand
GCTGAGAAACAATAGCTTCTGATTTTGGTATTTTTGTTTAATAAAAGTTTCTATGTATTTGTAGCAATGTTTTTTGACTTCCCTCCTATGTGGCCAATTCACCATCTCAAACTTAAAGACTCTCATACTCAAAAATAAAATGCCAGGCTTTCTCTCTAGCATTTCTCTACATTATGATGTCATGTGGAAGCAGGTGCCTCAAATGAGAGAGATCCCCTGGTCAGCACAAATAGCATAGCTGCCAGCAGTGGCATCATCATTTGCAGTTGGCTCACCTGCTATGACACTGAGCAGCCAAATCTAGTGGTCCAAATGGGAACTACTGTACCAAGTTGGCTGTGGGCTCTGCTATCCACTCTAAAAACTTCAGGGGAGGGTGGAATATTGAGTCCTTAAAGCTTGAGCTCTGGTAGCATAGTGGTTCTGAACTGGGCTGCGAACCTCAGGGTCAGCAGTTCGAAACTACCAGCTGTTCTGTGGAAGAAAGATGAGGCTTTCTGCTCCTGTAAAGATTTATAGCCTCAGAAACTAGCTCCACGGTACTTAACAACAAAAAGTTTGATGTCACTTACCAGGATCCATAGAAGCCCAAGCACAATATCAGCATTTTGATCCTGCCATTATGAGATGGAGTAGCTTTTCAGTGTGCCCAGTGCCAGGACAACCTCAAACTTTATTAATGATACAAGAAAATGCTAAAGCAGTGTGGATTAGCATATGAATTAGTGTAATCAAGAAGCTCAAATTCAAGAAATGAAAAATTGAGTCTCATGGCCAAGTTAATTTAGCATAAAACTTTAATTGATGATGATAAAAGTGTGCAAACTTGTTAACTTCTCCTCCTTTAATAATAGCTTCCTTGATTTAGACTCACCATGGAAAAAGATATACATACGTATTGTACCGAGAGAGTCCTGATGTGGCACTTTAGGATAAGCATTGGACTGCAAGGTCAGTTTGAGCCACAAGGTCGGCAGTTCAGAGTCATCAGTCACTCCCTGGAATCCCTATACAGGGTCTTTATGAGTCAGAACTGACTTGATGGCACTTAGCAGCAATAAAATTGTACTGAAATGATTTCAGGTTTGGAGCTGGACAAACGTTTGTGTGGCCTCCTGTAAATAGCTGTTGTGATGTTACTGTTCGTGAATTAATTAGAATTAAGTGATTTTCTTCCAAATAAAATATCAACAGGTATTTCTTAAAACTCAATTATAAGTTCTTCACTCCCCCACCACCCTCAGAAAGCCAAGTGTCACTGAGTCATTGTCACTGAGTTGATTCCAATTCATGGAGCTCCCACTCATGCAGAGTAGAACTGCACTCCACAGAATTTTAAAGGTTGTAATCTTTCAGAAGCAGATTGCCAGACATTTCTTCTGCAGTACCTTTAGGCAGGTTTGAGTAGTGAACTTACCATTAGTTGTCAATCATTTGTGTTACCCAGGGACTCCCCTATACCAAAGTATAAAATTGAATTAATTATATGTATGTTGTTAAACATCATTAAGTTGGTTCCAATTCATAGTGACCCTGTACAGGAATTCTTAAGAATGACTGGTGGGTTTGCATCACTGACCTTGAGGTTCAAACTGACCTTGTGGCCCAGTGCTTATCCTATAGTGCCACACCAGGACTCCAATATATGTATAAGAGATAATAAGACATGCTTTCCTTTTCTTATTTTGCCAACTTTCATAGAATAAAATTTTCATCTTTCTTTTATTACCTACAGCTTTGTAGTTTGTGTGACATTTATCTTTATATATTCATTATTCTAGCTGTATAGATCAACCATAAGTATTGTAAGAGCATTTTGTTTAAGTGGTTCATAAAACTTTCTGAGATGACTTTAGTAGTCTTATTCAACAGCCTCTCCTAGCATTTTTAATAACCCTCTTAATATATCTTGTCATCCATATCTGCTTTGATTTTAGGTTGATTATACAGACTTGCGGGCCTGCAAGATGCCATCTGATCATTTCAGTACTATGTTATGCATTAAATTCAGAGTATTTTCATAAAACTGCTATTGTTATTTTATATTCATTTTATTATTACTCCCCTACTTTGCTTACATAGAACTTTGGAAAATGAAACATTAAATGTGTTCATAGAAAATCATGTTGATTTTTTAAGACCAGCTCAATTGAACCTGCCACTGACTCCCTAGCCGGCATTTGTCTGACTGTATCTCTAGGGAAAATATATTGAACACAATCAAAGGTTAAGGCAGAGGAGTATAGTGAGACTAGCAAGCAACCAATCAGATGGGGAGGGTCTAAAGCTCTGATGCCTCCAGGCAAGCAGCACCAAGCTAAGCTGGTTAGTCTCCTTTTATTGTGGATGAACACAACATACATGCTCCTTATGTTGGCAGCAGCTACCAAGCAGATCCAGTAGCTAAGAAGAGAGGAATACATGCAACTCATTCTGTTCAGCAGCCGACAATACATCGTTATTCCTGTGCTGGAATGTTTGCATTAGAAGGTATTGGTTCTTTTGTATGAAATTCCTATATTTCTTAAGAATGATGGAAAGTGGAGATGCTGGGGCTGGAGGAAGGTGTCTCTGCTTTCTAGTAATGCTTTGTTTCTGTTCTCAGTCTAACTGCCAGCTTTACTGGTTAACCTCTGGGGGAGCCGGTAATAGGCAGGAAAAAAGAACACTTCACAGTGCTGAAGCTCACAGGGCAGACCCTTCTTAGAATGAATCTTTTGTTATTGTTGCTTTTGTTCCTAATGTAAGCTGGTTTAAAATGCAGCCTTAACCCATCACATTCTGCTACATTTAGAATTAAAAATACCTCCATAAAAAGAACTGGGAAGAGAAGGGTCTACTATAATGTATGTATCTAGCTTTCTACCAGCCTCAGAGAGAAAAAGGGGCAAATTGATGATCAAAGGTAGAGAGAGAGAATTTTGCCAGTGTTGTTTCTCTATGCTTTTAGCACAAGCTTTATTTAAAAAAAAAATTAAAAACAAACACTGTGCATATTAATCTGGTGCTTAAGAATTAAGATGCCTTAATTACCATTTATTACTGACAGCTGGTGCAATCGTCCAAAAGTCATCAGTATATTAGGAACCCTTGTCTTAGTTGCCAAGGTAATTGGAAGGATAATTTAATATTGTGCAGAGTAACAAAAGACCCATGAGAAACAGATTGCATTAGGTGAGGCATGGGATTGCTTTGTGGGGCATTTATTTTTTAGAATGAGTCCCTTCTTTTGTTTCTCCTCTGCACCAATTATCTGGTAGAAGGCAAGGGTAAAGCAATGACTTCTATCAAATACCTTACATGGAAACTTAAACCATTATGTATTCTATACATTAGGCAGGATTTCATTTATGCTGAAGACAGTAAATCGCTAGTCCTATGGAAGGTTTCACTGGTAAGCTGCTCTTTATCCTCTGTGGGATGTTTGAATGGTGGCCTGAATGAAGTTGAGGTAAACTGTTTTCCCAGGGAACAGCAATGGAGGTGAGGAATTCTCAGCTTCATTTTCTAGTTATCTCTAAAAAGCATTGCTCATTAAAATTTTAATCTTCATAGCTAGTTATCAGGGCTAGCATTTTTATATTACATCTCTGAGCACTTGCATAAGTAAGTAACCCAGATTCTTTATCTAGTTATTTTTAAAAGGGTAACTATTTAAGTCATTGATTACAGTTTCTAAATTATCAGTCCAGTGGTATTTGTAAATTATTTTGTTATTAAATAGGGTTGTTGGAGCTGAATACATTTGCCTCTGTAATATTATTAATTGTGCTATTCTAGTTAATTTTGTGATTTTTAGTTTTATCTAAATGTTATAATGTGAATACTTTTGTTCAAAAAATACCAATAAGCAATGAGAATTAATACATAAGAAACCTTTTAAGTGACTGCTCAGTTTTGCAGTTTATCATAATAAAAACTAAGTTTTAAGGTTTAAAAATCAACCATAAAATAAAAGTAAGGATGTAAAATGATTATTACCTCTTATTTCCATGTTTAAAAGACATTGCTTTTTAGTAGGTTAATTTAACCAATTAATTAAATGGGCTTAAGAATCTACCAGCAACTTTGATGAATGGCATTGGGAATATAGCGTAGTGGTTACAACTCAGGCTGTTAACCTCAAGTCAGCAGTTCGAAACTACCAGCTGTTCCATAGGAGAAAGCTGAGGCTTTCTGCTCCCGTAAAGATTTACAGCCTCCGAGACCCTATGCAGCCACTTAACCATATCATTTTGCAGCAAAGACTACACAGAAGGGAAGTGCCTTGTACTTGAACTATAAGAAGTACTCTTCTACCTCAGATGATGTAAAATATATTTCTACAGCAGCAAGAATAAAAATAATAGGAAAAAATGTAATATTAGAAAATGATACTGGAATGAATAAACCATTTCTGAGCAGCAAGAGTCAGGTTAAAGGGTAAGGATTAAGGCAAAAAGAAGAGGTATTTCATGCTGAAACAGTGTAGTGATAAAATAATGGACCACCATTGGTTTTTGGCACCAGACAAAACTGACTTAAATCCCAATGCTGCGACCTACTCCATGTATAACCTGGGTAAACTAGCCATACCTGGCCTTCTTGTGGGTTCACATAATTATAAGTAGCTCATATAAATATGAGAAGAGTATAATTATAAAGATATGACAACAAAACAGATTGCCACCTTGTTGGAGCTGATTGGGTGTAGATAGGATTATGCTTATACTCAGAAGAAGGGATGGGGAACAGAGGAAGCATCTTTCAAATCATATCTAAACTTTGGCCTTTGGAGACCATTCCCTTTGTTTTAACACTTTGAATCATATTTAAATGCAAATTGCCTTGGGAAAGATCCTTTAAATTGTTATTATATGTTGGTGTGCTGGCAGGACCTGAAAGCATTATGTTGATGGGGAAATGCTGACTAGAAGAGAGATTTTGAGGGAGGGGCTGGACTTACCAGGCAAAAGGGATGCTAATGAGAGTGAAAGAGCTAATTGGAGAGTTTGGAGATTTGAAAACGTACCTTTTTATATCAAGATAATTTGATAAATGCCTACAGAAAAACTAGGTTAGCTAACAGCATAAAATAAGGTGTGAATCCAAACTAAGGTTGAAAACCTAGGTACAAAATAGACTTGGCATGGTAAATACAGACATCGGTGTTTCTTTTTCTTTCGTTTTTTTGGTCCTTTATGAGGATGTTTGCGGAGCCTTGGTTAAGTGCTTGAATACTAGGTTGTAACTTACCAGACCTCCACCAGAGAAAGCTGTGGTCATCTGTTTCTGTAAAGATTTACAGCCTTGGAAACACAATGGGGGCAGTTCTACTCTGCTTGTGATTTGGAGTCAACTCAGGCAGTGGGGGTGGCTACTGAGAATGTTTGCTGCGAGCAGAGACCTTTATGTTGTTTGTAAAAAAAAAAAAACTTAACCCGCTTTTAGGAGAAACACAGGGGAAAATAAAATAAAATCTAAGGAACAGAGCATTTTTTTTTTTTTTTCTTTTAAATCAGCGTACATATGGGGAGATACATGATAGATGAATTCCTTGAAAACTTACCCTGGCTGTATGCATGCTAGACTTGGAACTAAACAAGACCAAGAAAGACCCTGAGGAACTCTTCAAATTTTCCCTATTCAAAGTAGTTCAACAGCGACCCTTTGATTTTCCCAAACTGGGTATTAACCTCTTCCATCACTATGGTCAAAGGAGCTCTGGTAGCGTAGTGGTTACGAATCGGGCTGCGAAC
>NW_006408529.1:17489785-17492041 GCF_000296735.1 Chrysochloris asiatica | reverse complement strand
GTATGGTGAAAGAATACAATCCTGTCACACACCTTTCTTAATTTTAAACCATTCAGTGTTCCCATTGTCTGTTCAAACATCTGCCTCTTGGTCCATGTACAGATTCCTCATGAGCACAATTGTTTCAGAATAGTCATGTTTCGCAATGTTGTCCATAGCTTGTCATGATACACACAATCGAAAGCCTTTGTGTAGTCAATAAAGCACAGGTAAACATTTTCTGATATTCTCTGCTTTCAGCCAAGATCCATGGGACATTAGCAATGATATTCCTCATTCCATGGCCTTTTCTGAGTCCGGCTTGAATCTCTGGAAGTTCTCTGTCAATGTATACTTGTAGCTGTTTCTGTATTACTTCTAGTAAAACTTTACTCATATCGGATATCAAATATATTGTCTGATGATTTCTGCATTCTGTTGGGTCACCTATCTTTGGAATGTGCACAGATATGGATCTCTTCCAATCCATTGGCCAGACAGTTGTCTCACAGATTTCTTGGCATAGATGAGTGAGTGCCTCCTGTGCCACTTCACTTTCTTGAAAGATTTCAATTTTCATTCCATCATTCCTGGTGTTTTGTTCTTTGCACCTTGGACTTCTTCCTTCAGTATCATTGGCTCTCGATCATATGCTACCTCTTGAAACAGTTGAACATCAACCGTTTCCTTTTGGTACAGTGACTCTGTGTATTCCTCCATCTTCTCTTGATGCGTTCTGCATCAATCAATAATTTGCACAGAGAATCCTTCCATAATGAAAGTCGAGGCTTGAATTTTTTCTTCAGTTCCAACAGCTTGAGAAATGCTGAGAATGTTCTTCCATTTTGGTTGTCTGACTGTAGACCTTTGCACATTTTGTTGCAATATTTGGCTTTATCTTCTTGAACTGATCTTTGAAAATTTCTGTTCAGCTCTTGGTTCTCCTCATTTCTTCCATATGCTTTAGCATCTCTGTGCTAGAGAACAAGTTTCAATGTCTCATCTGACATTCATTTTGACCTTTTCCTTCTTTCTAGTCTTCTCAATGATTTTTTGCTTTCTTAACGTATGATGTTCTTGATGTCAGCCCACAACTCTTCTGGTCTTCAGTCTTTTTCATGTATCAAATTTGTTCTTCAGGTGATCTCTAAATTCAGGTGGGATATATTCAAGGTCATATTTTGGCTTTCGTGGACTTATTCTCATTTTCTTCAGCTTCAGTTTGAATTTGCATATGAGCAATTGATGGCAATCAGACCCCCTTGCTGATTTTAGTCCCACCTTTATCTCCATTCCCAGAGGTCCATTATACCTCCAAATGCTGAGCTTATTAGGCTTGGTTGTTATTGTTGGTAGGGGTCATCTAGTTGGTTCCAACTCACAGTGACAGGATTGCACACCAGAAGGAAGCACTGTCCTGCCTGTGCCATCCTCACAATCATTGCTATGTTTGAGCCAATTGTTGCAACCACTGTGCCAATACCTCTCATTGGGTGTCTTCCTCTTTTTCCATAGCCCTCTACTTTACTCAACATGATGTCCTTTTCCAGACATGGGTTCTTCCTGACAACATGTCCAAATTTATATGAAATCTCACCATCCTTGCTTCTAAGGAACATTCTGGCTGTACTTCTTCAAGAACAGATTTGTTAGTTCTTCTGACAGTCCATGGTATTTTCAATATTCTTTACCAACACCATAATTCAAATGCATCAGTCCTTCTATGGTCTACCTTATTTATTGTCCAACTTTCACATGCATATGAGACTATTATCGCTAGAATCAGGGGTGCCTTAATCTTCAAACTGATGGCTTTGCTTTTTATTTCCATCAAGACAATGCACCTGCAATTTCTTCGAGGTAGCAAGGGCTGTCCTACAAGAATTTCTTTGAGAAGCCTTACTCCGTCCACCCTCCAGCCTCAATCTTGCCCCTTTGTTGTTGTTGTTAGATGCCATCAAGTCGATACTGACATATAGCGACCCTATGCACAACAGAATGAAACACTGCTGGGTCCTGGGTCAACCTCACTACTGTTGCCACACTGGAGCCCACTGATGCTGCCACTTGGCCAGTCCTTCTCACTGGGGGTCTTCATCGTTTTGTCTGACCCTCCACCTTACCAAACATGATATCCTTCTCCAGCGACTAGTCCCTCCCAATAATATTTTCAAAGTATCAGAGACGAAGTTTGGTCATCCTGGCCACCAAGGAGCACTCTGGCTGCACTTCTTCCAACACAGATCTGTTGGTTCTTTTGGCAGCTCATTGCACTTT
>NW_006408529.1:17487845-17489018 GCF_000296735.1 Chrysochloris asiatica | reverse complement strand
CTCTTGAAAGCTTGTAAGCCAGTCACTTCTTGCCTTTGTAGCTCCCGCCCCCATTTTGGGTAGCCAATGTCTAAGTTGCCCATCTTTGTAGACCCTGTGTACTGAGGCGGTGGGAATGATCCTCCCTATAAAGATTTGTTCCCTCTTTTGAGCTACTACATTCACAAGCATAGGTCAAGTTCATCAAATTGTAGCAGATTACTCTTTTTTCCCTCTTCTTTATTCCTCTAGTCAAGTTCTGGTCATTCAGCCATTGAAGCCAGGTCAAATGGGTACTATTTGCAAGTATGGGTGTTCTTGTTCATTTCCCCTCACTTCATATCAGCTAGACCCTTCACTCTCTGCTCTAGTCCTCTGTGGACATGTTCCTGTCCCTGGTCCCAGTTGTCCCCAGGTCTCACCATACTTCTGGCCAACCAGATCTCAACCCAGGTTGACAGGAGTCTATTGAACTTGGTCAGACTTAGCTCCCAACTTCATTGCTGTTTCCCCCCCCACTTCCCCCTATAAGTGACCAATATGGTCACCAGAAAGACCAAATGCTTACTCATGTATTCCCCTTAGGTCTTAGTCTTAAAAGGGGGTTTGCCCTGACCACTGGTTTTGATAGCTCACTGGTTTTGATAGCTCCCAGGCAAACAACTTGCTTGTTCTTGTAGTAGTCAATCAGACTACCGTTAATGTTTTTGTTTTTGTTTTTCCTGCTGGTCTTTCTGTCAAGAAGTATCTTTTGTTCTTCTAGCTGCTCCAGGCTGGTCTGCTTGTCCTTTCAGTGGAAATTTCCCACCTCAGAAGGTTCTGGATGAGGATTAGGACTTCACCTATGGTATTATGCAATGCAAAGGCTCTGCAGAAAGCCTCATTCACTCAGCAAGTTCTAGCCCCCTTTAAGGTATTCCAATCGGTTATAGGCTGAAGACAGAATTACAGGCTTTCTATGGTGATGTATCTGGCTATTCCTTTCTCTCCCCCTCAAGTGTCTATTTTAGAATGGTAGACAAGGAAAACCAAGATTCAAAAGACATCCATGCATCTTAACATTATTTCCCCTCTTTTACCCTTTCAAGCCATGGCTCAATGCCTGTATCTCAGAGCCCTGTTATTCTAAGGTTGTGCATACATCATTATTTACCTCTGTGCCATTTAACCCATGAAAACCTGCCTAACTGTTTT
>NW_006408529.1:17457800-17475272 GCF_000296735.1 Chrysochloris asiatica | reverse complement strand
AGAGTGGCAAGTACCTTGAGGACCAAATCTTCAGGCCCATGTCAGGCAGTGTAGTTAATGGGAGGATTCTGTGGCCCACAAGCTCACCTCCTAGTCTTCAATTATACCTTTAAATCCTATGGAAATCTTAACATATCTGGGAGAAACAACACTTTAAGAAGCTGTTTAAATAGTCTCTCATCCACCACTCTTGGCATTCTGCTTTCTTCTTATAGTTTTTGGGGTGAGTACTTGGTTGCCTTCACCACATTGGAGTTATTCCGGGAAAAAGATAAACATCTAGCTTAAAATGTATCATTGGCTTATCACTTGTGTATACCATAGAAAATAATGCATAGTTACATCCCTTGTGGCACACAGCTAAAGTATTCAGCTACTGTTGGAAAGGTTGGTGGTTTGAGCCCACCAGCTGCTCAGCAGAAGAAAGATATAGCATCTTACTTCCATAAAGACTTACAGCCTTGGAAACCTATGAGGCAGTTGTACTCTGTTCTGTGCAGTAACTAAAAGTTGGAATTAATTCAACAGTGATGGGTTTGTTTTCTGTTGTTTTTTAATTTGTACAACTTATATACCTAGTTGATCTCCCGAAATTTCATGCATGAACACACAATGACATGTCAAGTTACTTAAGTAACATGAAGGATTGTTGTTGTTGTTGTTGTTAAGTGCTGCTGAGTCAATTCTGACCTGTAGTGACCCTGCATAGAGTTTCCAAGGAGTAGCTGGTAAGCTTGAACCACTAACCTTGCAGTTCAAACAACTTTGCAATCTTACGCATTAGCCTACAGCACACAATGACATACCAAGTCACTTAAGTTACATATAGGATAAAGTGGTCAAATTAAAAACCTCCATATGGCCACACAATGTCAATTGTAAATTAGTAAGAATGTCCCTTTCTTCAACATCCATTGGCAAGTTATCATGTTCTGGCATTTTTATAGTACTTCTGACACATAAGAATTCTCTTTATCCTCAAGCTAACATGATACATGTTGTTGTTGTTGTTGTTAAGTGCCGTCGAGTCAGTTTCAACCCATAGCGATCTTGTGTAGTTTTTCCTAGGAGCAGCTGGTAAACTTGAGCCGCTGAACTTGCAGCTCAAACTGACTTTGCAGCCCTGTGCATTAAGCTGCAGCACCATACCTGGGCTCCTGATAAAGAAATAAGTCACTCTCAATAGTGTAGGATCCAAATCCAGAATGTGCTGTGTCAGGGAGGAATAGTGTAAACAGGTGCAGAGGTATCTTTCGCCTATCTGCAGGTGGCATTGACATCTGAGAGCGGCAGAGGGCAGCAATACAAGGTGGGCAGTTAGCTGGGCTGCTGGAGTCAGAAGGACCCCAAGAATAAGACAGATGATTAGATGATCTCAGAGAACATATAAAGCCATTTTTCAGACATTCTTTAATGCAGTGTCATTTATTCCTCACCATTTGTTCAACTCTTCTTATGACTTTTCAAAATCCCTGTATGATCTGGGATATGTTTTCCACAATCTACCTAAGTGTTAATGTGAAGATACAAACCTGCTAAAAACCAAGATTATTATGTTATTGTAAACTTCCTTCAAGAAGATAATGGAAAACAATAACACTGTTCTGCAGGGATAGCACCAAAACAGTTGGTCTTGTTTTGTGTCAGTATGATGTCATTATGGTAATTTGTAGGTAGTATCTGGGTTTATGATCTATGAATCAAAACTTAAGATGTTGTCTTTCTCTCCCCTCTTTAAACTCTAGATTGGTGACCCCTACCTCCCCCACACATACTATTTACTAACATACATAAGGCAGAGTTCACTTGATGGACAGTCCACTTTTTCTTCAACCATCCTGGGCAACCTATGCCATTAATACCATTTATATTGTGTTTGCAGGGACATTCAAGCTCCCTCCCCAGTACCATAAGAACAGATATCCACCACTATACAATTTCTGAGGGAGTCTCCCTAAAGCACATACAGCCTGAGCTTAAAGGAAAAACAGGCAGAGTTAATACAAACCAGACTCTCAACACGTCAAAATGTGTTTTAAAAATTAGAAATATTGTTCCCAGCATGGTCTTGTATTCCTTACAAGCTTCAGATAAGCATGTTTTCCAAATATGCATTGAAAAAATCATGACTATGGCCCTAGAAAGGGCATTTATCACTGCTGGAACACAGTGCTGGGCACACAGGGGCACTAGATCAGTAACTGAGTGGATTAAAGAATCTCCCTGATGTCAATTGTAAGACTAGCCTCTAGGTCCTCAGCTTGTGCAGTGATGTGGAACTTCTGCAGCTCAGACATTCTTCTGTTTACTAACTGTACCAAAGTCACACTTTCTTTCTTCCCTATAGCTCTTAATACATTTATAGTTAAATCTGCCTCAGATTTTTAAAATTACTTTAGTTTGAAATGGCTTTCTAACTCACTATATAAGACAGATTCAGTTTTGATTTATACTCTGTTAATATTTTTTAATCTGATGTTATTTTCTTAAAATAATGTTGTTTAAAAAATATTTTATCCCTAAAATATTTTGTAAGTACTGGTAGGCAAAAGTTATTTGTTTTCTCTCCCCCTTGATTACTTTCCTTCTTGATTCCCGATGACTAGGATGAGATGGTGGACACTCAATAGCATAAGTTTCAAGTGGTAAAATGTCAGTGAGCATTTCCCAAATAGGCCTCAGATCCAGGATTTTCTTTGAATATCTCATTGTCTTTGTTTAGACTCCTACACCTCTCACTAGATTACTGTCATAGATTTTAATGAGCTTTTCTGCTTCTAGATTTGTCTTTCCAACCGATTCTCACACTGCTACAAAGTCATGACTTTGAAAAGCAGATCTGATCACATTATTTCACTGATTAAAACATGTCAGAGTGCCACCTGCCACCCTTGCAAATTTGGTGTAATACAAAGCAGACTTTGCAATAAAATATTTCAAATTCTGATTATACCCAGTGGCATCACAGGGAAGTTTATGAGAGGTGAAAAGGGGTGCAATCAAAATGGCTGTTTATATGATTTTTGTGCAGTATTTCAGCAGAAATATATGCTTTTTAATAAAAATATCCCTGTGGTTAGCTATGACAACAAAAACAATTTTTTTTTTTTTTCAGAAGCCCAGTTTACAAGCATCAATACAGCTACAAGGCTAAAACTCTAAGCTAATTTAATTTTTGAACCTTCAAATGTACTGGTGTGGCACCTTAGGATAAGCACAGGACTGCTAACTGTATGTTCAGCAGTTCAAACCCACCAGCAACTCCTCAGAAACCCTAATAGGGCCACTGTGAGTTGTAACAGAGTCAGTGGCACTTAACACTAAGAATAATGTGCTTTGGTCAGAGCTGCCATTATTATCCAATTACAATGACACTTCAAGTCATATGGTTAACATGCATACGTTTGTTTCTGTTGCTGTCAGCAGTTTCATAGGTGCTGATTTTGTTTAATGTTCTAGTTGTTTAGCTACATTATTGTGGTTATTGGGATTTGTGAACCTGTATCAATAACTATTTGGAGTCTGAATTAGTAATTAAAGAAAAAGAAAGAGAAAATTTACAAAGGCTTCAAGTTGCTACTAATAATATTGTAATTAATAAGGATTCTGTATAGCCTGGTTCAGGAGGAGGTCCATGTGAGGGTTGGGGGTTGACACCATAAGTTATCACACTGGGCAACACCAACCCTAGGCCATCATTTTAATAGCTGACACTTTGATTCCATGTCGATGACATGGGAATGACATCTACTTGTAGATTACTTCATTTGATGTTTAAATAAGATGAATGTCAAATGTCTAAGACAGCATTGGTTGCAGAGTAGACATTTAATAATTTGGAAGTCATTGTTTCTACTGAAGAATCAAATACAATGTTAATCTTTAGCATAGCGTGAAAGAGATTTTCACTACCTGACCTCTGTATACTTTAGTCTCATCTCCTGCCTCTACCAATCCACTACTTCCTTCTCTAGCTCCACTTTGTTTTCTAGCAGCACTTGGAGTTTCTGAACACAGTATGCTGTTTCAGTCTATGATGCTACTGATTTCATGCACTCATGTTTTCTTGACTCTTTTCAGTACATAACTCAAGAATCATATGCTTTATCTCAGTGGTCTACTTTATACCTAAAATTGTTGTTAAGTGCTTTCAAGTCAGTTCTGAGTCATAGCAACCCAGTTTAGGGTTTCTGAGGAGCAGCTGGTGAATTTGAACCACCGATGTTGCTGTTAAAACCGACCTTATGGTCCAGTGCATTATCCCATAGCGCAACACCAGATCTTACTACATGGCAGCATTATTCTATTTATCACAATATATTGTCTGTGTTCCCATTATACTGTGAACTATTTGAAAGTAGAAGTAAGTGATTGTCATAGTTTGAATTAATGAGTGAGTGACTAGTAGGACAGATGGATAGAAGAAAATAATGGAGAGTAAAACTATTCTCCTGAAATGGGACAATATTTTAGGGGAGCAAATTAGAAGGGAGCTCAAGAGTCTCAGAGAAGATACTGTGTACACAACTAAACAAAAGCTAAGTAAAACAAACCAATTTAAGTCAGAACGATCTAACAAAGATTGGAGAAGTTCAGGTAACTATGATAAGAAACATTAAAGTTAAAGAGTTGTTGCTAGATTAGAAAATTTCTGGGGCCTAAAAACTGATGTCTGCTTTAGGTAAGGGAGCACAGTGGCATTGTAGGATAAGCCTTGAACTGCAAACTATAAGGTCAGTACCTTCATGGGAGGAAGATGAGGCTTTCTGCTCATTGATGCCTTGGAAACCCACTATGCCTTGGAACCAACTCAATGGCACTTAACAACAACTTTATAGATGAGATACTAGAGCTATAGCCAAACTTGACTAAAACCAAAGAGCTAGAAATTGAAAAGTTTACATTTAGTCCCAAGTTTGCCTGACACCCATACTTTTTATTATTGTGTTGTGATTCTTAAAGTAAACTGTAGGAGGTGGCTGGGGCTAGAAGAAAGGTGAATTACGCTGATAGAAATGAAGTGATATCATTCTCAAATGTTGGCGTTGGAGGAAAATCAAGAAATTGAAAATCAAGAAAATGTATGTGCTAGAAGAGAAAAAGCCTTCCTCATTATGCCAAGCAAGCTAAGGATTGTGAGAGGGCCCTATTTAAACAGCATGTGCCCAAGAGTCCTGTTACTGTGGTACAGGAATTGCTGAAGACACTCAATTACTAACACACATAGGATGCATTTTTTCTGGATGTGGTACTGATGGAAGGGAAAGGAAGGGAATTCAAGAAAATTGAAAGGAGAAAAGCTATAAATTCTAGGCCTATGAAAACTGGAGACAAAGCCCATCATTTCTCTCCTAACTGCAGTTATCCAGGAACCGGGTGTGTGGCTGAAGGACTGAGGTAAAAACTGGGAGTGTGAACATGCCAAGTTATAGGCCTGGGAGCCACGTGTTGAGTTACTTCCCAGTGAGAGGTGTCTGATTTTGACATCTGATGCAGATAGTCATTGGTGAAGGATGATTGCTGGAGACCAGGAGTAGTCCAGCAGGCCATATTTTCCCATTTCATGTGATTGAATGAATTAAACATGCTTTATCTTTTTGGTAAAAATAGAAAACTTACTGACAGTTTTCTGTTTTTTGGCAGTGTTTATTATCATAGTTGGCATCTCACATTTGACCTGTTAAAGATATATGCTGTAAAATACATCCTGCTTACAAAATTAGGTTCAGATATACATTGTGTCCAATTCATTCCAATGATTAAACAAAAACACAAATTGGTCCATTATTTGGGAAAAAATGAAGTAGATGAAAGTTTTGTCTTGTTTTCTGTTTGATTTAGTTTGGTAGGATCTGTATTCCTTTTGTTTATGTTTTGATTAGAAAACTACCAGGGAAAATATGTTCATCCAAAACCATGCTCAAGAAATATTCCATATTGATTTTCCTGAAATTCTAACTCTCATCACAAATTTTATGCCTGGTGCATTTTCAGATACTTTCAAAGAACTATAGTCACAAAACATATTTGTGGGGTTACTTTTTTCAACCCATTTGGGTTTTTTGTTTTGTTTTTCCCTTCCTTTCTTACCAAAACTATATTAATTTATGCTTACAAATTTTTCCACCAGATAATGGCAACAGCCTTGTAGCAGATCCCTTGGCCAGCTCCCTCCAATTGCAAACAACAAAATGGCCAGAATTCTCTTTTTAAAACATAAATTTGCTCATATTGGTAACTTCTGTAAACTCTTTGGAGATAGTTCTTTGTTCTCAGAATAAAATCCAACTTCCCTCATGGACTGCAGTCATTCCTGACCACATCTCAGTACTTGAACTTCCTCAATTGCTTCTGAATTTCCACTTTATCTATATTCCCTACAATTTGAACTATTTTTGTTGTCAAACATATCATTTTTTTTTTTTTTCTCTACCACAAGGCTTTTGAAATGCTGCTGTTTCTACACTGTCCTTTCTTCTCCTTCATCATGTCACTTCCCGGTTAGGATTGCCACTTGCTATCAAGTCAGTAATTCTAAGCACATAGGCAGTGAGGACCCTTAAAGCTTATGTGTCACATTAAACTAAGTGGTCATATATGCCAATACTCTCTACTTTATACTGAAAGCAAAAAGGTCTGTGCAGATTTGGAGAAGGACATTGAATATTAAGTAGGATACTGACCTTCAATGATTATAACTATTACAACAGCATTGTGATTGTTAGGTTGCTTTTAACAATTGAAGTGTATGCTCCCAAAAGATATGTGGAAGTCATGTACCTTTGAATATGACACTTTGAAGAGGTTATTAGGTAAATGGGAAATTATACTGGTGTACAGTGTATTCTAATCCTGTCACTGGATTTCTTATAAAAGAGGAAAAAATACAGAACGACAAAGGAAAGATGTCATGTGGCAATGCAGCTATAAACCAGAGAACACCAGGAGCTACCAAAAGCTAAGGAAAAACATGGAACAGTTTCTCTCCCTAAGTCCTTGGAATGAATCAACATGACTCTCTCAGCCTCCAGAACGGTAAGACAATAAATTTCTGTTGTTTAAAGCCACCCCCAACTGCCAAACCACCAACAATCCTGGCTGAGTCAAGTTGACACAAAACCTTAACTATTACAACCAAAGGCCTACCTCCTCTTTGCTGACTCTCTACTTTACCAACCACGAGGCTGTTTT
This sequence comes from Chrysochloris asiatica, assembly GCF_000296735.1. NCBI lineage: Eukaryota > Metazoa > Chordata > Mammalia > Afrosoricida > Chrysochloridae > Chrysochloris > Chrysochloris asiatica. The sequence continues at coordinate 17,468,081 of NW_006408529.1, read as the reverse complement.
CTGGCAATTGGTCTTTCCTGATGATGTGTCCAGTTTAGCAAGATGAAGTCTTGCCATCTTCTGCTTTTAAGGAGAATGCTGGTTTCTATTTCTTCCAAGTTGATTTGTTTATTCTTCTGGAAGCTTAGAGTATGGTCAATATTCTTTGCCACCACCATAATTCAAATGCATCAATTCTTCTGTCTTTCTTTTTTTATATTCCAGCTTTATCATTCCAATTTTTTTTGTTGTTGTTAGGTGCCATTGAGTCAGTCCCTACTCATAGCAACCATATGCACAGCAGAATGAAACACTGCCTGGTCCTGGGCCAACCTCACGATTGTTGCAACACTTGAACCAATTGATACTGCCACTGTGCCAAGCCATTTCACTGGGGGTCTTCCTCTTTTTCTCTGGCCCTCCACCTTACCAAACATGATATCCTTCTCCAGTGACTGGTCCCCCCTGACAATATGTCTGAAGTATGAGAGACGAAGATTGGCCATCTTGGCCTCCAAGGAGCACTCTGGCTGCATTTCTTTGAACATAGATCTGTTGGTTCTTTTGGCAGTCCATGGCACTTTCAATATTATCCTCCAACACTATAACTCAAAAGCATCAATTTGTCTAGGTCTTCCTTACTCATTGTCCAGCTTTCGCATGCATATGAGGTTATTGAATATACCATGGCTTGGGTCAGGTGCACCTTAGTCTTCAAGCTGACATCTTTGCTCTTCAACACTTGCAAAAGGTCTTGTGCAGCAGATTTGCCTAATGCAATACGGTGTTTGATTTATTGACTGCTGTTTCCATGAGTGTTGATAGTTGATCCAAGAAGAATGAAGTCCTTGACAACTTCAATCTTTTCTCCATTGATAAGAATGTTGTTTATTGGTCCAGTGGTGAGCATTTTTGTTTTCTTTACATTGAGATGCAATCCATACTGAAGGCTGTGGTCTTTGATCTTCATCAGTAAATATTTTAAGTCCTCTTCACTTTCAGCAAGCAAGGTTTTATCATCTGCATATCGTAGGTTGTTAATGAGTCTTGCTCCAATCCTGATGCCATGTTTTACTTCATGTAACCCAGTTTCTCAGATTATTTGCTCAGCATATCATTCTGATGGGACAGTTGAAATGACAAATGTACATCTAAAAGAGCTTTGGTGGGTAATTATCTAGTATACAACCAGCAGTTTTTTTTTAATTTTTTTTTTTTTTAACACCCACTATTTTAACTATGGAGTCCTGGTATGGCATTGTGGGCTAATGTGCCAGGCTGCAAAGTTAGTTTGAACTGCAAGGTCAGCAATTCAAGGTCACCACCTGCTCTTTGGAAACCCTACACATGGTTGTTATGAGATGGAACCAATTTGAAGGCACTTCACAACAATAATATTCAAACTATATTCAGCATTTCAAACAAACTGAAAAGTTAAAATATCGTAACAGTGGTACATAAAACCTACACTACATAGGTTTAGTTATGAATGTTTTGCCATATTGTGTACTTTGCAGAAACATTTAAAAATACATTGTAAACATCATTACACTTCACTCCTAAACACTGGGTACACCAGGAATAATAACATTATTTTACATGAACTTACTTCCATAACACAAAAAGAAATATGGAATGATGCAGAAAGCATCAAAAGAAGATGGAAGAAATACACAGAGCCACTGTACCAAAAAGATACAGTCAATGTTCAGCCATTTCAAGAGGCAGCATATGATTAAAAGCCAATTATACTGAAGGAAGAAGTCTAAGGTGCATTGAAAGTATTGGCAAAAAGCAAAACACCAGCAATTGATGGAATACAAATTGAAATGTTCCAACAAACTGATGCAGCATTGGATGTACTCACTCATCTATGCCAAACAATTTGGAAGACAACTACCTGGCCAATTGACTGACATCCATATGTATCCCCATTCCAAAAACAAGTTACCCAATGAAATTCAGAAATCATCAGACAATTTCATTAGTATCTCCTGTAAGAAAAATTTTTTTAAAGATAAAACAAAAACAACTGCAACCATACATTTACTGAGAACTTCCAAAAGTTTAAGCTGGATTCAGAAGATGACGTGGAATCAGGACTATCATTGCTGGCATTAGATGGATCTTGGCTGAAAGCAGAGAATACTATAAATATGTTTGCCTGTGCTTATTGACTGCACAAAGGCTTTCCATTGTATAGATCATGACAAGCTATGGCAATACTGTAGAGAATGAGTGTTCTAGAACACTTAATTGTGTTCACGAGGAACCTGTACTTAGACCAAGACACAGTTGTTCGAAGAGAACAAGGGAACACTGAGTGGGTTAAAATTAGGAAAGGTGTGTGCCAAGGTTGTATTCTTTCACCATGTTTTTCAGTCTGTATGCTGAGCAAATAATCTGAGAAGGTGGGTTATATGAGGAAACAGATGGCATCAGGATTGGAGGAAGACTCATTTATAAACTTCAATATGCAGATTATGCAACCTTGCTTGCTCAAAGTGAGGAGGACTTAAAATTCTTACTGGTAAAGATCAGAGACCACAGCTTTTGGTATGAGTTGCACTTCAATGTAAAGAAAACAAAAATAATTACCACTGGACCAATAAACAACATCCTTTATAATTAGAGAAAAGATTGTAGTTATCAAAGACTTTATTTTTCTTGGATTAACCACCAACACTCATAGAAGCAGCAGTCAAGAAATCAATCGATGTATTGCGTTAGGCAAATCTGCTGCACAAGACATTTAGGAGCAACGATGCCATTTTGAGGACTGAGGTGTCCCTGACCCAACCCATGATATTTTCAATAAATTTATATGAATTTTCAATAACCTCAAATGCATGTAAAAGTTCAATATTGCATAAGGAAGACCGTAGAAAAAATAATGCATTTGAGTTATGGTGTTGGAGGAAAGTATTAAAAGTATCGTGGACTGCTAAAAGGACAAACCAATTTGTTTTGGAAGAAGTACAGCCAGGATGCTCCTTGGAAGCTAAATTGTCATACCTCCTCTCTCATACTTCAGACATATTACAAGGAGGGATCAGTCCCTGGAGAAGAATAACATGATTGGCAAAGCAGAAGATCTGAGAAAAAGAGGAAGACGTCCATTGAGATGGATTGGCACAATGGCAGAAGCACTGGGTTCAAACATACCAATGTTTGTGAGGTTGGCTCAGAACCAGGCAGTGTTTTGTTCTGTTGTGCATAGGTTCTCTCTAAGTTGGTACCAACTCAATGGCATATAACCAGAACAACAATAGCACCCTTAAACCTCTTATTGGTTTATCCCATCATGAGGGATCATCACACAACTGCCATTTTACATCTTCACAACACTGCCAAACCACTAAGAATCATGGCCCAGCCAAGTGGACTCATATTTTGGGAGACACATTCAATCTGTGGCACCAAGCATGGTCCTTCTTGATAAAATGTCCAAAGTATAAGAGACCAAATCTCATCCTTGCTTCCAAGGAGCAATTTGGCCATACTTCTTTCAAAACAGATTTATTCCTTCTTCTGGTAGTCCATGATATATTCAATATTCTTCCCCAACACCATAATTCAACTATGTAGTTTCTTCCTCAGTTTTTTCATTACCCAGTTTATTATCCATTATCCAATCTCCACATGCACTTGAGGTGACTGAAAATACCTTGGCTTGGATCAAGAGCAGTTTAGTTATCCTTTTCAATAGTTTCTTAATTTATCATAATGTTGTTTATTGGTTCAGTTATGAAGATTTTTATGAACTATTAGTTCTATCCAAATTGAAATGGGCTTAAACAGCCTAAAGAGATTTCCTGGATATGACTTTTCTGAAGGGTGTTCAAATAGTGATCCAACAAGGAATTATTTTCAACAAAACAGTATTAGTCACATTTTCCCCCTACCTGTAGAAATGTCAAAAACTTTCTAAAAATTCTTGTTGACATTAATCATCTACATTATGAAAATTTAGATGATGTCTTAATTGTAGAAAAATTTTCCCTTGAACTGATTATTAAATGTTCAACTCTCAATTCATCATGTGTGTAAACCACATTTCGTCTGTTACACTTCTAGAAAACTGGAAAATTGAAAAAGCCATACCCTATTCTTCCAGAAATTCTCTCAGACTGTGAAACAATATGAATCCTAGGAGAAGATCTAAGATAAAGACATGTGTTATCTTTTTAGCTAATAACATTGTAAGGTCCCAAAAGGAGTTCTGGTAGTGTAGTGATTATAAGTAGAAACTACCAGTCATTTTATGGGAGAAAGATGAGGCTTTATGCTCCTGTAAAGATTGACAACCTTAGAAATTGAATATAGGGTCATTATGAGTTGGAACTGACTCCACGGCACATAAACACCACCACCACCAAAGGACAGAAAATATAATTCTGATTTTTCTTGAATGAAATTATGGGTAGTAGTGAAAATTATTCTAGCTTGAGGACACATTGTTCTGAGGATTATGTGTGAAGGGGAAAAGAAAACGTAGTCACTTGGATGAAGGCAGTACCTGATTTGAAAAGGAGAAAGATTAAGGATGACCCGGTGTTCTAGGATCTTCTATAAATTCTCTCCTTCCACAAGCATCTCAAAGTGTAAATTCCAAAGAGGTTATAGAGAAATTGACCTTGGTAATACCTTGCTTAATTTAAGAGTCATATTTTTATTACATGTGAAATACACAAAATCTACACCATTCAGCTGACCTTATATTAGTTTTCTGAGACTGTAAATCTATAAGGGAACAGACAGCTTCATCTTTCTCCCTCAGATCAGCTGGTGGGTTTCACTTGCTGACCTTGTGTTAGCAGTCCAATATTTAACCCACAGTGCCACCAGGGTTCTTTTTATATATAAAACGGTGGCGTTTGATTAAAGAAAGTTGAAAAATCATAGAAAATTGTTGACAAAGTAATCCTTTATGCATCTCCATTTATACTGAATGATAAAAGTTAGAATATCTATTTGCTTTAAAATATGTTTGGCATGTATGTGGATGTATCTAGCATGTATTTAATACAATACTAACAAGGGCAATAATGTAATACTAGCATAGCAAACATCTGAAAATACTGGAAATATTGATATTTATCTACCACAAAAGGTTTTAATCTAATTAAATGAATTTCATGTTTTATTGCCTGATGTGCAGGTATTTACTTGCCCCATAGGGTTTCAAAGACTCTGATCTTTATGGAAGCAGACTGTCACAGCTTTCTCATGTGGAGTGGCAGGTGGGTTCAAACCCATGACCTTTTGGCTAGCAGCCTAGCACAACCACAGTGCCACCAGAACTCCTTAAAATATACACACACACACACATATATGTTGTTGTTGTTATGTGCTGTGGAGTTGGTTCCAACTCATAGCGACCCTGTACAGGGTTTCCGAGGCTGCAAATCTTTATGGGAGCAGAAAACCTCATCTTTCTCCAGCGGAACAGCTCGTAGTTTCGAACTGCTGACCTTGCGGTTCGCAGCCCGATTCGTAACCACTACACTATATATATATACATATACATGTGTCTGTATAATGTTCACATATCCCATTCAATGTGAGTAAACAGAGGAGGGGGTACCACAGATTATCAATATTTAAATTCTGAATTTGTCTTAATCTGTCCCTGTTTAAAACATCCAATGAGTAGTGAAAAGAAAAAAAAAAAAAAAAAGCAAAGAAAACAAAATTCCTCATCACCAGACCAATAAGTAACATCATGATAAATGGAGAAAAGATTGAAGATGTCAGAGACCTCATTTTGCTTCATTTTACCATCAACACTCATAGAAGCAGTAGTCAAGAAATCAAAAAATGTATTGCAATAAGCAAATCTGCTGCACAAGACCTTTTCAAAGTGTTCAAGAGCAAAGATGTCAGCTTGAGGACAAGATGTGCCTGACCCAAACATGGTATTTTCAATAGTCACATATGTTTGTGAAAGTTGGAGAGTGAATAAGGAAGACACTAGAAGAATTGACGCATTTGAGTTATGGTGTTGGAGAAGAATATTAAGGGCACCATGGACTGCCAGAACAAACACATTTGTGTTGGAAGTACTGGATGCTCCTTTGAAGCCAAGATGGCCAGATTTCATGTCTCATACTTCAGACATATTATCAGGTGGGATAAATCCTATCAGGAGAAGGAATCCTGATTGGTAAAATGCAGGGTCAGTGAAAAAGAGGGAGACTCCCAATGAGATGGATTGACACAGTGGCAGCAGCAATGGGCTCAAGCATAGCAGAAATTGTGAGGATGGTGTAGGACTGGGAGGTGTTTTGTTCGGTTGTATATAGAGTCATGACGGGTAGGAACCGACTCAACAGCACCTAACAACCAAAACAATAACCAGTGTGGAGCTGTAGGATAAGCACTGGATTGCTAACTACATGGTCAAACCCACCAATTACTCCTTTGAAACCCTATACAGATTCGCTATGAGTCAGAATTGATTTAACGGCACTTAACAACAGCAGCAAATAGGTGCAGAACTGATCAGTTTCATAAGTTTTTAGCACAATGCTAACCCTTACAGAAAAATGACAACAATAAACATTTGTAGTTATTTATTTAGCATTTTTTTCTATGTACCATGCATTATATTAAAGTCCTCTACTTGCATTGTAAGGAACTTTGGTAGCGTAGTGGTTATGAATCGGGCTGCGAACCGCAAGGTCAGCAGTTTGAAACTACCAGCTGCTCAGTGAGAGAAAGATGAGGCTCTGTGTTCTCGTAAAGATTTACAGCCTCGGAAACCCTGTACATGGTCGCTATGAGTAGGAACCAACTCCACGGCACATAACAACAACAACAACTTGCATTGTATCATTTACTCCTCAGAACCACACCATGAAATGTGCTCTTTTATTATCTACACTTTAAAGATGGCATGGCTGATGTAACTGCCCAAATTCACCCATCTTTAAATGACAGAAAATGGAACTCAGAACCCAGTTGCTGTTTCAAACACAATTATAAAGATGGAGCTCTGGTAGCATAGTGGTTACGACTCGGGCTGTGAACTGCAAGGTCAGCAGTTCGAAACTACCAGCTGCTCCGCGGGAGAAAGATGAGGCTTTCTACTCCCGTAAAGATTTACACCCTCGGAAACCCTGTACAGGGTCGCTATGAGTCGGTTCCGACTCCACGGCACATAACAACAACAACAACAACATGGAGAAGGGAAGTGAAAATGAGTTAGAGGGTTCTACCTCATGTGAAATTGATTCCTCAAAGTCTCTCAGAACAAGATTAACATACTCGAATGTTAGGAATGTACAATACATGGAATGAGTCTGCAATAATCCATTTAGCTCTTTTGGAAGCTTGAATCACTCCCTGGGAAGTCCTTTCAGAGCAACTGAATTAGTAATCTTGAATTTTTTTTTAATGACAATGAACAAGATGTGTACACTTTTTTTCACTAATATTTATTCTGACTGGCCATCAAATCGTAAACTACATCTGGGGTTCCTAGATACTATGTTTACCAATTAAAATCCCACTTTACCTATATGTATTTAAGAACCAGTTACATTACAGTGGAGGAGCCCAGTTGGTAAAGTGGTTAAAGCATTCAGTTGCTAACTGAAAGATCGTTGGTTCAAGCTAACCAGTCACTCCTTGGAAACCCTGTATAGAGTTGCTATGGGTCAGAACTGCCTAATTGGCACTTATAGGGTTAGGGTTAGGATATAAAGATCAGTTGGCGTGACAGTCCACAAAGATAATGCTATATATCAACAATGTACACCATAGGGATTTCAGTGGTTATAATCTTTTATAAGTAGATTGCCAGGCATTTTTTGAAAGCATCTCTGGATGGATTCAAACTCCAGCCACTCCACAGGAGAAAGACGTGGCAATCTGCCTCTGTAAAGATTACAGCCTTGGAAAGCCTTTGGGGCAATTCTACTCTGTCCTAGAGGGTTGTTATGAGTTTGAATTGACTTAATGGGAACAGATTTGCTTTTTGTTTTTTGAGCATTATTAACACAGGTTAGTTCTCAGCAAGCAAAATGACTGCTTTCAGAAAAAGTCAAAGTGGTCTGAGAAAATCACAACAAAACAGAAAGGTAATTTGAAAAATACTGAGACAAAGGAAGCCAAGTTCTTGAATCAAGGCAAGTTTTTTTAGTTTTGTTTTGTTCTTCTTCTTTTTTTTTTTTTTTTTGTGGAGAAGGCGGGTCTCAGTGTCCCTATAACTAAAATGATGGTGCCTCTTGAGCAATAAATGAGTATTTGTTACTAATCAGACCTTAACTGTAGTTTCATAATGTTCCTATTATAAGTGATCCAGGAAAGAAATCATTCTGGAAGGATGTAAGGAACACTGTTTGCCATGAGCATAGATCTAAAGTTGACCAGAAGAGAAAACGGAAGAAAGGGAAAGACACTCTACATTATTATCTATGAATTATCATCTGGGCTTTGTCTTAAGCACTGAGGATTAAAGGATATTGCCTTTAATCCTCACAGGCACATTGTGAGTTAATCATTATTATTGCCATTTTATAGAGAAGAAAACTGAGGTTCAGACAGATTAAATAGCCTTCTCAAAGATCCTTGTTTCATTCTGTCAGGGTTTGTATGAAATTCAGAGTCCTAACTGTAGGGTCCTGGTTTGATGCTATAGAATAAGCACTGAACTGCTAACTGCAAGGTTGGTGATTCAAACCTACCAGCCACTCCTCAGGCACAGGATCACTATGAATAGGAACCGATTTGACAGTACTTGACAACAACTCCTTCCATTGTTATCAGATGATATTAATTTTTTGTTTTAGTTCCATATATTTATCTGGAAACCTCTAGCAAGCTATCACACAAGATCTCCCTTCCCTGATTTGTAAATGAGACCAATAACACATATGCCATACAAGAATGTCAATTTTAAAAGAAATATTTGCATGAAATTACTTTGCAATCCATAAAGTACTTTGGGAACTAAAATAATGACTAGCTGTTAGGAAATATGGAAAGGCTATAAAAATTAAAAATAAAAATATTTTATCAGAAAATGAAGAGGAAAGGATAATGAACCAGAATTTATGGAGGAACAAGGTGTTCAAAACTTTCATAAAATAAAATGATAAAGCCAGAAGGAAAGCAGTAGACATGTTATCTCATTCATCTTTAAAAGCATAGATTGTATGAACCTGATGGAGTCCAGAGGAAATGAGAAAATCATCAGAATATGATGAATTTCTCAACTCAAGTTCATGACTCATTTCTATAAATTTGAGATATAAAAGCTAGAAGAGATAACCCATGAAAGAACTGAGACCTGTAGACTCAATGACTGACTCAGAACCAGAACCAGAACCAAGATTCATGGCTTCTCAGTCCTGTGTGGTCTTCATCACCCCTCATTACCTATGAGAACACCCTGTTGTTGCTAAGTGCCATCGAGTAGGTTCTGACTTATAGTGATCCTGTATAGGGTTTCTGAGGCGCAGCTAGTGAATTTGAACTGCTGACCTTAGGGTTCAAACTGACCTTTATGTCCAGTATATTATCTCGCAGCTCTGTACCAAATAAGAGACTGTGATAGTAAGAGGGGCAGAGAGAGGAGTTAAAGAAAACAATTATAATTTTTGTAAAAAACCAGCCAGCAAAATATTAAATTATTATCTTGGAATCTTTTTATTAAATAAATACCAAAAAAAACACCAAAAAAAAAAAAAAAAAAAAAACCCAAACCCAACAGTATTTACTGTGATCCTTAAGACTAAGGACATTGCCCCTGGAGAGCCAAGACTACAGGAACACCAGCTGCAGTTACGTTAATTTCCACTCACGGTGACCCTATGTATCAGTGTACAACTATGCTCCACAGTGTTTTCAATGTCTGAATTTTCAGAAATAGATCATCAGATATCTCTCAGTGAACTTGAACCTACAAACTTTCAGTTAGCAACAGAGCTTGTTGACCATCGGCACTAACCAGGATGTTGTTGTTAGCTGCTGTAGAGTAGATACTGACTTACAATGATCCTGTGTGTGTATAGTAGAAAACTGCCCCAGAGGATTTTCAAGGCTGTCACTGTTGGAAGCAGATCATCAGGCCTGCTATTTGATTCACTTATGAGTGGGTTCCAATTGCCAACCTTTCAGCTAATAGTTAAAAGCTTAACCCTTTAAACCCCAGGGACTCCTGCACTAAAGTACACTTGACCATGTGCAGCCATCATGTGCCTGATTTGAGCAGTGGCAACTGGTCACTGAACCTAGAATTCACTGTTTAAAGAGATCGTAGAGCTCTGGTAGCATAGTGGTTATGAATCGGACTGC
>NW_006408529.1:17445765-17457465 GCF_000296735.1 Chrysochloris asiatica | reverse complement strand
CAATCTGTAGTGTTCCTATAATAGGTTGATACAATAGCAGAGCAGTCTGAACAAGTCATTTATTGGAGTGAAGGGTCTGATTCTTGAAGAAATGTAAGGCTACTTTTTTACCAGATGACCCAAAGCATCCCTTTGACCTTCTAATAGGTTTGCAAAAATCCTACATAAAAGAATTTGTTAAAAATAACAACCAGCTTAGAGGTAGGCAGATGGGGACATGCCATGAAGAGCAAATGTCAATCACATGTGGTAACCTATGAACTCCAGATCTTAGAAACCAGTGTCTTCTCATGCTGTACTTATCAGTACACTGATTGAAATATATCCCATTTCCTTTTCGTCCCTCTCTCCAAACTTTGTTATGAGACATATTCTTCTACACATGCCATCGATTCCATTCCAACTCATAACAATTCTGCATGGGCTTTCTGAGACTATACATTTTTACAGGAGCAAAAACCCCCATCTTTCTCCCATAGAGCAGCTGGTGGCTTAGCAGTCTAGTGCTTATCCTACAGCACCACCAGGGCTCCTTGGAAGCCATTTAACAGAGTGTTTTTCCAAACTTATCATCCAAAGCATTTAATTTGTTCTTCTTCCCATCTAAATGTCTTACTCATTCTGAGTAGACAACTAACCTAAACAGCCCCATAAAGAGGTCTAGTTTTGCAGTGACATTAAGCAAACAAACAAATACTCCAGTGATTGTCAAGCATTTGAAAATATGCTTAGCTAGTCCTCATGGTGTTCATGTTATCACCAATCTAGCAATGGCTGAGTGGAGGACGATTAAAGTTGCTCATGAGTAGAGTAAAAATAACTGTATAATAGCTATGAAAATAGAACCATGGAAAATTGTAATTCACATATACTCCAGAAAGCTTACTTAAGTCAAGACCTAGCTGGCTTGTTTCTGCAACCCCTCTCTGCTCTCGTCTACCTTGGTGAGAAGGAAGTTAGACTGGTCATTTTCAAGGAAGTCTATTCCAAGTCCTCTGTGTCTCAAGTACTTAGGACTCCCATCAAGTATGGAAGATCCACAGTTTACATTCATATTTCACATCTAAGCCCTCATGACAATAAGTCTCCTCGAATGAATGAATGAATGAAAACTTCTTCTGACAATCAATCTTTATGACTGCCTAGTCTATGAATTTGTGCAGGTGAATTCTGTGATAGCATTATCACTGAAAGACGGATAACATTTTTCTCTCACTTGCCCTCTCATTTTACCTTTGTACCTGCAAGGTGAATTGTATAAAATTTCACAACTGAATGTATTGAGTTAATGTATAAAGGATACTAGTTTAAGTGAAAATTGTAAAATTCATTTATACACAATTTTCTCTTTTTTTTTCAAAGTTGCCAAGCCTTTTGTTATATATATATATATTCAAGATTGAAGTTCTGTCACAGTTTGAACGTTGAGAGGCCACACTATCTCAGGCATGCCACCCCATTCTGCTCTACATTTTCATGTAGAGCACTTTTAGGAAGGATGGAATGGAGGCACTTTGTGTGGCAATGGTAGAAGAAGCAGGATCTGTTACAAGTTCCCTGGCAGAAAAAAAACATACTTCTTTCAGCGCTATTGTACATCAACTGTCTCCAGTTACCAACAAAGTAGATGTGTAATGTATGACTGGATCCACTACTAATGCAGGCACACAAATCCTGAGACAGAGACACCTTGTACTGCTGTAAATTTGATCTGCCCCAGGCTGCCATTAAGTCATTTGCACACAAAATGGATGCTCACATCAGAAATGGTGGGAATTGCTCTGAGTTCTGATTTTTATCTGGTCATTCAAGATCTATAAAAAGAGTGAATTTAAAAGTCCTGTTTTGTAGAAACTATGAGGACCATTCTGCATGCCTACAAATTCTGACTTTAGAATTATGAGTTTAAAGTTTTGCTACTTTAATTTTTAAAGCAATTTGAAGTATTAATCTAATTTGCTCATCAGCATTTTTAAAGTGATCTTCAATGTTTGTCATTAGACTTATGCTTTACCCAGTGTTAATGACATGTAGCTTGCATTTTTCTCAACAAAAAATACTAAGACTATAGATAGCATTAGTAAGGAAAATGGATGTTGAAACTAACATGGTGGTGGTGGTTATGTGCCCTAGAGTCAGTTCGATTCATAGTGGACTCTGTATAGGGTTTCTGAGGCTATAAATCTTTACAGGAGCAGAAAGCCTCATCTTTCTCTAGCGGAACGGCTGGTAGTTTCGAACTTCTGGCCTTGAGGTTAGCAGCTAGACTCATAACCACTATGCTACCAGAGCTCCTTTTAATTCATAATAGTCGTGGATTTTGTTGTTGTTGTTGCTCTTTTTAGGGTTTTTCAAATATATTATGTATATTTTAAATATCAGTTTAATTTAATTTAAGTACTGGTGTGGGAATGTAGGATCAGCACTGGACTGTGAACCACAAGATCGGCAGTTCAAACCCCACCAGCTACTCCTTGGAAACCTTGTACAGGGTCGCTGATTCAAAACAGATTAGATGGTACTTAACAAAAACAACAATTAGTTAGTAAATAATAGCACATAGTAATTTTGTTTGTTGTTGTTAAGTGCTGTAGAGTTAGTTCGGGCACTTAGCAATTCTCTCTCTATAGGGTTTCCAGGGAGTGGATGGCGAATTTGAACCACTGACCTTGCAGTTCAACTAGACCTTGCAGTGCAATGCTTTATTCCACAGCACCACACCAGTACTCCAAATAGTAATTGTTGTTGTTATTATTATGTTCTGTGGAGTAGGTTCTGACTCATAGCGACCCTGTACAGGGTTTCCGAGGCTGTAAATCTTTACGGGAGCAGAGAGCCTCATCTTTCTCCCGCGGAACAGCTAGAGTTTCGAATTGCTGACCTTAAGGTTCGCAGCCGGATTTAACTAGTAAATAATAATTCATTTTCAAAGATTAATTTGAGCTAACTATACAGGAGTCCTGGTGTGGCGCTGTGCGTTAATGTTCCAGACTGCAAAGCCTTTTGAACTGCAAGGTCGGTGGTTCACGCTCACCAGCTGCTCCTCAGAAACCCTATACAGACAGGGTCACTATGGTTCGGAACTGACTTGACAGCACTTGACAACAACAACATACAAACAGGAATCATTTACTTGACTCTAATGTACCAACTGGTGTGGCACTGTGGGCTAATGCGTCAGAATGCAAAGTCGTTTGAACTGCAAGGTTGGTGGTTCAAGCTCACCAGCTGCTCCTTGGAAACCCTATACAGGGTCACTATGGGTCGGGATCAACTCAATGGCACTTAACAACAACAACAATGTACCAACTAAGCAGCTCTGGTAGCTAGTGGTTATGAGTCTGGCTGCTAAACTCAAGGTCAGTAGTTCAAAACTACCAGCTGTTCCATGGGACAAAGATGAGGCTTTCTTCTCCAATCAAGATTTACAGCCTTGGAAACCCTATGCAGGGTCGCTGTGAGTCGAACCGACTCAATCGTATACAACCACCACCAATGTACCAATTATTTTCTGAGTTAATATGAATCTGATAGTGTTGTTACATTAAATAAAAGATGTTTGCAGTGATACTAGAAACTAGAGACATTATGATAGAAGTCACAGATGTCATTGTGACTATATAATAAAGAAGACATAAAGAGTTGGGAAGGAGGGTAGACTAGAAATGGAAACCACCAGGAGGAAATGTTACATGAAGGGAGGGGAGTGCAATCATTGAGATGAGATCAAGTCTATGATTTGTTGGATGTAAAACTGGTTATCTGCTCTGTAAACATTCACTAACTTTACAATAAAAGCAAAAATGAAAGACAACGAGGAAATTACAGAGGCCAAATATTGACTCTACCGAGCAACACTGGTCTTACGTTGTTGTTGTCAGGTGCCATCGAGTTGGAACCGACTCATAGCGACCCCATGACTTTTACTGTTATTTCATTTAATTATTATCAAACCCTTGGGAAAAGATAATATTAACCCCATTTCACAGATCATGACCCTAAGGCCAGAAAGGCTAGGAAGTTTATTAAAAATTACAGCCCCAATAAGGGGCAGAGATGAGAAGTGAATGACCGTTTGTCTAGATGAGAAACTTGATGTCTCACTGCAAAACTACTCAATAACTTAGGCTACACATGCCACTTGATTTCAGCCACGCATTTGTGATAGTGGAAAGGCGAGACTTAAGACAGATTTCTAGGAAAATATTTATGTAATAAAATACCAGAGAGGTACTTCCAATCTGCACGTAAGCTGTTCTTTAAAAGTACATGATCATCAACTGATGCTTTCAGGGATGAGTTAGCTAGGTAGGTTTCTAAGAGAAGGGACTTGACTACAATAAAGGAGTTCATTAACCCAGGTCCGTTGAGTTATTTCCTACTCACAGTGACCCTATTGGAAAGTGGAGAGCAGCCCCATAGGTTTTCCACAGCTTCAGTCTTTGTGGAAGTAGACTGCCATATCATTTTCCACTGGGGTGACTGTGGGTTCAAACCCTTTCAGTTAGCAGCCGATTACTTTAACCATTGTACCACCTCAAAAAGTTCATGGTTGTTAAGTGCTGTCCAGTCTGTCCCAACTCAGCGAACCTGATAAGGTTCCTAAGGAGTGACTGTTGGGTTTGAACTGGCGATCTTGTGGTTAATAGTCCAGTGCTTATCCTACAGTATCACACCAGGGTTCCAAGGAATTTTCATAGACAATTACAATTCTTCATGGTTCCCCAATATCCCTCATTCTAAGAGCATGACAGATAAGCTATAGAAGAAATCTGGAAACATCTGCTACCTAAGAAGTTATAAAATTATTCCTCAGGCCTGTACTATAATTTTGTGAAGATTCTTGCACATTAAATGCTGCATCTGTACATTTATTCAAATTTATTTGGCTATACTCTATATGTCATTTCTGTGTCAAGTATGTGCATGGTACAGTGAATTTACTTAATATACCTGTTCTAGCCACCGTCCTTGTAACTCTTGATTATGTTGTTGTTGTTAAGAGTCTACTAGTCGGTTCTGAGTCATAGTGATCCTATTTAGGCTTTCTGAGGGGCAGCTTGTGGGCTTGAGCAGTGGAACCTTCAATTCAAAGTCTAGTGCTTATCCTAATGCACCACACCAGGACCATGTAAATAGGGTGCACAGAACTGTAACACAGGGATAGGTTAGTTTTGTCACCTCACTAGTTTCAAAAGGAGTCATCTTAGAAGCCTGCACAGAAAATCCTAGAACTGTCAAGGCAGAAGGGCCATGAGCAAACTCAAGATCCTTGTATAGAAAAACAATGAGAACAGAGGTGGCAACAGGGACAGTTGCTCAAGTAAACCAGAGTGCTTTTGGGTAAGAGGCTGACTTGAAGAACGGGCCCTTTGGGCATTTATTCTTGGCTCTAAAAGAGCTTGCAACAGTTGCTGGAGGGAGGTAGAGGCCTAGGGACTGTGTGGCTGAGGGGCCAGGACAAGATAGATGTGCCCGAAGACTAGTGTGTGAAGTAGGAGTACCTCAGACACCGACCATCTCTATGTGGTTTTTACAAAGTGACTCCATGCGGTTTTTAAAAATTTAAGGCAATTTCTGATCCTATATGGAATCTCCATAAATACTCACAAACATTTAAGCCATAATACTTCAAGTTGTCTCAACCAGTATATCAGCAAAAAGAAAGAAAGAAAGAACAACAACAACAAAGTACAATTAAAATAATTTGATGCGCTTCAGCAGCAAGACATTTTCAGCCAAGATCAAGGGAAACAATAGATTGTGTGGTATCCAGCAACTCTGTTCCAACCATAAACTAGAAGGGGTGAGTAGAAGAAGAAAGAGTTGTGTAAAGGGCAGTCTAGTTGGAGTTGTGGATGATACTGCTGAATTGCTTTCCTCTACAGAGAAGAGCTGGGAAGGATAAAGGCCCTCACTTCACACTCCTCCCTCACCCCGAGTGACCTACTCAATTAAGTAAGAGAACAAGATTGACTGTTGATGTAGTCTATTAAAAGCAGCCACCTGGGCAAAGAGTTGGATAGAGAAAGATGGAGCATGTGTCTAGAGAGGCAAACAGAAGATATACATCACAATGGTGTAAAGGAAATTGCTTCTAAACATAAATGGACCACAAATTATTTAATGTTTAGACTCTAAACTTACATTATTATATACAATGTGATTTTTATCTCAAGTTCTGTAATAGTAAACATCTATCAACAAGAAAATAAATTGCATACTCTGCTAACATAATTAAATTGTGTGTCAACTTTGGAAATTTAAAATTTTATTTTCTGAAAAAAGAAAATCTACACCTAAAGAAATGCTGGAAGTTAGTAAATTGGGAAATTTAAAATTTTAGTTTCTGAAAAAAATAAAAAATCTACACTTAAAGAGATGCTGGAAGTTAGTAAATCTGAAAACACCCCCTGTATTCACTCCCTTTCTAGTAAGTATTTTCAGTTTATTTGATGCTTAGTAAGCATTGGTTGAATAAAATTCATTGGTAATGCAAATAAACTAACCTGTTAGATCATGCCTCAATTGCTTCCCTTGAACATCCCATTTCTAATGTCATCTCCATGGCTAAATTAAGAATTCTTTTTGGTCTACCACATTCATGATGTAAGGAAGCTTTCATCAGTTCTTTTCTTGAAAGTCAGCACTTATTGACACCTTAGGCTGGATTTTTTTTTGGGGGGGGACTATCTTTGGTATTACTATATTTGGTAATGTAGTGGTTACAAATCATTCTGTGAGCCACAGGTCAGTAGTTCGAAGCTACCAGTTGTTCTGTGGGAGAAAGATGAGGCTTTCTCCTCCCATAAAGATTTACAGCCTCAGAAACCCTGTACAGGGTCGCTATGAGTCAGAACCGACTCCACGGCACATAACAATAACAATCCTATGTATAAGGAGTCCTGGTGTGGCGCTGTGGGTTAATGCGCCAGACCTCAAAGCCATTAGAACTGCAAGGTTGGAAGTTCAAGCTCACCAGCTGCTCCTTGGAAACCCTATACAGGGTCTCTATGGGTTGGAATCAACTCGACAGCACTTAACAACAACAACAACAATGTATAAAACTGTCTTGGTGGCACAGTGGGTACAAGGTCTTCAGATTAAACCAACCAACCACTCTGTGGAAGGAAGATGAGGCCATCTGCTCCAGTAAAGATTCCCAGTCTTGGAAACCTTAAGGATTAATTCTACTCTGTCCTATAGGGCGGCTCTGAGTTGGAATTGATTAGACGGCAGTGGATTCTCAGGTTTGGTCCTGTGTATTATGAAATGTCTATCAGCATCCCTGCCTGTTATCTACTAGTTCCTTATAACACCACACCCCTGGCTTCCCCAAGTTGTGACAATCAAAAATGTCTCCAGACACTGAAAATATCTCCTGAAGGGTAAAACCACACCCCCCCAATGTTGAAAATGAAATGTACTATGAGTGTCATATCTTGAAAATGTGTTTTTTCCTGTTTACAAATTAGTCTTCTTTGATTATTAAGAATCATAATCTACAGTTAAAACTCAGAGGGGCTAATCTTGTTGGTCTAATTACCAATAACTCTTTGGATGATTTCAAAATAAAATTCTCCATTTACATACCAGACCTTTCTCCATACAAGGCCACTTTAAGAATGAATCTATAAAAAGCACAACCTTGAATCAGGTGGACACCCTGATCTAATCTATGATGAATCATTTGAAAAGAATGGCCTCACTCTGCTTCCTGGAGCAAGAGACTGAGAGGCTTTGACTGGAAGGTGACCTTGGGCATGACAAGCCCTGAGAATGACAAGTTCAGAACAATTCTATAAACCAGAATCCCAACTACAACTTCTAGTTGCTGCCTAGAAGGGAAGGAACATCTATACAAACATTTCCTAAATGGAAATAGGCCAAAGGGTATCTTAATGCCTCTATTTTTTATTTAGTTCCCATGATTTATAATAGAAGTCCATCATCTTCTGCCTGGATTCAGAAACAATTTCTGAGTTTAGTCATTCTGCGTCCAGTCTTGTTTTTCTGCAATCAGCTATTCGTACTGTAGGCAGAGTGGGTTTTCAAAAATGAAAATAAGGAGTCGTTTTCTAGCCTTAAACTTGCCGGTAGTTTCCTAGAGCTCTTAAAATGAAAGTCCACTAGATCTCTGTGCCACCCTTTGCTTACATATCCAGCCTCATTTTAAATCACTCTCTCTTCCACTCTTTTCTTTCTTCTTATATTTGTTCATGTAATAGTCCACTCCAGGGCCTTTGCATATGCTGGTTCTTCATTATCGACCTTCTTTTATCTAGTTAACTCCATGTCCTTCAGATACTACTTCAGTACATAAAAACTACAAAATTATCTGGGTTTGGTTTTGTTGCTTCTTCCTCTCCTTTGTCTATTTTATAGTTGTACATTCAATAGAATGATTATTTGACCATGGACAGTCATTCTATTCACCATAGACATACAGCCTTCACTGCACCACGAACAGACCACCTATTTTTTTTTTTTTCTCTCAGTACAAATTTAGTACATGGAAAAGTCTTAGTATTTCTAGAAGAAACAAAATTGTCAAAAGCTATAGAATGAGGGAGGGAAATGGAAATGATGAAAAAAAATGGAGGAAGAAAAATTAACTGATATCAAGGTATCATTCATTGTGTCACTACAATTCAGCCTGTTGTCCTTACTTACCTGGTCCTAAAGAATTCAACTTGTTTTTTCCGCCAATACACAATAATGTTTCTATGCCATTTAGCAAGATCTTTTGAGTTAATTATGAGTTTCTAGTCATTAGGCAAAGGGTCCCAAGACTTACATTTTAGGAAAAGGTTTTGCAAGGTAGTAGGTAAAATGTATATTAGTCTATCTATGGTTGTTGTTAAGTACTGTTGAGTCAATTCATTCTGACCCATAGCAAACCTGCATAGGGTTTCTGAGGAGCAACTGGTGAGTTTGAAATACCCACCTTGAGGTTTAAACCACCCTTGCTGTTGAGTGCTTATCCTACAGCACCACGCCAGGACTTCAGCCCTTAAAGAAAGACTCACATAAGGAACTTGTTGTTAAGTGCCGTCGAGTCGGTTCTGACTCATAGCGACCCTGTACAGGGTTTCCGAGGGTTTAAATCCTTACGGGAGTAGAAAGCCTCATCTTTCTCCCGCGGAGCGGCTGGTAGTTTCGAACCGCTGACCTTAAGGTTCGCAGGCCGATTCGTAACCACTACGAAAGTTGCTTCTTGCCTGGCAGTCCTCTTATTTCAAAAACAAATGTTCCTCTCAGAATGATTCAAATCATTCATTGGATTGCATACAAATATTATTGAAGGCAGTATACTAAAGGCAAAATTTAAAAAAAGTTTATAATAAGAAAAATGGAAAAGTGATATTAGTGACCTTGATCTAGAGAACACCCTTTTGGTTTTCCTAACTTTTCTTCATATCAGTCTTTAGCCTCATCATTCACTAACCAGTGTATCTTTATTTACAACCCATTTGGTACATGTCACTTCTGAGGATGATGGGGGAAAAAGATGTTGGCCATAACTCAAGTTTCTTTTACCAACAGAAATCAGTAAAACAGTTTTATACAGTCTGCTATAGAGTTACAGAAAACAATGATTAATTACAAATTGATTTTGTATAAACATTCCAACACTACTTTTCAGATGATAAACACGATGTGATTAGTTTCAGAGGTTAGATAAAGATGGAAGGACAGGAAGAGGGGAAGGGAGGGGCAGAGAAATTAAACAAAGCTGCCTGACAGTCAGATTTTGTGGTATTTATAAACGTCAATTGGTACTGAATGATGGATGGATTTCAGAAACCTCAAAACCCAAAGAATGCATAATGTTAACTTAATAGATTCTTTCAGGCCTGGGTTACCACAATATTTGCAGAAGTAGTATGTTCATGGTAATAATATAATAGGACTTTTCATCCATAAATCTCAGATATTTGCACATTCAAAAACTATCAACTTTAAACCAATTGGTGAAAAACATTCCAATCTGTGTCTATATAACTTTTTATAAAACAAGGCACTTGGTGATGTCTCTAAGGTAACATCAGTAGATTGATGATTGCAGATTGTTGTTGTTGTTAAGTGTTGTCCCATCAATTCTGATTCATAGCAATCCTGAATAGGGTTTTCAATGAGTGCTGGTGGGTTTGAACCACCAACCTTGAGGATAGCAGTCCAGTGCATATCCCACAGTACCACACCAGAACAGTAGATTACATGAAAGGAAGCACAACAGCACATAGTTTTAAGAAGGGTTGAAAAATGAAAACATTCTTCACATAGAAATTACATTGGGATGGAGAGATATTGCTATAACAAAAATTTCAATAGAGTTTTAGTGAAGCCAAAGTCCATGCAATCATATAAGAGTATCTCTTTTTAGAAGTTACAAGGAGTGAAAATATACCCACTCTTACTTGCCTAGAGAAAATAGACACACTGATGCTGTTTTTTTTTATGTTTGTGATTTGTGCATTTACCTGAATATAACCAGATGTTGCAGCTTTGGCAAAGCTAGATCAAACTTCTTACTGTACGCTGTAACAATAGTCCAATTATGAAAAAATGACATTTCAGACCAAAATGTAGACTTTAAAATGTACCTGTTTTATGAGATACTGTTGCAAAAAAAACTCATTGTAACAGTCACCTATGTCTTACAATGAAGATGTTATAAAAATAGAACTATGTTTTCTACATGAACAGTTCTGAAAAATTTGATCTTCAAAGGTAAAAACAGACTTGTTTTTCTGGGAACATATTCAAAGTAAATCACTGTGATGAAAGAGTCTTTGAAAAGTCATTCAAGCATCCTAAAATCCAAAATGATCAGAATAGACTCTTGTTTCAAGAGGGCGAAGAGAGATTTTTTGCTATTAAGAAATTATTTCCTCCTACTATTGCCCAGATCGAAATGACCAATTAGTTATTCACTATTCTCTTCAGATGCTGACTTAAATGAACTCCTCAAAAATAAATGAAATTTAAGCTAATAAGAAAATTATTAGTGGTCAGCAACTTGCTTATGTTTTAATTCAATTATTAAGATCAGGGAAAAACAGAACATAAATTGCAAGTTTAAACTCAGTCCTGTCTAAATTATATTGGCTTGTTGTTATTGTTGTTAAGTGCTGTCCTGTTGGCTCTGACTCATAACAACTCAATATAAGGTTTCTTAGGAGTGACTGACGGGTTTAACTGTCAGCTTTGTGGTTAGCACCCTAGGACTCTGAGGATTCCTACTAAAACTCAATTAAAAGGAATTCCTTTGTAAATCTTTTGGAGCTCTGGTAGCATAGTGGTTACGAATTGGGCTGCGAACCGCAAGGTCAGCCCTGTACAGGGTCGTTATGAGTCGGAACTGACTCCACGGCACATAACAAACACTGACTCATAGCAAACTCATATAGGGTTTCTGAGGCTGTAAGTCTTCATGGGAGAAGAAAGCCTTATGTTTCTTCCACGTAATGACTGGTAGTTTTGAACTGCTGACCTTGAGGTTAGCAGCCCCTGTTGCAACCACTATAATACCAGAGCTCCATATATATATATAGAGAGAGTCCTGGTGTGGTGTTGTGAGTTAATGTGCTAGATTGAAAGCTATTTTGAATCACAATGTCAGTGGTTCAAGCTCACCAGTTGCTCCTCAAAAACCCTATATAGAGTTGCTCAGCATTGACTCGATGGCACTTGTAT
>NW_006408529.1:17441800-17444925 GCF_000296735.1 Chrysochloris asiatica | reverse complement strand
TATTGTTATTGGTAGGTATCATCAAGTTGGTACTGACTCATACTGACCCTATGCACAACAGAACAAAACACTGCAGTGGCTCCATACAATAAGTACTAGACTGTGAATTATGAGTGCACGGTTTGAGCCCACCAACTGTTCTATGGGAGAAAGATGAGACTTTCTGCTCTCACAAAGATTTAGAAAAAGCCTCAGAAATCCTATACTGGGTTGCTGTAAGTTGGAATCAACATGAAGGTGCTTAACAATGATAAAATGTGCTTATCAGCTTTAACAAGCTACTTAACTAATCATCCTGGGTATTTCCTAACAAGTGATAAGGAAGGTATTAATACGTTTGTTTGTAATGTTATTCTGAAGTTAAATCATTCAATGTGTAATAGCTTTAATAGTTTTTCATGGAAAATTTTAAAAAATGAAATATTTGTATATAAAAAATGAATCTTAGTAAAATCATGTATTTGAAAAAGAGTGGACATGAATTTAGAATAATGTAAAATTTTGATTTAATGAGGTAGAATAAGTTTTTAATGAATATTTTATTTTTCATTAATGATATAATTTCTTAGTATCTATCGGTATTTCTAGATAAATTTTTAAATGGCTGCAACAGTGTATTGACAGGAAAGTTCTAGAGGTTCAATCTGGAGTCAGACAAGGATGTAGAATGAGGGGATGACATCAGATGCTGGCTGACAGCAGAGAATACCAGAAAGATGTCTGCTTGTGTTTTATTGACTGTGCAAAGGCCTTTGCTGTGTGGATCATGACAACCCATGAATGACATGGATATTCCAGAACACTTCATTGTGCTCAGGAGGACCTTGTATATAGACCAACAGGCAGTCTTTCAAACCGAACAAAGGAACACTAAATGTTTTAAAATCAGGAATTTTCAAAGGATTCACTAGGATTTTCTTTTACCTAATCAACATTTCTTCTCAATAAGAGATTGGTAACATTCCCTCCATATCAAAATAAGGTATTATTATCTTATCCTCAGTTCACACCATAATATATTGCTGTCAAATTGATTCCAACTAATACTGACTCTTTAGGATGAGTAGAACTCCCCCATAGAGTTTTCAAAGCTGAAATGTTGATAGAAAGCCACATCCTTCTTCCATGGAGTGGCTGGTGGGTTCTAATTTCTGATCTTTTGGTTAGCCAAAGAACACTTTAACTACCATGGCACCGGTGCTCCTAGTTAATACTATAAGGCTTTATAAACACATCAGATCCAATCATATTGTACTGCTATGATTTGCAGTCATTGTTTATATTACAGAAAGCAGGGCCAGTGGCGGTGAAGAGTGTGACTATAGAGCTAAATTGGTTTGGCTGAAATTTAAGTCGACTCACATACTAGCTGTGTCATAAAAACTCTAGTCAATTGACAGTGTTAGACACACAAACAGGCGTAAGATTAGGTCAATAAATTTTTACTAACAAACAGACACGCAGTAGAAAATTGCTGGGTAAACGATTGTTGAGGGTTAATATTTCTTTGACTGTTTCTCTGTTTTAGATATTCTAATTAAAGGATTCACTTACTGTTGCTGTTGTTACTGGTTGCTGTCCATCTTTACAGGAGCAGAAATCTTCATATTTCTCCTGAATATTAACTTGCCTGAATACATGAATACATATATTTGAATAGATATTTGGTGATTATATTTTAGAGCTAGTTGGTTCAATGTTTCCAAACCCACCATATCTCTCCTTCAGCCCTGTGGAATGTAGATATCTAAGGGATAACCAGGAATAATTGTTTATGTTGTTAGGTGCCATCCAGTTAAGTTCCAATTCATAGCAACCCTATGTACAACAGAATGAAACATAGTTCTACAAAATCTAGGACTATATTTATTATATTATAAAGCAGTGCTTAGAGGATGGTGGCTCTACATGATAAGCACTGGACTGCTAACCATAAGATCAGTGATTCAAACCCACAGCAGCTTTGTGGGAAAAAGATGGGACTTTCTGCTCCCACCAAGATAGACAGCCTCAGGAACCTTATAAAGGGTCGTTATGAGTTGGAACCAATTCGAAGGCACTTAACAACCAAAAAGCATTGCTTGAAATGTTTTTAACCTATTGTTTTTGTTGTTGTGAGGTGCTGCTGAGTTAATTCTGATGTAAAGCAACCCAGTAAATCTTTATGGGAGCAGTAAGCGTCGTCATCTTTCTCCTGCATATTAATGTGCAAAAATACATAAATACGTATTTTTGAATAGGTATTTGGTGATTATATTTTAGTCAGTTGGTTCGATGTATCCATACCCATCACATTTCTCCTTCATCCTTGTAGAATGTAGATATCTAAGAGAAAACTTGGAAGAATTATTATTTTTAGATCTCATCCAGTGAGTTCCGACTTATAGCAGCCCCATGCACAATAGCACGAAACACTGCCTAGTTTACCAAGTTTGATGTCCTTCTCCAGGGACTGGACCCCCCTGATAGAATGTCTGAAGTATACTAAAGCCTCCCCATCCTGGCTTTTAAAGCGCAGTCTGGCTGTAATTCTTGCAACAGATTTGTTTGTTCTTCTCTCAGTCTGTGGTACTTTCAACATTCTTCTCCAACACTGTGCCTCAAATGCATCAATTCTTCTATGGTCTTCCTTACTTATTATCCAACTTACACATTTATATGAGGCTACTGAAAATACCATGGCTTGAGTCGGGCACACCTTAGTCATCAAACCTTCACTACTGATCACTTTAAGGAAGTCTTGTACAGCAGATTTGTCTAATGCAAATGATTTCTCTACTGCTGTTTCCATGAGAGTTGATAGTGAATCCAAGCAAACTTGGATTGACGACGTTAGTCTTTCCTCCATTTATCATGATGTTATTTATTGGTACCGTTGTGAGTATTTTTTGTCTGCTTTACACAGCAGTGCATTCATACTGAAGACTGTAGTCTTTGGTCTTCATCAGTAAGTATGTAAGTCC
Source organism: Chrysochloris asiatica (assembly GCF_000296735.1). Lineage (NCBI taxonomy): Eukaryota > Metazoa > Chordata > Mammalia > Afrosoricida > Chrysochloridae > Chrysochloris > Chrysochloris asiatica. The sequence continues at coordinate 17,441,962 of NW_006408529.1, read as the reverse complement.
TCTTCACTTCCAAGCAAGCAAGGTTGTATCATCTACAAATAACAGGTTGTTCATAAGTCTTCCTCCAATCTTGATGTTACATTCTTCTTCATACAATCCAGCTTCTTGGATTATTTGCTCAGCATATAGATTGAATAAGCATAGAGGAAAAATACACCCCTG
>NW_006408529.1:17439172-17441260 GCF_000296735.1 Chrysochloris asiatica | reverse complement strand
TTTCTGCAGTACCAATGGCTCTTGATCATATGCTTCTTGCTGTTGTTGCTAAATGCTGTTGAGTCAGTTCTGACTCATATGACTCTATATAGAGTTTCCAAGGAACAGCTGATGGGTTTGGCCCATCCATCTTTCTGTTTAAGCCAACCTTGTGGTCCAGTGCTTATCCTACAGCACCATACCAGGACTCCTTAGAATCCCTCAGTATTGCAAGTTGAGGCTTGAAATTTCTCTTCAGTTCTTTCCCTTTGAGAAATATTGAGTGTGCACTTTATTTTGGGTTTTCTTACTCTAGGTTTTTGCACACTTAAGGAGAATATTTTCCCTAAAAGTAAAGAGGTAGCTTTTGCATTTCATTCTCCTAGGTTCAACTCACTTTTATTAGGTAGAAATATTTTTCAAAATTAATTTGGTTAAGGAGCCATTTAATTTCAGAATTCTGAAAAATTATCTCGAGAGAAATGCAAAACAACTTTGGTGTTTACTGCCATTCCTTTCCTTTCAGTGTTTCTCTGGTTTTACACTGAAGACCTGGACTGCAGCTAAACATTAAGGGCCCAGTTATATAAGGTGAGGGAGTATCTGAAATACATTAAATTCAATTGTGCAAGTCAACTCTATATGCAAACATAAACTCATACACATAAACATACAGAAAAGAGAGAAAGCTTTAGTTATACTGGCATTAATTGCCTAATGTCCACAATGCATTCTGTAAGGAAATACTATAGGACTATGTGAGTACCATATTACATGCAGTCGCTGGATTAGGGATGAGTTCCATTCCTTGTTGTTGTTGGGTGTAGTTGAGTCATTTCCGACTAATAGTGAGCCTGTGCACAACAGAATGAAATACTGCACTTACTCACAATTGTTGTTAATCAATTAAACAGAAATTGAAAAAGAACTTTTCCATTAAGGAAAATCCTACTTCAAAATGCAGTAGGCTAAATAGAAAAATCTCAAGTCAGAGTTTACAGTGGACTCAGTGAAGCTCCATTGACTCCAGTGCATATTGTTGGGTCTCTGTAATGGCAGCAGACTCACACAAGGGCCTTTGTAAACTCTAAGTAGGAAGGAGCAGCTCTGTCAGTCTTAAAGCTTACAAGGGTAAGTCAAAAGAGATTGCTACTCAGATTCCAGTTCATACTTGCACACGTTTGTTGTTGTTGTTAACTATCATCAACTCGGTTATGAACCATAGCAACCCTGCATAGGATTTCCAAGGAGTAGCTGGTAAGTTTGAATCACCGACCTTGCGGTTCAAACCAACATTACAGTCCAGCACACTAACCCACAGCGGTACATGTTTTAACATGTTTCTGCAATCAGTACAACTACAGATATGTAAAACACATATCTTAGTGACCTTATGGTACCTTGGCAATCAGTGGATGACTGCAGAGAAATACTTTGTATCTTGCTGTTGTTGTTAGGGGCCATCGAGCCAGCACTGACCCATATTGACTTTATGCACAGCAGAATGAAACACTGCCCAATCCTGGGCCAACCTAACTACTGTTGCCACACTTGAGTCCATCGATGCTGCCACCTGGCCAATCCATCTCGTTGGGGGTCTTCCTGTTTTTCTCTTACCAAACATGATATCCTTCTCCAGCAACTGCTCCCTCCTGACAATATGTCCAAAGTATGAGAGACTAAGTTTGGTCATCTTGGCCTCCAAGGAGCATTCTGTCTGCACTTCTTCCAAAGCGGATCTATTGGTTCTTTTGGCAGATCATGCACTTTCAATATTCTCCTCCAACACCGTAACTTAAAGACATCAGTTTTTCGATGGTCTTCCTTATTCACTGTCCAGCTTTTGCATGCATATGAGGTTATTGAAAATACCATGGCTTGGGTCAGGCGCACCTGAGTCCTCAATTTGACATCTTTGCTCTTCAACACTTTAAAAAGCTCTTGTGCAGCAGATTTGCCTAATGCAATATGTTGTTTAGTTTCTTGACTGCTGCTTCTGTGAGTGTTGATGATTTATCCAAGAAGAATGAAGTCCTTGACAACTTCACTCTTTTCTCTGTTGATAAGAATGCTGTTTATGGGTCCAGTGGTGAGGATTTTTGTTTTCTT
>NW_006408529.1:17414937-17437637 GCF_000296735.1 Chrysochloris asiatica | reverse complement strand
AATAAATCATTGGTCTTGCAAAATTCTATAATGCAATCTCCAGTATCATTTCTATCACCAAGGCCATATTTTCCAACTACTGATCCTTCCTGTTTGTTTCTAATACTTGCATTCCAATCACTAGTAATTATCAACACATTTTGATTGCATGTTTTATCATTTCAGACTGAAGAATTTGGTACAATTCTTCAATTCCATCATCACTGGCTTTAGTATTTGGTGCTTAAATCTGAATAATAGTGTATTAACTCTGCTTCCTTGTGTTGTTGTTGTTGTTAAGTACCTTCAAGTAGGTTTTGATTCATAGTAGTGATACTGTATAGGGTTTCTCAGGAACAGCAGGTGAGCTGAGTGCTTATCCTATGGTGCAATACTGGATAAACACTCAACATAAGGTTGGTCTGAACCAAAAAGTCAGCTGTTCAAACTCAACTGCCAATCCTCAAAAACCCTATACAGGTTCTCTATGAGTTGGAACCGACTTGAAGGCACTTAGCAACAACAATCGTATGTGTTTTCCTACCAGGAGGACTTACTGTCCTGTATTCCTGTAGCTCAATGTCTGAAAACTGTTGGTTTTTACACTTTGTCCATTTTTAATAATTCTTTATGATAGGAGGATAAGTCTTACATTAGTTATTCCATTACTGCTGGGAGTGCAAGTTTATTGTTGTTGTTGTCAGGTGCCATTGAGCCAGCACCGGTCCAAAGTGACCCTATGCACAACAGAACAAAACTGTCTGGTCGTGCGCCAACCTCACAATCATTGCTATGCCTGAGCCCATCACTGCCACCACTGTGTAAAACCATCTCATTGGGGTTCTTCCTCTTTTTCTCCAACTCTCCACTGTACCAAATATATGCTTCTCCAGTGACTAGTACCTCCTGATAATATGTCCCAAGTATGAGAGATGATGTCTGTCCATCCTGTTATTCAAGGAGCATTCTGGCTGCACTTCTTCCAAAACAGATTGGTTTGTTCTGTTTTATAGTCCATGGTACTTTTAATATTCTCCTCCAGCACCATTACCCAGATGCAGCAGTTCTTCTATGGTCTTTCTTATCCACTGTCTAACTTTCATATGCGTAAGTGGTTATTGAAAATACCATGGCTTGGATTAGGCATACCTTAGTCCTCAAACTGACATCTTTACTCTTGAATTCTATAAAGAGGTATTGTATAGCAGATTTGCCCAGTGCTGTGTGTCATTTGATGTCTTGACGGCTGTTTCCATGAGTGTTGATGGTTGATCTGAACAAAATGAAATCTTTGACAACTTCAGTCTTTTCTCCATTTATATGGATACTGTTTATTGGTCCAGTGGTGAGTATTTGGCCTTTGAATTTATTTCATCAGTAAGTGTTTTAAGTCCTCTTCATTTTCAACAAGCAAGGTTGTGTCATCTGCATATCGCAGGTTGTTAACGAGTCTTCCTCCAATCCTGATGCCATGTTTTTCTTGATATAATTCAGCTTCCTGGATTATTTGCTTAGCATACAGATTGAATAAATATGTTGAAAGAATACAATCCTGACACACACCTTTCCTAATTTAAACTATTTGGCATTCCCTTTTTTTTGTTCAGATAACAGCCTCTTGATCTATGTACAAGTTTCATAGTGAGCAAAATTAAGTGTTTTGGAATGTTCATTCGTTGCAGTGTTGTCCATAGCTTGTCATGATCCACACAATTGAAAACCTTTGCATAGTCTATAAAGCACAAATAAACATCTTTCTGATATTCTCTACCTTCAGCCAAGATATCTGACATCAGCAATGATTTCACTCATTCCACATCCTCTTGTTAATCTGGCTTGAGCCTTCTGGAAGTTCTCTGTCAGTGTATGGTATGGTTGCAGCCATTTTTGAATGATCTTCAGCAAAATTTTACTTGCATGTGATATTAATAATGTTGGCGTCTGATGATTTCCACATTCCATTGGATTGCCTCTCATTGGAATGGGCACAAAAATGAATCTTTTCTAGTCAATTGGCCAGTTAGTTGTTTTCCAAATTTCTTGGCATAGATGAGTGAATACCTCCAGTGCTATTTCACTTCACTGAAAGATTGCAATTGGTAATTACATCATCAATTCCTAGTGTCTTGTTCTTTGCAGTGACTTCAATGCACTTTGGACTTCTTCCTTCAGTATTATTGACTCTTGATTATATGCTAACTTTTCACATGGTTGAACATTGACCATCTCTTTCTGGTACAGTGACTCTGCATTCCTTCCATCTTCATTTGATGTATGCTGCATCATTCAATATTTTGCCCAGAGAAACCTTCAATATTCTATGTTGAGGATTGTTTTCTTAAGTTCTCTCAGCTTGAGAAATGTTGAGCATTTTCTTCTCTTTTGGTTTTCTAATTCTAGGCCTTTTCATATTTTGTTATAATATTTGACTTTGTCTTCTTGAGGTGACCTTTGAAATTTTCTGCTCAAATCTTTTACCTCCTCATGTCTTCCATTTGATATAGCATCTATAAGCTGGAGAGCACATTTCAGAGTCTCTTCTGATATCTATTTTGGTCTTTTGTTTCTTTCTTGTCCTCTTAATGACCTTCAAATTCTTCCTATATGATGTTATTGATGTCATCCCACAGCTGCTCTGGTCTCTGGTTTTTAGTGCCTAATGCATCAAATAGGTTTTTGAGATAATCTTTAAAATCTGGTAGTATATGTTCAAGGTCATGGACTTGTTTTACTTTTCTTCAACTTCAGCCTTAACTTGCATATGTTAAATGTCCATAAATTACTTTCAGAAAATTGGGGTCACAATAGGAGGGCAGCATGAAGACAGTCTCAGATAAATAAAACTCTAATCTCAAAATTAGCTTTAAAGGACTATGTTGTTGTTAAGTGCTGTTGAGTCAGTTCTGACCCATAGCAACCCAGCATAGGGTTTCCAAGAAGCAGCTGATGAGCTTGAACCATGGACCTTGCAGATCAAATTGATTTTGCAGTCCAGTGCAATAATCCACAGCGCAACACCAGGACTCCAAAAGGGATATTTTATGGTTTATAAATGAAAAAAAAGGTCACATTGTTGCTAAGGGAACAAATTTTCAAAAGAAGGCTATTTTTGCTCTAGAAATATTTCTAGATGACAAACAAGACAAAATCACACAGCCAATCATTTCTACATCAAATATGATCTTGATAGTATGCCATTGTAATTACATTATAGTTCTCTGCATGCCCTATTGATTTTAATACTGTCTATACCATTCACTGAGGATGCTGTTGAACTTGCTTTCTTTATTACTAATTACAGCTTTGTGAGGTTTAAGGTAATTGTACAATTGGAAAAGCTTAGAAAAAGTATTTTGCAAATGCTTTACCACTGTTAATGTAGGCTGTCCCTTCATTATTTTGTTTTAATGAGTTACTCAACTAAATTTGTAAAGCCACTCTAAAAGCACATATACAAAAGTCAGCTATTTTACTTAATTAACTAGTGTCTTACCAAAAATATATATTAGCATAAGGGGATGGAAGAGAATTGTACCAGCAGATACTAAAGGGGCACTTTCTTATGTGGAGAAAATTTTAAAGAAGGTCATGTACTAACCATAAACTTGGTATTCTCCCAAGTTTGGTCCAAATGGCCAAGAGTAACTCCTGTTTACTGGTATTAATCATCCATGTGTTGAACCAAAAAAGATAAGAAATAAATTTATGAAATTATGGTGAAAACGGTAACAACACCATCTCCTGCCACTTAATGAATTTCTGTCTGACACGATGCTAGACACATTACATTTATTATCCCTAAGCTTCACAGTTATTTTGAGATAAATAACTCAAAATTAGGAATTTTTAATTCAGGATCTAGAGCTGCCAAGTGATTTCCTATGCATACCCACAGAAAAATCACTATAAAAAATAAAGCAATGTTTCATTTCTTATAGTTCTAAATAAATAATATGGCTGGGATGTATTGCATGGATGTGATGCACCAATAAATCTGCAAGGTCCAAAGTTCAAGCTTACCGTAAGCTGCTTCTCTGAAACCCTATAAGGTTGCTATGGATTAGAACCTACTCAACAGCACTTAACAACGACAACAGATTCCTTTAAAGCTAATTTTAAGGTTGGAATTTTATTTATCTGAGAATGTCTTCATGTTGCTCTCCTATTGTAACCCAAATTTTTTGGCACCACACTAGGTACTTGCCATGAATTTCACACTCACAATACTCAATGGGATTAAAGCTGTAGCTCTGTAGATGAGGAAACAGATAGAGAGAGCGAGTAATTTCTCTCAAGTTATTTAGCGAGTTAGTAGCAAAGACAGATTCAAGTCAGAAATTATGACTTCAGAGTTGTTGTTAGTAGTTATTGTGTCAATTCTGACTCACGGTGACCCACATATGTAAAGTAAAACTGATGCATGGGATTACTAAGGCTGTGACCTTTCATAAGCAAACCATCAGGCTTGTTTTCCAAGGGGCTGCCAGTGGGTTCAAACCACCAACCTTTGGGCCAGTAGTCAAGTGTTTTAGCCATTTATGTGACTCAGAGACTCCACTTTGCCAGAGTTTTTTTTTTAAATATTACCATTGAGAATATTGCACAAAGTCCTAAAACTGTTAAATCATTTTTTCTCAACAATGATGACTGAAGTAAACATGCAAAATCAATAACTTAGATGTTATAACAACTTACCAAAGATATAGAAAGCAACAATGTTGAACATAAGTGATTGCGCTTTTCTGCAGCAAATATGATTCTTACCTCTAAACACTTCTACCCACACAGAAGCTTTGGAATTCCCTTGAGTAATTTATTTTCCTATCTACTCCTCGAACTAATCATAGATATTAGTCTTTCCAAAAAGAGAACCCATCAAAAGGCAGACAGATTCATGTAACGAAACTACATCATTTTATAAATTATTTTTTATTAAAATACCTAATTCCTTGTTTTACTATTGTCACAGGCCATTTACTTGGGAGATGGAAGGTTAGATTTTATGTCAGTTTTTCCAGAGATGGTCTTTTTATGCTGTCTTAAATAGCTGTTTTAGGCATGTTGACCCTCTAATTTTATAATCTACTCTCGTGTTTTACAATATACTAGGAAATATGTAAATAGATGATTGAAAAAATATTTATAAGTCAGAGAAGCCTCTTCTTTCTTCAAATATTTAAAAGAAATTGTAATTCTGGTGTGGTGCTGTAGGGTAAGCACCAGATTGTTGACCACATGGTCAGCAGTTTAAACCCAACAGTCACTCCTCAGAAAAATCCTATGATTTTTGGAAAAATCCAACTCTCTATGAGTTGAAACCAACTCAAAGGCCCTTAACAACAACATTCATAAACTGGACCTTTAAGAGGTAATCATATTTGAAAGTGGTATTTTTTTAAGCAGTGATAGTTCAAGAAACATTTTAAAACCATATTTTGAGGAATGGATATATGTTTGTATAATGTGCTTTTAAAATCCTATTTCCTGATGTCATTTACAAATAAGAGGACATAATAGTCATACAATGATTGTTTTGAACAACAGATTTTTCCCCATGAGATCTGCACTTTTACTAAGGTGTTGCTAGTGCATGTTTTGTAAACATTAAGATTTTCAAGTTAAAATAAATAGAAGGAATACCCTAATATTCTTTCAACCTTAAATATCAAATTTTAAGTGTTCTAGTTACATACATTTTCTGACTAACTGAATTTTAATCTTGATATGCTTTTTTGTCTAGATATTTGCCATCATGAAAATTGTCCAGTGAATATACATTTATCTTTCCATGCTATGGAGCTTGCAATTCATTGCTTCAAACTTTAATGATTATTTAAAAACTTGCCTTCATAAAAATTTAGGAACTATATGTTTATCATTTAATACTAACCAGTAATCTTATTATCATTACTGTTTTGCTGTTAAGTGCTGTCGAGTAGGTTCCAACTCATAGCAATGCTACAATGGGTTTCCAAGGAGTGGATGGTGGGTTTGAACCACCAACCTTGCAGTTAGCAATTCAGTTCTTATCCAACAGCCCCACACCAGGGCTTCAAACATGTGTGTCGTTTGAAATTCCATTAAGATTCATTGGATTGTGATATGATATTGTTGTTAGACACCTTAATTGTCAAAAATCCTATATGTTGCTGTTGTTGTTACCAAGTCAATTCTGACTCACAGTGGCCTTGTAGAGGTTTTCAAGGCTGTTATCTTTGCAGAAGCAAAAAACCTCTTCTTTCTCCTTAGTAGTGAACAACTAATCTTTTGGTTCACAGTTCAGTGCTTAGCTTACAGTCACCACACTCTCAAAATCATATATATATACATATATACATATATGTATATATAATATTTATATAAAATATATAAATACATACATAAAATAAATACAAACAAAAATAAGTATATAAAATACATAAATACATACAAATATGTTTTCAAACTTAGATTTTCTCCTTGCCTTAACTAATAGAGGAGAAGAATTTACAGTAAAATCAGCCTATAACAGAAAACTTTTTAAGTGTCAAAGGTATATTTAGTGATTATTACAAGGAATCCTGGTATGGTGTTGTGGGCTTATGCACTGGACTGCAAAGTCTGCTTGATCCTCAAGGTTGGCAGTTCAAGCTCACCAGTTGCTCCTAGGAAACCCTATACAGGGTCATTATGGGTTGGAACCGACTCAACAGCACTTAACAACAACAACATATCCATACTAATAACTTAACTATTCACACACACACACACACACATACACACACACATATGCACATATATATAATTGTTGTTGTTGAGTGCTGTCGAGTTGGTTCCAACCCATAGCAACCCTGTATAGGATTTTCTAGGAGCAGATGGTGAGCTTGAACTGTTGATTTGAGGATAAAGCAGACTTTGCAGTTCAGAGCATTAACCAACCCACAATGCCATACCAGGATTCTTTGTAATAATCACTAAATATTCCTTTGATGGGAATTCTGGTGTGGCGCTGTGGGCTAATGTGTCAGACTGCAAGGTCATTTGAACTACAAAGTAGGTGGTTCAAGCTCACCAGCTTCTCCTTGGAAACCCTATACAGGGTCGCTATGGGTCGGAATCAAGTCGTTGGCACTTAACAACAACAACATACCTTTGTTTTCTGCTGTAGGCTTATTTTATTGTAAATTCTTCTCCTCTGTTAGGTAAGACAAGGAGAAAATCTAAGTTTGAAAACATACTTTATAGAGTATATGTACTCTGAAAAGATGTATTGCTGTTGTTGTTGCTGTTAAATGTCGTTGAGTCACTTCCAACTCATAGCGTCCCTGTATAGGGTTTCCAGGGAGCAGCTGGTGAGTTTGAACTGCCAACCTTGTGATTTGCAGTCCAGTGCTGATCCTACAGCACCATATCAGGAGTCCAAAAAGATGCATAAGAATTAAATTTCATAAACAGTAACATGTGGAGTCTTGGTGTGGCACCGTGGGTTAACTTGCTGGACTGCAAGGTTGGTTTCAACTGCAATGTCTAAGTTCAAGCTCACCAGCTGCTCCTAGGAAACCATATAAGGTTGCTATGAGTCAGAACTGACTCCATGGCACTTAACAAGGACATCATAATTTTAGATTGACTATTTCAAATAATCGAGTGTTAATTGTTTAGGAAATTATATGGAAATGATATAAATGCAATCTAATTGGTTTGTAACTGAGATTACCAATGCTTGTTTCATGCACAAAAAAGTCAGACTTTACACAGAAAACTATTGTTTTTTATTGTTGTTAAGTGCTGTTGAGTCAGGACCCAGATCATGGAAGCCTCATGCACAAAAAGGACAAAAACACCCCCTGGTCTTCTGCATCCCCATTATTCGTTGTGGGTTGGACAATTGTGAGCCATAGGATTTTCACTGACTGCATATTTTGGAAAGGAGCTCTGGTGATGCAGCTGTTCTACAACCTTGTAGTTCAAACTGACTTTTAAACATTGGGCTACTAAATGAAAAAAAAGAAAAAAGGTAGTTTGAACCCACCAGTCACTCTGTAGGAGAAAGACAGTACAGTTAGCTCTGTGAAGATTTACAACCTCAAAAACCCTATAGAACAGTTCTACTCTGTTCTATAGGACATCTATGAGTCAGAATAGGTGAGACAGATTTGACTCCTTTGTCCCTCACAGAGATCCTACTAGAATTCTCTTTCATGAGACACTGGGAATTGTACTTAGATTAAAGAAACTATCACTGTAGAAATAACAGTTGTCCGATTATCTTCTGGAATATCTTCATGTACTGAGAATATCTATGAGTTTCCACAAGTTAGCATCTATTCAGATTAATCTTTTATTGTCATTTGTGGTATTGTATTTGTCCCATGTACAGTATGCTGCTTTTTAACCTATGAGCTGTTTTCTGCCTCTTTATTTCTCTTGATTTTGCTTCCTCCTTCTTAACTCTAATGCCCTAGCCTAGCTCATCCTTCATTTATTTTCCTCTACATTATAACACTTAATGACTTAAAACATTTACTGATGAAGAACAAAGAACACAGCCTTTGGTATGAATTACATCTCAATGTAAAGAAAACAAAAATCCTCACCACTGGACAAATAAACAATATTCTTATCAATGGAGAAAAGATTGTAGTTGTCAAAGACTTCTTTTTTCTTGGGTCAACTAGCAACACTCATGGAAGCAGCTGTCAAGAAATCAAATGATGTATTGCATTAGGCAAATATGCTGCACAAGACCTTTTTAAAGTGTTGAAGATCAAAGATGTCAGCTGAAGACTAAGGTGCACCTGACCCAAGCCATGGTATTTTCAATAACCTCACATGCATGCAAAAGCTGGACAGTGAATAAGGAAGATCGTAGAAGAATTGATGCTTTTGAGTTGTGGTGTTGGAGGAAAATACTAAAAGTGCCATGGGCTGCCAAAGGAACCAATAGATCTGTTCTGGAAGAAGTGCAGCCAGAGTGCTCCTTGGAGGCCAAGATGGCCAAACTTCGTCTCTCATACTTCGGACGTATTGTCAGGAGGGACCAGTCGCTGGAGAAGGATATCATGTTGGTAAGGTGGAGGGTCAGAGAAAAAGAGGAAGCCCCCCAACAATGTGGACTGGCCAAGTGGCAGCATTGATGGACTCAACCTTAGTAGTGTGGTTGGCCCAGGACCGGGCAGTGTTTCGTTCTGCTGTGCATAGCTCTCTATGAGTTGGTACCGACTTAATGGCACCTAACAACAAAACAACAACATTATAACACTAAGGAGCTCTGGTAGCATACTGGTTATGAATCGGGCTGTGAACCTCAAGGTCAGCAGTTCAAAATGACCAGCTGCTCTGTGGGAGAAAGATGAGGCTTCCTGCTCCCGTAAATATTTACAGCCTCGGAAATTCTGTGCAGGGTCGCTATGAGTCAGAACTGACTCCACAGCACATAACCAGCGAACCTACCAATATTATAACACTATCTTAACTGGTTTCCAATTCCCCAGCTTCCTCCTTTCCAGTATACCTTATTGTCCTTGGTGATTTAATCTCTTTAGAGAAAAAAGTCTGACTGCAACACTTTCCTACTTAAAACTTTTCGGCGGCCCTCTTAGTTTTGAGAACATATTTTATACAGTGCTTTCTGAGAGCATCTATACTCAGCATAATACCCCTGACAGGCATATCCTCTCATCTCTGACCCGATGGGTGAGTAAATTTCCCTAGTTTCTTTGACCTGCCTAGGCCTTTCCCAAACATCTACTGGAATCTTTCAAAAGCCGAGTTGGGGTCTTTTTCTCTTCTGTCCATGTATTTTCCATTGTATGTGGCATAGTACACATTTGTTGAATGCATGTTGAATAAATCAATGAATTCATATTAATGCAAGAATTGCATTAAATCTTATAGGACTCTAACATGATGTTTAGCTCATCCAGCCAGAAAGTACTTATTTAGATAGAATTTCTTAAGAAGAGCTCTTTATCTTAACTCTACCGTTGTTGTTGTTGTTGTTAAGTGCTGTCAAGTTGGTTCCTGCCCATAGCGAACTTATGGTGAGCTTGAACCACCAACCTTGTAGTTCAAACTGACTTTGCAGTCCAGCTCATTAACCCATAACACCACGCTCCAGATGATCTTTACTTTGGGCAATACAAAAGGTTTTGGTTGGTTGCTTGCTTGGTGGGTTTAAAAATTAGTGCTTCACAAAATTGAAAAAAGATGTTGAATAATTGAATTAATTAACACACTGAAATAAACACATACACACACACAAAACAAACAAACAACAAACCCTGTAAATTACTTTGCATAGCTCAGCATGGTGAATGGTAAAGGAGACCGAAGGGATCCCGAAAACAGCAACCAAATTTTTCCTACAGAAAACAATTGATAACCCTTACCCATATGGTCAAGGGAATGGTTTCTGCCCTGGCCCCACCTGGTTCATCTTCATTGTGTCCCAAATTGCCTTGTCTAGACTAGATTGGCTGCTTATTACTCCTGGGCCATTGTTCATGAATCCTGATTGGTTGCCCAATGCAGTACCATCTCTTTTATTGTGAACCCTCATTGTTAGAGACCTCTCCAATGTAGGTATCCTCCTTTGCATTCAACAGGATACTCTGGAAACTAGTGTCTTCTTTGTGCACTGTGGTAATGGAGGGGATTTTAGTCTACTTGATCAATAAGAGCTTCTTATTTGACGTATGAGCAAAAAAGGATCCTTCAGTAAGCAAAGAAGTAATACTTTTTGTGTTGCCGCATTAAACATCCCTTAGACAAGAGTGGTTTGGGATATTACCATTCAATCACATCGTGCACAATATCGTGTGACTTATACTAGCATAATCATTACTTAGATTTATACTTCATGTAAATTGATAAATCATACAATGTCTTGACCTCAATAAAAGTGAACAGCATCCAAAATCTTGACTTTTTCTGAAGATTTGTGCATTGCCACACACTGAGCTGACACTCTTTCCATGTCATTACCCATTTTATTCCTACTACTTTGATCTTTCCCAGAGATGCAGACAAACGATAAAGATAAGCTGTAGATTACAGTCAAAATTGTGTTTGATTTTGCTACTGTGGTCATTGTTCTGCTTTTATTTTGCTATCTATTTACTAATATACACCAAACAGGATGGTTTCTAAAAGACCCAGAAATGATTTATGATGTTTACGTTTTCTGTTACTACCAGTGAATCATCAAGTTTGTTCTAAATATCAGACTTTTTCCTTTCTTCACTTTCCTTACAGACGTGGTTCTAGTTCAGGCCTTTCTTTTCATGGTGGTTTTGGGTGACTATGTGCCACTGAGTTGGTTCTGACTCTTAGTGAGTGACCTTTATATGATTTCTGAGGCTGTAAGTCTTTATAGGAGCAGAGCACTTCTTCTTTCTCCCATGGAACAACTGGTGCATATGAACTTCTGACCTTGAGGTAAGCCGTCCAGATCATAATCCACTACGCTCCCATGGCTCCTTTTTCTTGTGATAGATTATTTAAATACTTTCCTAATCCCCCTTCTTCTAATCTTGCCTGTCTCTCATTTATCCTCTGTTCAGTAGATAGAATGATCTATTTGCAATGTAAATCTTAAAACATCCAATGACTTAGGATATCAATGAATTTCTCTGTATATCATAAAAGCAGAAGTACTAATTATCACGTTTGCCCTATGAGGTTTGTTCTAGTTCATGGCTGTTAATAAGGAACTCTTTGTTAAATGCACAGATTATTTACATATCAAACAGCCATACTATTATAGTCACCAAATTTAGGTAGGATGGTAATACTATGGACCCGTCAAACCATTGAACTTTTTTAACTTCCTCATCATCTTGTCTTAAATATGTGAGAGTCATAGTTTCTGTGACTTTATTTAACCTGTGACTACATGTGGTAAATTAAGGGCACAATTTTAATCTTCAATTGAATAAGTGAACAGCTTTTCCACTGGTTAAGTAACTCACACTAGTCACAGATACATAATAATAGTATTTCTCATGAACAACAGTATTTGTAATGAATAATTGGTATGACTGGAGTAGTCAGGAACTATTGAATGAAAAACCCAAAACAGTGAGAGTACTCTACTGTGAAGTATCCTTCAAATAACCTTTTAACTGCAGCTTTCTTAGAAGATGTGGGCAGCTCTTCATAAGCAGTCACATACTGCAGGCACATATGCTTAAAATGGTTAGAAACAATACTCACAAGAGTTCACAAAACACCCTTTGGTTGTCTTTTTATTATACCACACAGTAGCTCTATGTTTAGAAGAAGAGCAATAAATTGAAAGAAATAAAAAATCTATATGTAAAAAAGAAAATAACAGGTATTAGCTGTTTAAAGACAATTATTCTGTGATGTGCAGTCTCCATGTTGGTGTTGCTGTAGCTAAGTGCTGTCGAGTGGGTTCTGACTCAGTGATAACTTATATATGGTTTTTAAGGACTAGCTCCACCACTTGTCTATCAGTTTGTTGTACTGTGGTGGCTTGTGAGTTGCTGTGATTCTGGAAATTATCCTACGGGAACTTTAAATACCATTAGGGTCACCCATGGTGGACAGGTTTCAGATGAGCTTCCAGATGAAGAAAGACTAGGAAGAAGGAGTGATGAACTACTTCCAAGTATTTAGACACTGAAAACCATATGAATAGCAGAGAAACACTGTCAGATATAGTGTTAGAAAGTGAGCCTCTCAGGTTGGAAGGCACTCAAAATGTAACTGGGGAAGAGCTTCCTCCTCAAAGTAGAGTTAACCATGATGATGCGAATGGAGTAAAGCCTGTGGTAGTAAAGCCTGCAGGACCTTCATGTGCTGATGGGGCACAATTCAAAATGAGGAGAAACAGCTGTAAACATCCATTAATAATCAGAACATGGAATGTATGAAGTATGAATCTACAAAAATTGGAAATTGTCAAAAATGATATGGAATGCATAAACATCGATATCTTAGGTGTTGTTGTTGTTGTGTGTTGTGGAGTTAGTTCCAACTCATAATGACCCTGTACAGGGTTTCAGAGGCTATAAATCTTTACGGAAGCAGAAAGCCTCATCTTTCTCCCACAGAACAGCTGGTAGTTTTGAACTGCTGACCCTGAGGTTAGCAGCCCGATTCATAACCACTACGCTACCAGAGAGATATCATTGTTGATATCAGATGGATCTTGGCTGAAAGTAAAGAATACCAGAAAGATGCTTACCTGTGCTTTATTGACTAGCAAAGACTTTTCATTGTGTGGATCATGAGTAGCTATGGACAACATTGCAAATGAATACAAAAGTATTCCGGAACACTTAATTGTGCTCATGAGGAATCTGTACATGGACCAAGAGGCAGTTGTTTGAACAGACCATGGGAACACCGAATGGTTTAAAATTAAGAAAGGTGTATGACAGGGTTGTATTCTTTCACCATATGTATTCAACCTGCATGAAGAGGAAATAATAGAAAAGCTGGGTTATATGAAGAAAAATGTGGCATCAGAATTGGTGGAAGACTCATTAACAACCTGTGATATGCAGATGATACAACGATGCTTGCTCAAAGTTAAGAGGACTTGAAGTATTTACTGATGAAGATCAAAGACCACAGCCTTTGGTATGGATAGAATCTCAATGTAAAGAAAACAAAAATCCCCATGACTGGATTAATTAAACAACATTGTTATCAACGGAGAAAATATTGAAGTTGTCAAGGACTTCATTCTTCTTGGATCAACTATCAACACTCATGGAAGCAGCAGTCAAGAAATCAGACGACGTATTGCATTAGTCAAATCTGCTGCACAAGACCTTTTTATAAAGTGTTGATGAGCAAAGATGTCAGCTTGAGGATAAAGATGCACCGGACTCAAGCTATGGTATTTTCAATAACCTCATATGCATGTGAAAGCTGGATAGTGAATAAGGAAGACCGTAGATGAATTGATGTTTTTGAGTTGTGGTGTTAGAGGAGAATATTGAAAGTGCCATGGACTGCCAAAAGAACCAACAGATCTGTGTAGGAATAAGTGCATCCAGAATGCTCCTTGCAGACCAGGATGACCAAATTTTGTCTTGCATACTTCAGACATATTGTCAGGAGGGACCAGTCGCTGGAGAAGGATATCATGTTTGGTAAGGTAGAGGGTCAGAGAAAAAGAAGAAGACCCCTCAGTGAGATGGATTGGCAAAGTGGCAGCATCAATGGGCTCAAGCATGGCAACAATTGTGTGGTTGTCCCAGGATCGGGCAGTGTTTCATTCTGTTGTACATAGTGTTTCTATGAGTCAGTACCAACTTGATGGCACCTAACAAGAACAACAACAACAAGTAGCTGGTGGATTTGAATCATCAATTTTGTGGTTAACAGTACAGTTCCTATCCTACAGCACCACCCCAGAACTCCAGTCTCAATGTTGTTGTTAGTGCCCTTGAGTCCATTCTGATTCATAACGACCTTGTGTATCTATTCAGAGGTGCTACTGGTGAATTTGAAGTGCTAGCCTTGGGGTTAGCACTCCAGTGCTTATCCTGCAGTGCTATACCAGGACTTCCAGTCTCAGTGTACATAACACTAAATATTGCTTTTCAAGTAGAATTTTACCTGTATTTCCAAAATAAGTTATCTCAAGAAAATTCCACTGTTTGAAGTTTTAATTTACCAGTATACTATGGTTCTAAATAAACTCAGCATGGAGTTCTGTGATGGCACTATAGGATAAGTACTAGACTTATCCAACAACAAAGTTGATGGTTCAAACCCACAAGTCAACTCCTTGTAAACCCTATAAAGGGTCACTATGAATCAGAACTGGCTCTACTACACTTATCAACAAGAACAAACTCAATATAATAACTTTACATATATTTCTCTGATATTCCACTTTTATAAAGTTGTTCTTTTTGCTCTTCTTTTTGTGTTTGATTTGTAAAACCCTTTTTTTCCACTATTGTCAAAACTCTTGACAATTAACTTTTGATGTTGGTTGTGGTTAACTGCCATCGAATTGGTTTTGACTCATAGCAACCCTGAATAGAGTTTCCGAGGAGCATCTGGTGAGTTTGACCTGCCTACCTTGCAATTCAAACAGACTTTGCAGTCTAGTGCATTATCTTGCAGAACCACATGAAAACACAACAAACACCCTTGGTGTTTCCTGGTCACTGACCTGTGTTTCCAAACCCAAAAGATTAGTCCTCTGATGGCACAGTAGTTAAACTGTTAACTGAAATATGGCTGTTCAAACCTACCCAATAGCTCCACAGGAGAAAGATACGGCAGTGTGCTTTGGTGACGAGAACAGCCTTGGAGACTCTGGGGCAGTTCTACTCTGTCCTACAGAGGCACTACTGTTGGAACTGACAAGACAGCAACAGGTTTTATTTTTTCGTTTGGAGTCCATCCCCATGGCAGTTACCTAGTGCTGTGAACAATAGTTCAAGAGAGAATTCCTATTCTATGTTAAGGCAGTCAAAATCATCTTCAATTATTATCTTTTTAAATCCAGGAATCTATTTGTTTTGACATCTACTGAATACTAATAATAGCAAAGATGTCTAAGTCTTTTCCATGGTGATTTGTATCTAATTCAGAACACACTGATGCCTTAAATTCCCCATTTTCTTTAAGTGCATTTCCTTATGCATGAATCTATTGGATTCTGTATTTTCTATCCATTAACAATAATAAATTCCTAATAAAATCTCATTAGAATTGATTGGAATTTATTTTCAACTTTATGAAATATCGTTTTGCCTATTCCAGACTATTGGCTGATGATCACTTGATCTTTCTTAACAGATGAATAATTTATCATCCTATCATTCACTGGAATCTCAGAAATCTTCACTTTAGCATATTCTTTTTAATTGGGCCTTACTAGTTATTCTTTCTAATTAATCTTTGTACTGTGAATTTGTGACCCAAATCCCTTCATAATCATATTTTTAAAAGAACATAATGAAGGGGATAATTGAAAATTATGTAAAAATTGAGTTCTTTAAGGAAAAAATACATCATTTTATTTCTCCTAAAAAAGTGTTAATATTACACAATACTAATGTCATTATCATTCAAGTCTTCTTATTAAAGCAACTCTCTCAGAGAGAATCCTAGTCCTTGGTCCTCATCTGTTGTATCTGGCCAGTCATGTTCAAAGCACAATCTGGGGCCATGAACACTGAGACCTGGCCACTAAGCAAGAAAAACATGTGGCACTGTGGGTTAATGCACTGGACTGCAAAGACGTTTGAATGGCAAGGTCAGCGGTTCAAGCTTACCAGTCACTCCTTGAAAAACCTTCTACAGGTTAGCTATGGGGCAAAACTGACTCAATGGCACTTAACAGCAACAACAACAACAGCAGGGACAGAATACTAGGATTCTTGACAGGTATAGTGCTACCACTAAAGAACATCAGATGTCACCCTCAGGACCACTCTAGCCTAAAGACTTGATGTTCATGCTTCTGATTCTTCCACTGACCTCATCATTTATTTGTCCAGTTCAAGGCTTGAACCAAGTGTGTAAATTGGATTTTCTATTGCAATAGTTCAGTAGCGTGAGGATTTGGGCAGTAGGTAACTGCTCAATCATAAACGATGAGTTCAGAAGATACTGTGTTGCCAAAATGATGTCCATTATGTCTGGATATAGTGGTTGTCTTTGCTTCTGTTTGTCAGTCACAAGTGCTTGGTTAAAGACCAGGATTGTGTCTCAAATTGAGTTTATTGCTCTAACTCATTATTTTTAAGACAATAGGCACAGTGGGAGCAAATTTCTACTCTTGAGCCTGGTTCTAGGGCTGGGGTCTGTTGTTCTATAATAGTAGCTCTACACTAGTCAAGAATGCTAGAAATCTGACCCCAGCATCTCGCTGTTCTCTTGCTCAGGAGCAAGGCTTTTTAGTGTTTGGGAATCTCAGAAACTATTAGTACATTCTGTTTTATTAAATTTGAAGTTAAGGTGAAGGCACAAAGCAATGCAATCAGATTGTAAGGTTGATGTGAAAATGAACTGTGGCAGTACATGGTAATATGGAATTAGAACGAGCCTGGGAATCAGAAGACATGAGTGGGCCCATGTTCTGTAACTATTCCTGTGTAATCATCCCCTCCTGTTTTTTTCTTCAGTAAAATGCTGGGGTGGAGAGAGATGATTTCTAGACCACCTCCTTTCTCTGACTATCTACAATTTTCAAGTTCCAGCAATGTTTTGTTATAGCAATGGGGTGCCTTGATTGGCATGATTGTGTATTTTGTTCCCTTAATGGGAACTGGGGCAGCAGCTCTATTTGGCATGAACTGGGCTGTGTCAGCACAATGACTGCTTGGCTGGGCCTCAAAAGCAGACCCCAGAGAGGTATTGATTCTGACAGGAAAACAATTAAAGGAGGAAATGGGTGTCTTTTGAGATAAGGCATCTGTGTGTTTATGATGCCTTTGGTCAAGTTTTGGGTGGATTAATTATTACGGACAGAAATGCTCTAGTTTAAAGCCTTGTTGAAAAGAAGCTGGAAATTATTATCTGGGGAGCTGGAAATACACACAGACAATTTTACATCTAGTTTTATTTCTAGATTGCTAATAGCAAAAGTCACTACTACCTTTTCATATTTCTTGTTTTGAAAACAAATAATATATTACAAAATTATTAAAATCTGATTTTAATGTTATAGTGACATAATAGGGACTCCTGGGATGGCACTGTAGGATAAGCATTGGATTACAAGCTACAAGGTCAGCAGTTCAAACTTACCAGCCACTCCTCAGAAACCCAATACAGAGTCAGAACTGACACGATGGTACTTAACAAAAAATAACAATGATGCTATGGGTTGAATTGTTTCCTCAAAAAAAAAAAAAAAAAAATATGTGTTACAAATACTAACCTCTGCCTATAATAATCTTATTTGGAAGTGAGGCAGGATTAGCATAGAGTGTGTTTTGAGTTAATCTCATAAGGATATTAAAAATAATAATAACAGGTTGTTGCTGCTGTTCAGAGCCATCAAGTTGATTTTGATTCACACACAACAGAATGAAACACTGCCCAGTCCTGTACCATCTTTACAACTGTTACATTTGAGCCCATTGCCACTACCACTGTGCCAAGCCACCTCATTTGGGGTCTTCTTCTTTTTCAATGACCCCCACTTTACTAAATATGATGTCCTTCTCCAGGGACTGGGCTCTCCTGAAAGTATGTTTGAAGTATGAGAGACGAAATCTTGCCATCTTGGGTTCTAAGGAGCATTCTGGCTATATTTCTTCTCAGGCAGAATTGTTGTTTTTCTGGCATTCCATGGTACTTTTAACATTGTTCTCCAACACTACAATCTGAAATGAATCAAATCTTCTATAGACTTCCTTATTCACTATGCAACTTTCACATGCGTATGAGATTGTTGAAAACATCAAGATTTGGGTCAGGCACACCTTAGTCCTCAAACTAATATCTTTGCTCTTGAACACTTTAAAGAGGTGTTGTGCATCAGATTTACCTAATGCAATCTGTCTTTTGATTTCTTGGCTGCTGCTTGCATGAGTGTTGATTTTGAATCCAAGCAAAATGAAGTCTTTGACAACTTCCATCTTTTCTCCATTTATCATGATGTTATTTATTGGTCCAGTTGTGAAGAGTTTTGTTTTCTTAACATTGAGGTGCAATCCATACTGAAGGCTATATTCCTCATCAATAAGTATTTTAAGTCCTCTTTACTTCTAGCAAACAAGGCTATATTTTTTGCAGGCTATATTGCAGCTTATTAATGAGTCTTCCTTTAATCCTGATGCCACGTGTTTCTTCACATAATCCAACTTCTTTGATTATCTGCTCAGCATACAGATTGAATAAATGTGGTGAAAGGATACAACCCTGGTGCTTTACTTAATTTTAAACCATTCAGTGTCCCTTCTTCTGTTTGAATGACTGCCTCTTGGTCTATGTACAGGTTTCCTTGTGAGTCCAATGAAATGTTCTGGAATATCCATTCTTTGCAATGCTATCCATAGCTTGTCAGGAACAACACAGTCAAAAGTCTTTGCATAGTCAATAAAGCAAAAGTAAACGGATTAAACAAACATAAATGGGGGAAGATAGATGGCAAGTCACATGAAGATTGCCCAGGAGTAGGAAGTTCATTGATACCTTCTTTCAGCGCCAACGGAGAGATAACCTTCCCCTACAGCCTACGCCCTGAATTCAGACTTCCAGCTTCCTAAACTGTGAGAAAAGAACTTTTAATTGTTAAAGCCATCCACTTAGGATATTTCCATTACCAAAGCACTAGATGGCTAAGACAACTAGTATGCTGGCGAACATGAATTATTTGGCAAGTTTTGTCCCTGCTTTCCCCCAACACTTACTGCATTCATTATCTTTTTTATTGGACGTTTTTACTTTATTCATTTTCATATTTTCTAGTCCAGTATATTACCTCATTATCTTTATCTAAAATAAAATAAACTGCAAGTTCAGCAGTTCAAACACACCAGCCACTCCTTGGAAACCTTATACAAGGATTGTTATGAATTGGAGCCAACACAGCAACACTTAACAATTTAACAACAACTTCAATATGTAGACTTTCATCAGATCCATCAGTGAGGTTCTGAATCATTGATAATCATGATGTTCAACAAACTCAAGCACTTTTAGTTGCTTTTACAGCAAGGCCAAAATGTTTGTTTTCATCAAGAACTTTAGTATGTATGTTCAAGAGCCGTAAAGTACTAGTAAGCAGTCCCTGGCACTTCATCCTTGGAATAGCAGGGGTGCAATCTGTGGTGTATTTCTTCCTGTCCATATTACTTCGTGCAAGGTGCATTCTCAAGTGTGAGTTCTGGTGTGGTGTTGTAGTATAATCACTGCTAACCACAAAGTAAGTAGTTCAAACCCACCAGTAGTGCTGTAGAAACCCAATCCAGGGTTTCTATGAGTCAGAACTGACTTGACAGCACTTAACAACAATAAAAATGCTCAAGTGTGCAGATGTCAGAACCCACTATAAAACCCTTAGGTCACACTTTTCAATATAGGACAACATAGCACAACTGGGCCCTTCTCTTCATCTCACAACATACTGTAGAAATTAGGTTACCTTCCCTTAACACATCCATGATTGTCAGTTAATTTCCTCTGCACCTGGTATCCTTAATAAATTCAAGTCTATCATTCATTAGCTTTAAACAATAATTAGTCAGAAGATTTGGGTTAGGGAAGAATGGATTCTATATTTCCCTAATTCTTGTTTTTTGATAGTACATTTGTCCCTTTTTCTGTTGAAAGTCTTTCTCAACAAAGGCAATTATTTAGGAATATTGACACCACTCTAACTAACATTGAGCACTTAATGCTTGCAAAACCCAAATGTGTTGTTGTTGTTAGGTGCCCTCGAGTCAATACCAACTCATAGTGATTCTATGCACAACAGAACGAAACACTGCCTGGTCCTGTGCCGTTTGAGCCCATTACTGCTTCCACTGTGCCAATCCATCTTGTTGGGGGTCTTCCTCTTTTTTCTGACCCACTTTACCAAACATAGTATTCTTCTCCAGGGATTAGTCCTTTCTGACAATGTGTCAAAGGATGGGAGACAAAGTCTGATCGTCCTGAATTCAAGGGAGCATTCTGGCTGTACTTCTTCCAACATATTGGTTTATACTTTTGGTGGTTGTTGTACTTTCAATATTCTCCTCCAACATCATAACTCAAATGCATCAATTCTTCTAAGGTCAACCTTCTCACTGTCCAACTTTCATATGCATAGAGGTTATTGAAAATACCATGACTTGCGTCAGGTACACCTTAGTCCTCAAGCTGACATCTTTACTCTTCAATACTTTAAAGAAGTGTTGAATGTGTAGGTAAGCTCAAAAAAATTTTAAAAATCACCTTTGAGAAGTGTCATCTTTTTAAAAATTATCTATATGAGACCAAATGGACAACAGTTACTCTTAAGCAAAGCTAAGAAGTCTGGGACCAGTGAGATTAATTAACAAGAGTGGAACAACTGGAATTGAAATACTGAGAATGCTGACACAAATGGAAACTGTAACCAATACCACCAAATATTATGTATAGACGTTTGATCAATGGGAACTTATTTTGTTATGTGTAGTTTTAGCAAAAGAACAGCAATTAAAAAAGAAAAATAAGTGAGTCTGAATGGATATTCTAGATTATATCTAACTTTGTCCTTTGAGGATATACAACACAGTTTCTAAAACATAAAAATTTCAGCATTTATTCATAGCTGGATTCTTTTAAAGATCTTTCTTCTTCTTCATATTTAGGTTGATTTCTTTAAAAATTGAAATCCTCTAAATTATTTTGGGAGAGTGTGGTGGCCCAATGTGGTAAACACTGGTCTATGAACCACAGAGTACACAATTTGAGCCCATCAGCTGCTCCACAGAAGGCAGGTAAGATGTTCTGCTTCCACAAAGATTTAAAGCCTCAGCAATCTTATACAGGGTCACTATGAGTCAGAACTGACTCCATAACACTTAAGAACAATGATAAGAAGTTTATTTTTACACTTACAAAGAAAATAAAATTAACTTGGTATCAAATCTAACACTAATATAAAAATTGATATAATAGTTTCCCAGATTTGATTTCAGAAGATACAAAAGTACACTTATTGTTTTGTGGCATAAAAAGTGATATAGCAGTATAGAAACTCAAGCTCAACCTCTAAGATCAAGAAGGAATCTTGATGTTGTTAAGTATAGTCAAGTCAGTTCTGACTCATAGAGACCCTGAATAAGGTTTCCAAGGAGCAGCAGGTGGGTTTGAACTGTCGGCCTTGTGATTTGCAGTCCAGTGCTTATCCTACAGGAGTACTGAAGGAATCTTAGAGGCAATCTATTCCAATACCTTTATTTTACACTTATGAAATCAAAACTTTTTTTTTCATTCTATTCATTCATCTGTTTAAGGTTTACTGGGTGTCAACTATGTATAATGCCCTGTGTTTAATACTATGAAACACAAAGTTGTCTATCATTTTTTTTTACCCCCTCTATCCTTAAGGAGGCTATTTTCTAAGAAGGTAGAAAATCTGTACAGTAGAATTCAGCTGTCATTATTCACTGCTTTTTCCAGGCATCCTAGTGTGAAGCTGTGGGATAAATCTATCAGCTTTACATAGAAATCCTATACATGGTTGCTATGAGCCAGAAGCAAGTCAACTACATTTATCAATAAGAACAAATGTCCAGAGCAGCATGATAAATATTGAAGAAGATGCAAAATTCAGAAATAAGTGATACCTTTGAGCAGGGAGGGTACCAGCTCCCAATAGGAAAAGGTATGGTGAGCTTTTAGAAAGGGTACAATGAGGCACGTGTATAGCAGGGGTCTGAAGGACATGATGCTTGTATCCATCAGGGAAGAAGAGATGCTTGAAAAGAGCTAGTATTTAAGGCAGGTATCAAAGGATATGTATATGGTCAATTGGAAAGATGGAAAAAAATTAGGGAAAATATGATCAAGATATGTAAGCAGGAAAGAACAATGCTTGCCTGGGTAGGATGTGAGTATGGAGAAGGAGCTTAAAAGACAATCTCTCTTAGGGTATATACATAATAAGAAGAACATCCACACTTGCAGATAATACCCACTTGACCTGGCTTTAATGACTGGATGAGCAGAACTCAACAGAAGAAGAAAGAAGAAGAAAAAAGAGTAATCTAATACAATGTGATTAACTTGACCTACACCTATGACCTATGGATGCAGTA
>NW_006408529.1:17408040-17414362 GCF_000296735.1 Chrysochloris asiatica | reverse complement strand
TGGTTGGTGATGCATGGAGGGATGCATGGAGGGGGTTGTAACCATGGCAATGAAACAATATACGATAGGATGTTCTCTCTAATAATGTTCTCTCATGTAAACTATCACATAATTCACAATAAACCACTCTAGAGGGACCTGGTTATAACCCTAATAAACCCTTAGGATCTTCATCTGAAGATGAAGTGGTTCCTGCCATCTACAATTATTTTAAAAATCAGAGGAGATAATGTATATAAAGTACTTGTCATAGTATTAATCACAGAGTAAGATATGAATAAATGTTAACTGTGGTTATAACTTTTGTACTGCAAAGAGTGTAAAATCAAAGTAATTTGAATATAGTTTAGTAACAAATAGTCATTAGAGACAATTTTATATAAAGGAATTGATAAATTGATAAATACATTTTTAAAAATCTGGCAGTCTTGTGTAGGAATGCGTAGAAAGAAATTAAGCAGAAGGTAGGATATGTGGTAAAAAAAAACACACACACACACAAAAACAACTTTGTAATGTTGTTAGGTGCCATAAAGAAAAGGACTTTACCAAGCATTATATCCTTTTCTAGGGATAACATTTTCCAAGTATGAGTGGTGAAGTCTCTCCATCCTGGCTTCTACGGAGCATTCTGGAGTACTTCTTCCAAGACAGATTTGTTTGTTCGTCTGACAGTCCATGATATTTTAAAATATTTTTTTTCAACACCTTAATTCAAATGCATCAATTCTTTCCCAGTGTTCCTTATTCATTGTTCAGCTTTCACGTGCCTATGAGGCAATTGAAAACACCATGGTTTGGGTCAGGTGCTCCTTAGTCCCCAAACTAATATCTTTGCTATTTAACAGTTAAGGAGGTATTTTGCTGCAGTTTTGCCTAATGCAGTATGCCACTTGATTTGTTTGCTTCTGCTTTCATGATAGCCGGTTGTTGATTTTGTAATAGCCCAGGACAATTCAGTCTTGTGCAGTGACAGCAAAAGTCAGTAAATCATAAGACTATCTAGACTCAATAAATAAAATTTCTAGGTGGGGGAAAGAGAATAGAACAACAGATTGTGTATGTTGGAAGAAGAAAAAAATCAAAGATGATAATTTAGCACAGCCTGAATGAGGGAATTGTAAAATAAACTGGGATTCAAGGGAAAGACGATATGTGTTTTAAACATTTGAATTGGTATGAAACCAGTGGAAATGTTGAATAAGCAGTTCATGATAGAGCTGAATGCTTCTGACAAGTTTAAGAGGATAGTATCCAAGATGCAGTGACAACTATGAAATCACTGGTGAATTTGAAAAAAATACCAGGTATGTAAACATGGAGACCAGATTTGAAACAATTTAGAATGAGTGGAGAGACATTGAAAGAGGTCCTTAAAAAAAAAAAAAAAAATTAAGTCTACGGAAAAAATTAAGTAGGATCGTAAATAGCAGAGCACAGTAGCATTTCTTTCTTTATTGTGACATTTATAGTCTTTACTGTACTTTTTAATATTTTTTAAACAGAAGGCAAAAGGGTGGCATAGAAAATATTTTCTAGAAGGAGGAAATGGCTAGAAACTGTCCCCAGTGGAGAGGGAGTTGTTGTTGTTGTTGTTAAGTACCGTGGAGTCGGTTCCAACTCATAGGGACCCTGCACGGGTTTCCGAGGCTGTAAATCTTTACGGGAGCAGAAAGTAACAATTGATGAGTTTAACCTTGGGATGAAAGAGAAACTCTTTTCCCTCAAAGATAAAAAGGAAATGAAAGTTGAAAGCAAAGGCAAGAGGTGAAAAACAGGTATTAGGTGAAAAGGAGCGAAGTTGAAGAAGCTGACCCAGCCTGTGAGGCATGTTGGAATATGTGTCATGCAAAATACAAGCCATGCAATTCAGAAGGGGGATCGGCCAGTTAATCACCTGTTTTGTCCTAGGACTGTGATGCATATTTTCAATTATCTTACGTAATCTGCACACATCGATTAGAGGGTTTTCAGGCAAGAAAACTAAGACTCAACAAATTAGATGATTTTCTCTAGAGGATAACTGAATGATTCCCCATGCTGGCTGGGTGGAGAGAGGAGAATGCTCAGATATCCTCGGACTCAAAGTTTAAATTCAGTTTTTATACATGGACAGGACATTGGCATACAAACATGGGGAAGGGAATTTCGGAACATAGTATGAGCAATTTTTATAAGGTAAGAAAAGGAAGCAAAATATACTCCAGAAAGTAAAGGGACTTTAGTTTGGTAACAATACCTTACAGAATATTAAAAAAAAAAAAAAAAAAAAAAAAAAAAAAAAGCGAAGAAAATACCAACTATGTTGGAAGACAGAGCACAAAATATGCTCCCTGCCATGCAGTGATCCTCAAAAGCACAATGAAATATTTAACAATTCAATGTGTACATATGGATATATTGTGTGATTCAGACATTTTAATTTACTTAAACAAAGCATAACCAAAAAAAAAAAAAAAGAAGCTATTTCTACAAAAAAAACCACAACAACTTATGAATAAAATTTTAAATAAATAAAATCTAAGGATGTCTGTCTGCTTTGGTTTCCAGATATATAGTTGAACTATTTTCATAAGAATGTCAACAACCAAATCTTAACCCTCTGTAAGATATGAACTACTGCTGACAGCAATGATTACAACTAATTTATAGAATATTTTTCTATAGTAATAAGGTAATACCATTCTTTAGGCTTTCCAAAATATTTCTAGGCTATGTTTCAGACAAGTACTTAGTATTCTCACTAAATGAAACATAACTTCATGAGAATGCTAAGTATTTGTTTTACTTATTCTACGGTAGTTCATTTCACTTAAAAACCAGAAATACCATATTTTAAAGCACTTGCAAAAAATAATCTTTTTAACATACAACAAAATCTCTAGTGCAGAGATTGACATGCTTAATGATGTAAGTTGACAGTTTCAAGCTATTAAATAATAAAGACCGCCATCTGGGAAAACTCATTAGTTGTGATTTCTCTTTTCTAAAGTCACATTATGGTCCTTAATTAATTAGTAGTGTTTCAAACCTTCAAATAACCAAATCTTTATAACAGTCTCAGAAATGTATAAAAAAGGGAAGTATGTTTCTTTTAGTCCTTTCCCAAAGACTTCCTCAAGAGACAGAGAATATTCTTCCTATACAGCCCATGTAGGTCTCTACCAACATAAGAACGTTTTCAACACTTAAATGGTGAATGTATATGTAGGTTTGTGCATCAACAGTCTCACTCAACAACCAATCTTTGTTACATAAACTAATATGCTCTTTTTCACTTCCATCCACTGGCTCCCAGAGTGCCTTTTGCTGGTTTTTTCTTTTCTTTTTTCCCCTGATATACATGATGTTGAGGCTTTGCTGATGTATCTCATTTAAATGTACTTGCAAATCCAGCCCTCACCTCTTAAAATAATCCATTCTGTCTTCAAACAGCTTTGCCAAATAGAAAATTCTTTCTCTTAGTGAGTTCAAATCTATTTCTATGTATTTTCCAACCATTTTGTATAACTTACACCTTTTGGAACAGAAAGCTACATGTCTTGAAGGAGTTTTTGCATGGTTGACATGCTAGGCTGCTAACCAAATGCTGGAGATCTGAATCTAGTTAGAGTTGTTTGGAATTGCTTTATTGCCTGGCAGTGCACTTCTGAAAAATCAGCCATTGAAAATTTCATGGAGCATAGTTCGATTCTGATATACACTGGGTCACCATGAGTTCAATTTAATTCTACAGCACCTAACAACAAAAACATCAGTCTTGGTATGCAACCTAAAATATCCTCATCTTGTTAGTACCCATCTATTTCTTATTATTTAAAAAAACAACAACACAAAAACCTAGTTTCTACCAGGGAATTTAAACATTTTCAGATTTAAATAAGGAATGAGTACTAATCTATCTCAACACATTCTCTGTCAATTCATAGTTTTCCATCTTTGTCCATCTTGATCTGTTTGCTTGGAACACATTGTGTTTTATTGTTTACTTATCTAGGTACCATTGAGTTGTTTCCAAATCATAGCAATTCTATGCACAACAGAACAAAAGATTTCTAGTCCTGTACAGTCTTCCCAACTGTTGCTATCTTTCAACCCATTATTGAAACCACTGTGTAAATCCATCTCAGTGAGGGTCTTCCTCTTTTTCACTGGCCTTCTACTTTACCAAGCATGATGTCCTTCTTCAGGAACTGCTCCTTCCTAGTAACATGTCCAAAGTACCTGAGACAAAGTCTTGCCACCCTCTCTTCTAAGGAGCATTCTGTTGTATTTCTTCCAAGACAAATTTGTTCATCCTTCTGGCAGTTCTGTTATATTCAATATTCACCCTGGTAGCATAGTGGATTACACATTGGTCTGCTAACCAAATGGTCATCAGTAGAACTCTATCAGCTGTTCTATGGAAGAAAGATGAGGCTTTCTGCTCCTGCAGAGATTTATGGCCTTGGAAACCCTATGCAGGGTACCTATGAGTCTGAATACAACCACACCACCAAACACACCATAATTGGAATGCATTAATTTGTTATTCATGTTTGACATGTGTATGAGTCAACTGAATACTACCGTAGTTTGGATCAGGCACACCTTAGTCTTCAAAGTGGTATCTAAACTTTCTTTAACTCTTGAAAGAGGTCTTTTGCAGAATATTTGCCCAATACCATACATTGTTGATGTCTTGGCTGCTGCTTCCATGGGCATTGGTTTCCTTATAGATGCTTGCACTTAACAACTTATCAGGTGGTTTTTTTCTAACAAGCATAGTGAACTGCAAGACAGAGAGAGGAAAAAGAGACTATTTCATGTCATGAATTTTCTCAAAACTTTTAAATAGCATAGAAGGTTGAGAAAATTGCTTTTAGGTACTTATAAGTTGAAGCTGATAGTTTTAAAATCTATATTAAATACTTCATGGAAACATATACAAGTAAAACCAATTTCTTTTTTCCTAAAAAAATACATTCCCAGAGGGCGTACTGGGAAATGGAGTGGGTGTGTGTGAAGCACGATTTGGCACTCCTCATGATACCTTTTTGCTCTACAGAGATGTCAAGGATATGTTAGGAAAATCCTAAACAAACAGCCAAGTGCTCAAGTTCATTTATCATTATTATAGTTTATTCTCTTCTAAATTTTTTTCAGTGCATGACAGCAGGTTATAAAAATAACTTCAGTTAGTTCTTCTTTATTTGAGTTGATATGAGTATATGATTATGTAAATGATAGGACTGAAAAGATTTTGAAAAAATAGAATATTGAAATACTAAACTTTTGAACTGCCATTGGTAATCAGTCCAATAATTGAATGGGGTCCATAAGTACAGAAGTGATCTGAGTTAGAATTTGGACCCTGAGCAATAGTGGATGGTTCTGATTGCTTCATGACACTTTATTAGACACTATGTCATTCTGTGGTGGTTTGTGTTTTGTTTTGATGATGAAAGCTAAACCACCAGTATTTTAAATACCAGCAGGGTCACCCATGGTGGACAGGTCTCAGCGGAGCTTTCACATTAAGACTAGGAAGAAGGAATGGTGGATCTTCTGAATGATTAGCCACAGAAAACCTTATGAATAGCATTGGGATATTGTCTGATATAGTGCCATAACATGAAACTATTATGAATAGCAGCAGACCATTGTCAGTTACAGACCATTGTCAGATATATATATTACGAGCCCCTTAGGTTAACTGCTAATCAAAACATGACTGGAGAAAAGCTGTCTCCACAAATTTGACCTTAAAGACTTTGGTGGAGCAAGCATACAGGACCTTCATTTCTGGTGGGGTATAATTCAGAATGAGAAGACACAGCTATTAATATCCATTAGTAATCTGAACCTGGAATGTATAAGGTATGAATTAAGGAAAATTGAAAGTTGTCAAAATTAAACGGAAAACGTAAAGATATCTTAGGCATTACTGAGCTGAAGTGGACTGGTATTTGCCATTTTGAATGAAACAAATATGTGTTTTACTATGCCAGGAGTGACAAATTGAAGAGGAATGGTGTTGCATTCATCTTCAAAAAGAACATCTCAAGAAACATCTTGAAGTACAATGCTGAATTTGATAGAATAGTATCTACCTACAAGAAAGACCAGTTAATACAACTTTTTTTTTTTCAAATTTACACACCAACCCTTAAAGCCA
Organism: Chrysochloris asiatica; assembly: GCF_000296735.1. Lineage (NCBI taxonomy): Eukaryota > Metazoa > Chordata > Mammalia > Afrosoricida > Chrysochloridae > Chrysochloris > Chrysochloris asiatica. The sequence continues at coordinate 17,408,205 of NW_006408529.1, read as the reverse complement.
ATTATTATGAAATTGAAGAATTCTATCATCTTCAATCTGAAACTGATCAAACATGTAATCAAGATAAATTGATAATGACCAGTTATTGGAATGTGAAAAGTAGAAGCAAAGAAGAAGAATCAGTAGTTAGAAAATATGGCTTGGTAATAGAAATGATGCAGGGGG
>NW_006408529.1:17404551-17406630 GCF_000296735.1 Chrysochloris asiatica | reverse complement strand
CAAAACTTTCCCTTGAATATGATGGTGAAATCAGAACACCTCTAGATAAAAAGAAGTTTAAGGAATTTGTAATTACCATACCAACTTCATAAAAAATGCTAATGGGTGTTCTTTGGACTGAGAACCAACAACAGCAGACAACAGCGTAAGATTACCAAACATGACAGCATTACTCAGAACTCAATCCAGATATGTTGTTAAGTGCCATTGAGTCAATTCTTGTAGAGGGTTTCTGAGGAATGACTGGTGGTTTTGAACCACTGACCTTGTGGTCCAGTGCTTATCCTACATTGCCACATCAGAAGTATTTAAAATTAAACAAGCATGCAAAACTAAAAATAGGGAATCAGAGATAGCAATGTATACTGAAGTCAACTATAAAACCAGAAGAGAAAATAGTGTACATACAGAACTTCAAAATGGCAAGGAGGTCAGGTATTTCAAGATAAAACAGACTGTTGTAAGCAAGGGAAAAGTTAATAAATTACAGGATAATAAGCTCAAAGAAAAGTAATAAACCTGCACATAAGATTATAAAAGAGGAAAATCAGAAAGATTTAGTAAAAATTAAAACAATAGAAATGAAAATGAAAAGAAAACCCCCACAAAATGAACTTAGCAAAGAAAATATGTAGAACAAATAATTGAACAGCAACACAGAAGAAAAAAACACATCAAAAGGTGGCAATATTAAATTCATTTGTTGTTGTTGTTGTTGTTATGTGCTGTGGAGTCGGTTCCGACTCATAGTGACCTCAAACAGGGTTTCCAAGGCTGTAAATCTTTATGGGAGCAGAAAGCCTTCTCTTTCTCCCCCCGGAACAGCTGGTAGTTTAGAACTACTGACTCTGAGGTTAGCAGCCCGGTTCGTAACCACTATGCTACCAGAACTCCTACTGATAATTACACAGAATGTAAATGGATTAAATGTACCAGTCAAGAGACATAAAGAGTAGAATGGATACAAGAATTATTGTTGTTGTTGTGAAGTACCGTCAAGTTGGTTCAGACCCATAGCGATCCTGCATAAGGTTTCCGAGAAGTGGCTGGTGAGTTTGAACCGCAGACCTTGCAGTTCAAATGGTTTTGCAGTCTGGCACATTAACCCACAGCGCCACACCAGTATATGAAAATGGGATCCTTCAATATGCTGTCTGAAAGAGACATATCAAAAAGATGGAGACAACCTAAATGCCCATAAACAGAAGAAGGGTCAAACAATCTTTGGTCCATACACACAATGGAATACTACAAAATGTTGAAGAATAATGTGAAACACCTCACAACATTGTTGAACCTGGAGTATATTATACTGAGTGAAATAAGTCAGTCAAAAAGTGCAAACATTGTATGAGATCAATGTTGTAAAAAAGTTAAAGAAAAAATAAAAGAAACAATCCATGATGGTTACAGGGGGTTGTTGTTGTTGTTAGGTGCCATCGAGTCGGCACCGACTCATAGCGACCTTATTTATGCACAGAAGAATGAAACGGTGTCCAATTCTGGGCCAACCTCACTACTGTTGCCACACTTGAGTCCATCGATGCTGCCACCTGGTCAATCCATCTTGTTGGGCGTATTCCTTTTTTTCTCTGACCCACCACCTTACCAAACATGATATCCTTCTCCAGTGACTTGTCCCTCCTGACAATATGTCCAAAGTATGAGAAAAGAAGTTTGGTCCTCTTGGCTTCTAAGGAGCACTCTGGCTAGACTTCTTCAGAACAGATCTATTGGTTCTTTTGGCAGCCCATGACACTTTCAATATTCTCCTCCAACACCGTAACTCAAAGGCATCAATTCTTCTCCGGTCTTCTTTATTCACTGTCCAGTTTTGTCAATTCCTTCAGTACACCTTGGACTTCCTCCCTAAGTATCATTGGCTCTTGATCATATGCTACCTCATGAAACAGTTGAACATTAACCATTTCCTTTTGGTACAGTGACTCTGTGTATTCCTTCCATCTTCTCTTGATGCTTTTTGCATCATTCAATAACTTGCTCAGAGAATCTTTCAATAATGAAAGTCGAGCCTTGAATTTTTTCTTCAGTTCCCCCAGCTTGAGAAATACTGAGCAT
>NW_006408529.1:17400460-17401585 GCF_000296735.1 Chrysochloris asiatica | reverse complement strand
ATTAAAAGACCAAAATGGATGTCAGAAGAGACTCTGAAACTTGCTCTCCAGCATAGAGATGCTAAAGCAACTGAATAAATGAGAAATTAAAATAGCTGAACAGAAATTTGCAAAGGGTAGCTTGAGAAGACAGTCAAATATTCTAATGAAATGTAAAAAGACCTGGAGTTAGAAAACCAAAAGGGAAGAGATTACTCAACATTTATCAAACTGAACGAATTGAAGAGAAAATTCAAACCTTGAATTGAAATATTGAAGAATTCTAATGGTAAACTATTGAATGATGTAGGAAGCAGCAAAAGAAATAAAAGGAATACACACTGTAAAAATGGTCAATGCTGAATTATTTCAAGAGGCAGCATGTGAACCAAATGTATTGAAGGAAAATGTTCAAGTAGTACTTAGGGCATTGGTAAAAGCCAAGGCTGTAGGAATTGATGGAATACTAATTAAAATCTTCCAACGAACTGATTTCTGTCTCTTTTAAGAATGGTTTTGTGTACAACATTATTAAAGCTGCAATTTCTGCATGCCCATAGTAAACCATTATATAAAAAAAATATAATTATGTTCCTATCCTTTATGATTCAGAGGCTATTACAGATAATTTTACTCTTGTATTGAAACAGATCTCTAATTTATGGCCTCAGCTTCCAAGAGAAATAGCATTTCAAAACTGAAAAATGCCTAAGCTACAGCCATTGCTAGAAACAATTGACTGACTAAAAGAAGTAACCTACTATTTTATAGTTCTCTTTGTATAGGTCTTTTGTTTCTCTCTTTACATTTATTCCTAGATATTTCATCCTTTGGGTGGCTATTGTAAATGGTATTGCTTCCCTAAAGTCCTTTTCTTTGATCTTATATCCTGCCACTTTGCTGAAACTTCCAATGAGGTCTAGTAGCTTTTTTACTGAGTCATTGAGGTTTTCTATGTATAGAATCATATTGTCTGCAAATAGAGAGAGTTTTACTTCCTCTTTGCCAATTTGGATGCCTTTAATTTCCCTGTCTTGCCGAATAGCTCTTGCTAACACTTTAAGCACATTATTGAATAGGAGTGGTGACAAATAGCATCTTTGTCTGGTTCCTGTTCACAGAGGGAAGGCTTTCAGTTTCTCTCCA
>NW_006408529.1:17397033-17399013 GCF_000296735.1 Chrysochloris asiatica | reverse complement strand
TTTTGAAAGCGGCGTATTAAAATTGCCCATGATTATTGTAGATTCATCTATTTCTTTCTTTAAATCTATTAGAGTTTCCTTTATATATTTTGGAGCCCTTTCATTGGGACCATTATATATTTATTATGGTTGTGTCATTTGTTTAATTGTCCCTTTAACCATGTGATAATGTCCATCTTTATCTATTATGCTGGCTTTTGCCTTAAAGTTTATTTTATCAGAGATTAGTACTGCCATTCTTGTTCATTTTTTATTGCAATTAGCTTAGTATATTTTTTTCCATTCTTTGATTTTTAATCTGTTTTTGTCTCTGTGTGTAAGATACATCTCTTGCAGACAGCATATTGAAAGATCTTGTTTTCTTATCCATTCTGCCACCCACCATCTCTTAACTGGTGCATTTAATCAGTTTGTATTCAGTTTAGTTATTGATTGTTGTTGTTGTTATGTGCGGTGGAGTTGGTTCCGACTCATAGCGACACTGTACAGGGTTTCCGAGGCTGTAAATCTTTATGGGGGCAGAAAGCCTCATCTTTCTCCCTCGGAACAGCTGATCGTTTCGCACTGCTGACCTAGTGGTTTGCAGTCTGATTCGTAACCACTATGCTACCAGAGTTCCTTTTAATTATTGATAAGTATGATTAATTGCTGCCATAATGGTTTTTTTTTTTGTGTGTGTGTGTGTGTGTATGTATGTATGTGGTGTTGCTGCTTTTTTTGGTGTGTGGTGTTGCCGTTTTCTTTGTATGTCTGCCTTTGATGAGTTCATGTTTTTTGTGTTCTCTCTTATGAGTTTCCTCATAGTTTTAATGTTTCCATGTTCTTGGATTTTCATTTTCTTGGTATGTTGTGAAGTGTTAATTTTCTTTGAGGTTGCCTTATATTCCATTAACTTTTCCTGCCATTTAGTGTAGTCTATTTTGTCCTGTAATCTACCTGACCTTTTCACCACTTGGGTCTTTATTCTTGTGTTTACATTCTTTTACATTGTAATTGTTTTGATTCATAGGCTGAACTCCCAGATTCCCTGAGTTTGTTTTTATAGTTTTGTTCTGTTCTCGACTCTTCCTTCTGTCTATTTAGTTCTGGGAAGCTGTCACGTACATCAATTTCTGGTAGTTGTCTGTTCTTCTTGGTTCTCAGTCCACAGAACTCCCTTTAGGATGTTTTGTGGCAAAGGGTTGACTTTGGGAAAATCCCTTAGTTTCTGTTTATCCTGGAATATTTTGATTACCCCATCATATTTGTTTGATAGTTTTGCTGGACAAAGGATTCTTGATTGACAGATTTTTTTCTTTCAGGATTTTATATATATCTCCCCATTGCCTTCTTGCCTGCATGGTTTCTGTTGAGAAATCTGAGCTTAATCTGACTTGCTTACCTTTGTATGTAACATTTCTCTTTTCCCTAGCTGCTTTCAGGATTCTATCCTTATCTTTGATTTTGGAGAACTTGATTATGATATGTCTCGGTGATTTTCTTTTGGGGGTCTATCCTTCCTGGGCTTCGTTGAGCTTCTTGAATGTTTATCTTTTCACTTTTCAGGATGTTAGGGAAATTTTCTTCCAACAGTTCTTCAACTATTTCCTCTGTGGACTTGTGTGATTCTTCCTGTCCTGGAATGCAGATAATTCTTAAGTTATTCCTCTTCATGTTGTCCAACATGAATCTTAGACCTTCTTCAGATATTTTTAATGCTTTTTTTTTTCTTCCTGTTTGCTCTTCTATCTTAGTTATATTGAGAGATTTGTCTTCCTGCTTACTAGTTTTGGCTTCCTTCTCTTCTATTTTACTCCTTTGCCATTTCAGTGTATTGTCTATTTCTGATATTCTGTTATTGGTTGTTTGGATGTCTTTCTGTAGGTTTTGAATTGTTTCCAATGCTGTATCTATTTTATTGGATTGTTCCTGTAGCACTTTCCTGACTTCCTCTTTATTTTTCTCAACTCCATTGTAAAATGTTTTGAAACATTTTATAAT
>NW_006408529.1:17394275-17395471 GCF_000296735.1 Chrysochloris asiatica | reverse complement strand
GTTACCATTTCCTTACATCGTCACTAATATTTTTTATTTTCTGATTTGTTTTTGTTTTATTATTCTTAGCCATTATAGTGGAAGTGAAACAGCTCAAAGGATGTTTGATAAATGCCCCTGAATTGTACATGTACAAACTGTTGAACTGGTGTATATTCTATTGTGTATATCCTGGTGTGGCACTGTGGGTTAATGCGCCAGACTGCAAAGCCATTTTAACTGCAAGGTTGGCAGTTCAAGCTCACCAGCTGCTCCTCAGAAACCCTATACAGGGTCGTTATGGGTCAGAACTGACTCGACAACACTTCACAACAACAACATATTCTCAATAATGATAATAATAAAATAAAATGTTAAAAAAGAAAAAAGTTAATCAATTATAGTGACATGAATTGACTACAAACGAAATTTAAATGTTGGCCTTCAGGAGAGTTTTTTTGTTGGGTTGGTTGGTTGATTGATTGGTAGGTTGCATGCTTGTTTTTTAACTATGAGAATTTTAACCTCGAAGCTGGGTAAATTATAAAATAAGTGTTTCAGTGCATAGTTCTTGGTATCAGAACTTTTAAACAATCTCCATATTCCTAGAAACTTCTTTCAGAAATTTCTATACTTTCATGATGACAATTCAGCCAGATAATCATAAAAATAAAAACAGATCTAGAATTCTTAAAATGAAAAGTATTCAAACCTGTGATTTACACTAAATACAATTGTATAATAAGTCACAAAACAAAACAATGTAAAAAGTGAAACAGCTATTTAACTTTGGAATCAAATAATTGGCCTTGTCCCTTTATTAGGAACAAGGTCATTTAAACAATGAAAGCTAGGGACAACTAGTGGGAGTTTAATGTCAATAAGCAACTGTAAATAATTATTTGAGATGTTTAAATATATACAGATTTTATTTATAACTAGCTCTTCTATAATAAACTGACAATAGCAGTAGAGAGTTCAGTGTGGGGAAGAGGTAGAGAGGGGTGCAGGTGATGGTGTTAGCAAATGCCTTTACATTAAAGCTACTAAATGTACATAAGCTCTCAATGTAAACAACTTACATTTTCTAGTATATCATCTTTGCCTTTCTATTTATATATGTACATGCATTTCCTTTCACAAAATTGGAATTGTGATGTGTATTGTTGTTGTTGTTAAGTGCCGTCGAGTTGGTTCCGACCCATAGCGACCCTGTA
>NW_006408529.1:17384045-17391570 GCF_000296735.1 Chrysochloris asiatica | reverse complement strand
CTTTCATATATCAAAATGGACTTTGCAGATATGATCAAGTAAGGGATCTTGAGATGGAGAGATTCTCTTTGAATATCTGAATGGAACCAATGTGATCAATGCAGCAAAAGGAACTTAATATAAGCATTATCTCCATGACATCTGTCTCCAATATCTAAGTGAAACATAGATTATCCAATCCTTTATTATTTCAAATTGTTTTGTTTCCTAATCAGTCTAAACAACAATCTTATGGATATCCTTGTAGAGTCTTTACATAAGTCTAAGATCATTTCTTAAAGATAGAATTAAAGCAGTGAAATTTCTGTATATAAATGTTAAAAATTGTTGCTTAAAAATAGCATGCTTTTAAATATTAAAATTAATATTTTTCTATAAACTAGCAAAGCTTAATATGAAAAGCAAACATTTCCATATATTTTATTTAACTAAATAAGTAAAGGGAAATAACATTATTTCATTTATGTTATTCTAATTACTTAGACTATGGAGTCCTGGTGTGGTGCTGCAAGTTAATGCGCAGGACTGCAAGGTCAGTTTGAACTACAAGGTCGATGGTTCAAACTCACCAGATGCTCCTCAGAAACCCTATACAGGGTCACTATGAGTCAAAACTAACTTGGCTACACTTACCAACAACAGTTACTTAGAATAGCATAAATATTCACAGAATGTTAGGTCTGTATATTAGTAATTTTCTTTAAAAGCATAATTAGCATAACTGAGTTGTAAAAGTTTATTTCTTGGATCATATTTGAATAAATAAATGATTTTAAAATCATAATTTTGAACAATATACAGGATAAAGTATTCATATGGGAGTCCCTCAAATTACAGTTTTCGCAAAGATATTTTTGTTTCATATAAAAGCAGAAATTATCAATCATCAATTATTAAACTATTAAAATAATCTCAGTGACTAGCACATAACAACAGAGAAAACTAGGTATTTATGTTACTAGATTTCTGAACTGAAACCACAAATTCCCTGTCATAGGTCAAACTCTTTCAATATCCACTATATAGTTAGAAACATAACTAAGACAATCAGAAATGCAGGCATGCTTCAGTATGTTTTTGTTGTTAGTTGCCTTTGAATTGTTTCCAACTCATAGTGACCCCGTATGGGGTTTCCGAGGAGCAAATGGTGAGTCTGAACTGCCGACGTGGTGGTTCAAATCGATCCTTGTAGCACCACACCAGGACTCCATTCTTCAATATTTGATGCCTATGTAATCCATCAGGATAAGAAATTTCTTAATACTATATTGAAGCATGCCTGCATTTCTGAAGCAGAGTATTAAGAAATTGCTTATCCTGATGGATATCTATTCAAATTTTTGTAAAATACTAAGTGATAACAGGAATTCATGATGCATTGATAATAACCAGTGACTGGAATGTGAAGGTCGGAAACAAAGGAGGAGGATCCCATAGTTGGAAAATACTACCTTGGTGATAGAAAAGATGCTGGAGACCGCATAATAGAATTTTGCAATTTCAATGACTTATTCAATTCAAATACTTTTTATGCACAATATAAAAGGTAACTGAATCTTGTTGTTGTTGTTGTTAGGTGCCATCAAGTTGGTACCGACCCATAATGACCTTATATGCACAACAGAACGAAACACTGCCCGATCCTGGGCCAACCTCACTACTGTTACCACACTTGAGTCCATCAATGCTGCCACTTGGCCAATCTAACTCATTGGGGGTCTTCCTTTTTTTCTCTGTCCCCCCACCCTACCAAACATGATATCCTTCTCCAGCGAATGGTCCCTCCTGACAATATGCCCGAAGTATGAGAGATGAAGTTTGGCCATCCTGGCCTCCAAGGAGCACTCTGGCTGCACTTCTTCCGACAAAGATATATTGGTTCTTTTGGCAGCCCATAGCACTTTCAATATTCTCCTCCAACACCATAACTCAAAAGCATCAGTTCTTCTATGTGAATGGTCTTCCTTATTCACTGTCCAGCTTTCACATGCATATGAAGTTATTGAAAATACCGTGGCTTGGGTTAGGCACACCTTAGTCTTCAAGCTGACATCTTTGCTCTTCAACGCTTTAAAACGGTCTTGTGCAGCAGATTTACCTGATACAATACCCAACTGAACCTTACCAGATGGAATATATAGGAATCAAATTAACTACATCTATAGGAAAAGATGGTAGAAAAGCTCAATATCATAAGTCAGAACAAGGCCAGCAGTGGACTGTGAAACAGACCATTGTTGTTCATATGCAAATTCAGGTTAAAGCTAAAGAAAATTAAAACAAATCCATGAGAGCCAAATTATGACCTGGAACAAATCCTTCCTGAACAGAAGACATCAAGAACATCATAGAGGAAGTAAGCAAAAAATCATTAAAAGGGCAGCAAAGAAAGAAAAGACCAAAACGGATGTCAGAAGAGAGTCTAAAACTGGCTCCTGAGCATAGAGAAGTTCAAGCAAATGGATAAAATTAGAACAAATGGATAAAAGAGCTGAACAGAAAATTTCAAAGCCAAGTTAAAGAAGATAAAAGCAAGTATTATAATAAAAACGGCAAACACCTGGAGTTAGAAAGCCAAAGGGAAGAACATATGCATTATTTCTCAAATTGAAAGAATAGAAGACAAAATTACTACCTTGATTTACAATATTGAAGGATTCTCTGGGGAAAATATTGAATGGCACTGTAAACATCAAAAGAAGATGGAAGGAATGAATGCACAGTCATTGTACCAAAAAATAATGATAAGTGTTGAACCATTTCAGGAGACAGCATATGATCAATAACTGATGGTACTGAGGAATAAGTGCAAGTAGCACTGACAACATTAGAGCAAAACAAGTGCCAGGAATTGACAGAATGACACATGAAATGTTTAAACAAGCTGATACAGTGCTAGATGCAGTTACTATTCTAGTCTAGAAATTTGAAAGAGAGTTTCACGACCAATGGACTCAAAGAGATCCATACATATGCCTATTTCAAACAAAAGTGACCTAATGGAATGTGGAAATTATCAAACAATACCATTAATATCACATGTAATAAAATTTTGGCTGAAGTAATTCAAAAATTGTAGCAATATAAATCAACAGAAAGATGCCAGAAGTTCAAGCCAGATTCAGAAGAGGACTTGGAACAAGGGATATCACTGCTAATGTCAGATGTGTCTTGGCTGAAAGTAAAAAATACCAGGAAGATGTTCACTTACATTTTATTGACTACGAAAAGACACTAGCAGTGTGAGTCTTAAAAAAAAAAAACAACACACAAAAAACTATTTCATTGCAAAGAATGAAAAATTCCACAACACAATTGTGCTTATGAGGAGCCTGTACATGGATCAAGAGGCAATTGTTAGAACAGAACAAGGAGAGACAGGATGGTTTAAACTCAGAAAATGTGTGTGTCATGGTTGTATCCTTTCACCATATTTATTTAATCTGTATGCTGAGCAAATAATCTGAGAAACTGGATTATATGAAGAAGAATGTGGCATCAGGACTGGAGGAAGGCTTTTTAACAACCTGTGATATGCAGATGATACCGCTTTGCTTGCTGAAAGTGAAGAGGACTTGAAGTACTTACTGAGGAAAATTTAAAAATTATAGCCTTCAGTGTGTATTACAAGTCAGTGTAAAGAAAAGGAATTCCTCACAAATGAGGCAACAAATAACATCATGGTAAATGGAGAAAACATTGAAGTTGTCAAGGATTTCATTTTACTTGGATCCACAATCAATGCTCATGGAAGCAATAGTCAAGAAATCAAAAGACATACTGCATTAGGTAAATCTGCTGTGCAGTCCTCTTTAAATTGTTAAAGAGCAAAGATGTCAATTTGAGGACTAAGATGCACCAGACCCAAGCCATTTTAAATTGCTTCATATGCATGTGACAATTGGACAATGAATAAGAAAGACTGGAGAAGAACTGATACATATAATGACAGCTCTGAGCAGAGCACACTGTTGTTGTTGTTGTTGTTGTTATGTGCCATGGAGTTGGTTCCATCTCATAGCGACCCTGTATAGGGTTTCCGAAGCTGTAAATCTTTACCGGAGCAGAAAGCCTCATCTTCTCCCGCAGAACAGCTGGTAGTTTCAAACTGCTGACCTTGCAGTTCACAGTCCGATTCCTAAAGGTTCAAAGAGTACATGAATATAGAGTTTTGGCCTTGTAAGTTTTACTGTTACATGTAAAGCAGTCTTGCAAAAAATGATTTTGTTAATTTAACTAACTACAGATATAATTATAATAAAAATACGTTTCTGCTGAGGCACTTCATACTAACTTGTACAGATAGGCGTTTTTGGTGTTACCCCTTCTGACAGTGTTACTTAGTGCAGGTTGCACCTCTAGTGACACCACAGCTCGACTCTCTCATATAGGGTCACTAATACGGCACTGTGGACTAAGACGTCAGACTGCAAAGTCATTTGATCTGTAAGGTCGGTGGTTCAAGCTCACCAGCTGCTCCTTGGAAACCCTCTCCAGGGTCACTATGGGTTGGAATCGACTGGATGACACTTAACCACAACAACAACAATAGTCAGAATGGGACTGCGGTGGCTCCATAGGATGAGCACTGGACTACAAACCAAAAGGTTATCGGTACAAATCTACCAGCCGCTCCTCAGGAGAAAGATGAGGTTTTCTGCTTCCTCACAGATTCAAAGCCTCAGAAACCCTATACGGGGTTGCTATGAGTTGGAAACAACTAGAAGACATTATACAATAGTCTAATTCCACTCTGTGGAACCCCACAACAACAGTGGAGGAAAAGGTCTTCATGGATTTCCCCTTTTTATCCCCTGTATGAGGTGGTTTCAAAAAGTTTGTGGAAGAAATTGGAATTAAAATATAATGGAATTTTTCTGTGGACTTTTTGAATTCCCTTTGTATGTACTCCAAAGCATAATAAAAATCAGATGTTTTATTAAAGCACACCATCATAATATGAAAATTAAACTAAAGTGAGTTCCAATTGCATATATTTTAAAATCTATTCTATTTGTTGACATGAAAGGTTTAAAATAAAACCTATGATAATTTCCATGTTTTATTAAGGAAATCCATATGGATTACTTTGTTGAGCCGTACAGCATCAGAGATTGATTGGCAATTCTGTGAGAAGCAGGTCACATCTGCCCACTAACAGATACTGTCTTCAGCCAAGGGAAGTTGACATTTGTGGAGGTATTCTGTACAAGGAAATTTACAATAAGATCCAGAGAACTGGCACAGATTGTGAGCCTGTGTGTCAAAGGAGAGACTTATTTCCAAGAAGGCATTTTTCTCTAGTCAAGGTAAATTAATATCTATCTCCACCATCCACAGAGCTTGCAATAATGAATGCAGCCGGTAACTACAGGTCAGCTTTCAGGTGGTAGAGAAGAGCAAAGGCATTATTTACTCTAGGAACATCTGTGTCCCAGACAATTACTGCTATAAATATCATTCCTAAGTAACAAAGACAGTGAAATACACGAAGTTTAGAATCTATTTAAAGGAGGAAACCATTACCTGCAGGTTTTAAGAATTTTAATGTTTCAAATGTCCAGTTATAATCTATATTTCTTCTGAGTAACAGTTTCTGTCTGTACTAATTATGGGACAACCAAGGTTTGATTCCTTTGCTAGGCATTTTAAAAACAGGAAAACTGTGTTGGGCTTTCCATAGGAATCAGACATTTCTCAAAGTGCTTGAATAGTTAAATTCTCTCATTGTTTCCATTTGTAAAAGTTATGATTCTGATGTGTATTTCAGCTCTAAATACAGTTCATGACCCCAATGCTGTTGTGTGCTACAGGTACTAGGTATTCTCAAAAAGTATATCTATTTTGAAACAAATTGTCACCAATGAAAAAGGATACACAATATAGTTGGATTCACATTCTTTTAAAGTGTAGAAAATAAATTCACTGTTTACTTGTCAGTATGTTTATCAAGTGTCTTATACTGCACTACAGTGAAAGATTATGTGAAACAAATTAGCTAGATTGCAAGGGAATATACTACATGTGACTTTATGTATTGTAAAAGTATATATGAATTGCTTTCTTATACTTGTATTTATTTTCCATTTGGGGAGTTCATTCCTGTGACTCCTTAAAATATACTCAAGTATCTAGTAATCCTATATTTACATATGGAAAGAAAGTATAAAAAAAAGCTAATGAACACTATCATTAACTTTGTTTCTCTAATCCTAGCACACTGAGGGGGCATATCTAGGTACTCAGAAAGCTTTAATGAATTAATGAAGCTTCCTTCTTATGTCCATGAAATTATCTAAAGAAGCAAAACCTTGATTAACACTGATTCTATAAAAAAGGACAACAGTGTATATTCCTTCTGAACCTAAACTATCATCTCTCTAAAGTGGATTTCTTTTTTTAAAACATTCCAAAAAGAACTGATTCCTAAAAATACCTTGCAACCACTGCCATCCAATAACCATTAGAATGGTGGTTACCAGTGACTGCAGAAGGCACCTGCAAAAGCAAATCTGGAGGCTGTCTGACTCTTCCTGAGTTATCAGGGCAGCATCTGTCTAACTATACTGACTTCAGAAACTTGCTGGGCAGGGTTTTCTGATGCTGCCAGCAGTTTGGCCTCATTAAAGACACAGTTATTGTGATCAAAGTTCAAATAAGATCAGAGACAAACAGCTTGAAACATAACACTAGAAGAGTAGATATGGCTTCCAATTATTTCAAATGAGCCTCCTTTGTGAGAATGGAGAGATGGGAAGTTGAGAGACAATATCCAGAAAGTAAAGGGTTTTCTGTGAGACCCTTCAGGGAAGGCATGCTATGTTATACTGTGGGTATCTTTCATCTCTTCAAGACTTCACACATACCCTTATGCAGGGAATACAACATCCCACTGATATTCGTTTTAGGTATATATCATACAATATACCTAAAATATATATGTTTTATGAGTTTAGCGACAATGATATGCAGTTGTCAGGTGCAATCAGGTTGGTACTGATGCATAACAACCCTATGCACAACAGAATGAAACACTGCCCGGTCCTGGGCCAACCTCACTATTGTTGCCACACTTGAGCCCATTGATGCTGCCACTTTGCCAATCGATCTAGCTGGAAGTCTTCCCCTTTTGCTCTGACCCTCCACCTTACCAAACATGAATTCTTCTCCAGTGACTGGTCCTTCCTGACAATATGTCTGAAGTATGAGAGATGAAATTTGGCCATCTTGGCCTCCAAGGAGCACTCTGGCTGCACTTCTTCCAACACAGATCAATTTGTTAATTTTGGCAGCTCATGGCACTTTCAATATTCTCCTTCAACACCATAACTCAAAAGCATCCATTCTTCTATAGTCTTCCTTATTCATGGTTCAGCTTTCACTTGCATATGAGGTTATTGAAAATACCATGTCTTGGGTCAGGCACACCTTAGTCTTCAAGCTGACATCTTTGCTCTTCAACACTTTAAAAAGGTCTTGTGCAGCAGATATTCCTAATTCAATATGTCATTTGATTTCTTGACTG
>NW_006408529.1:17380545-17382391 GCF_000296735.1 Chrysochloris asiatica | reverse complement strand
GGTCCTGCTCTCGGCTCTTCTCTGTTGATGGTCCCAGAGGCCTCCGCTCCCATCCTGGAGAATCAGTCACTCCCTTCCTTGTTACAAAACTTCTACCTTTGCATTTCCAACCCTCATAATCTTCCTGATAAGCATTATTCACTACAGTATCACGAATTACCCATCTGTATTTCCTTTCATCAGCTCCGACCAGACAGATTGCATAGTACCTATGGGAGATTCTGCCTTGGTCCTTAGTGTTTAATACATCAAATCTGTTCTTCAGATGAGCTCTAAATTCATGTGGGATATATTCAAGGTCTTATTTTGGCTCTCGTGGACAATGATATGAGGGGGCTTCCAAAGTCTGTTGGAAAAATTCCATTATCTTTTCATTTTATTTTTCCATGAACTTTGTGAAGTCCCCTTGTATTTTCATCATCTAAAACCTTGAGAAATATGAAGTTACAAGCATGCTTGAAAACTTACATGTTTTAAAATGTACTGTTTTATTGGCTGTGTAAGTCATTGTAGTGGCAACTATTATAATTATTCCATACCCAAGTTAATATGCAATACAATTGGTTGGAAGTCTTCTTTCACTCAGTAAGCCATTAAGAAAGATTTTCTAGTTGTTCAGTCCCCAGAGGCTAATAAACAAAAGGGAACGGATGGACTTTATGTTTTCTATCTTTTATTTGAAGAAAATGCTATGAAAATTAAGTGACACATTTTAATGATTCCTCATAGAAATCTATTTTCCCAGAACTTGGGGAAAGAAATCTCCATCACTTTGAAGCTTAGAAATTTACAAAACCTGCAGAGTTAAATGCAGCAAGTTCATATTTCTGTCCATAGACTTGAACCATCTGCCAGCTGACTGTCCATGGTAGACACTGTAACTGTCTACCCAGTATCCCATTTCCCCTTCTTACTTACTAAAGAACCCAATTACCCTTGAAGTAGCAATATGCTCAAGTAAAAACTCCATTTCTCAAAATCTCTTGCAGCTAATTTAGTTCAGTGAATGGCAAATAGGAGTCACTGCGTGGCCTTTAAGAACTGGTGGCATGTATTTTTGGACCTTCCTGCTTTCTCCTCCTATTGACCTAGCATATGGATGTGACAGCAACAGTCCTTCTGTGAATCCAATATGGGGCCTGTACTAAAGATGCGGAGCAGAAAGCTAGAAGGGGAACTGGAACGTTGATGATATAGTGGATCTTTCATATACATCTTGCTATGTCTACCCATCAAGACGTATATGAAAGATCCACTATATCATCAGCATTCAGGGTCTTGATATGCCTACCCATGATATGTCCTGGTGTGGCGCTGTGAGTTAATGTGCCAGACTGCAAAGCCTTTTGAACTGCAAGGTTGGCAGTTCAAGCTTACCAGCTGCTCCTTGGAAACCCTCTACAGGGTCGCTATGGGTTGGAACTGACTAGACAGCACTTAACAACAACAAACAACAATGCCTACCCATATTTTTTATGAGAAAAACTAAATCTTTAACTTGTTTAAACTGTAGTCATTGAGGTTTTCTTCTTAACTGAAGAATTTTCTGAGTGTCCCAAAATCAGTAACATAGCAAAAATAATATTCTTTAGCAAACCTTTTCATCATCTCTGCTCTTAGAGTTTGCTATTTCAATAGAAAACTACCTGCCTATCCCAGTCTCTGGAGTCTTCAAATGGTGCAAACAGTTAAACTTACTCAGCAGTTAATAGAAAGGTTGGAGCTTTGGGTCTACCCAGAGAAATCTTGGAAGAAAGGCCTGGTGGTCTACTTCCAAAAAAAAAACTGCCACAAAAGAAACACTTGGGAACACAGTTCAATTCTGACACACATGGGGTTGCCATGC
>NW_006408529.1:17332045-17379005 GCF_000296735.1 Chrysochloris asiatica | reverse complement strand
TACAGGGTCACTATGAGTCAGAATCGACTACACAGAATTTAGCAATAAGAAGAACCTCTGCTATACAGGGTTGCTATGAATCAGAATCAACTCAATGGCACTTGACAACAGTAATTCAAAGTACACTTCTTAGTAGTGTTATCTGACATAGTGACACCCTCAGGGTTCAATTTTTGCCATTGAATTTTACCAAACTTCTTCAATTTTTCTTGAATTCACTATAGTATGTTGGCTTTATAGAGAAGGTTTAACAAAACAAGTTTAACAGGTGACTGAAATAGTACAAAGAAGATGATACTTGACAACAGTCAAAATTTCAACTCTTGTTTCCTGGAATTTGACAGTATTTTGCCAGCTGAAAAAAATTAGAAGTATTTTGGAGTTAGAGCCACTCACTATATCATATCGTGTTGTTGTGGTGGTGGTGGTGGTGAAATGCTGTCAAGTCGATTCTGACACATAGTAACAAAAAGAGGCTGGTGGGTTTGAACAACTGACCTTATAGTTCAAACTGACCTTGTGGTCCAGTGCTTATCCTACAGCGCCACACCAGGACTGTTTATCTTATCTTTGTTGTTGTTGTTAAGTGCCATCAAGTCGGTTCTAAATCATAGTGACTCTGTATAGGATTTCCAAGGAGCAGCTGGTGTGTTTGAACTGCCAACTTTGCAGTTTAAACAGGCCTTGTAATCCAGTGAATTATCCTGTAGCACCGCACCAGAACTCCTATATTATCTTGTTGTTGTTGTTGTTAAGTGCTGTCAAGTTGGTTCTGAACCATAATGACCCTGTATAGGGTTTCCCAAGAGTGGCTGGTGAGCTTGAACTGCCGACCTTTGTAGTTCAGCTCATTAACACACAGCACTACATCAGGACTTTTACTTTATTTTTTAGAGTCCTAAGAAGTCTTGGTGTGATGCTGTGGGTTAATGTGCCAGACTGCAAAGCCATTTGAACTGCAAGGTCGGCAGTTCAAGCTCACCAGCTACTCCTTGGAAACCCTATACAGGGTCACTATGGTTCACAATCGACTCGACGGCACTTAACAACAACAATAACAACAAGAAGTCCAGGTATTGCGCTGTGGGTTAATGCATCAGATTGTAATGTCATTTGAACTGCAAGGTCTGTAATTCAAGCTCACCAGCTGCTCCTTGAAAACCCTCTACAGGGTCGCTATGGGTCAGAATTGACTCAACAGCACTTAGCAACAACAAATGGGTTGGGATTAGGCAGGTGTCCTGAAGGAAGGGGAGAATAAATGTCAAGGTCTCTAGGGAGAGAGAGATTTCCTAATAGACTAGTTAGATGTTGTGTGGCATTTGCCTTGTGACCAGCCTGTGGATGTGATGGGGCCTCAGAGAACTGGCTGTGTGGTGCCCGTAGAGAATGAGCCATATGGCACAGAGTCCAAAGATTCATGCAGGACTTCCATAGTCACAAGTAGTATAGAAGTAGTTCCTAGATCTGAAGGTAATAATTTGTTAAAAAGTTGTTATCAAGTCAATTCCAACTCATGCATGTCAAGGTAGAACTGTGCTTCATAGGATTCATAATGGCTAATTTTGGGAAAATAGATTGCTAAGACTTTGTTCTGAGTTGCCCCTCTGTGTATACTTGAAGCTCCAACTTTTCTGTTAGCAAAGAAGCATATTAACTGTTTGTACCACCCAGGGACTCCAAAGATTTAAAACAAAACAAAATAGTCATTGACTTAATTCTGACTCACAACAACCCAAATAGGGTTTCCCAGACTGTAAACCTTTATAGGAGCAGACTGCCTCATTTTTCTTCCTCAGAGCAGCTGGTGGGCTCGCACTGCTGACATTACACTTAACAGTCTAATGAGTAACCCACAGTGCTACCAAGACTCCTTAAAAGGTAATATGCTGTTGTGATTGCTATTAAGTGCTGACGAGCCTGTTCCAACTCATAGTGACCCTGTGCAGAGTTTCTGAAAAATGGCTGGTGGGTTTGAACTGCCAACCTTGTGGTTAGCAGTCCAGTGCTTGTGGTGGTGGTGGTGGTTATGTGCCGTGGAGTCTGTTCTGACTCATAGTGACCCTGTACAGGGTGTCTGAGGCTGTAAATCTTATGGGAGCAGAAAGCCTCATCTTTCTCCCACGGAGGAGCTGGTAGTTTCGAACTGCTGACCTTAAGGTTCGCAGCCTGATTCCTAACCAGAGCTCCTTTTATAGAGAAGGATGTCATTTTTACTGATGTCTGGGGTGTCCCCTCATTACTTTTGGGCAGAGAAAGGCAACAGAACCTTTGCATGACAGGGAAAGGAACTCAACAAAGTGTTAAAGTGGTTAAAGTGTTCTTTTTTTGCCAGCCAAGTGGTTGAAATAAAAGTTTAAATGGGCTTAATTTAAAGAAAAATGTGATCATTTCTCTCCACCTGGACGAAGATTCTCACTTACTACATTGCTTATGGAGTCCAGGTGTGGTGCTGTAGGATAAGCTAATCTCAAGATCAGTGGTTCAAACTAACCAGCCACTCCTTGGGAACCCTATACAGGATCACAATGAGTCAGACCTGATTGATGGCACTAAATAACAACAACAACAACAACAACACTTCTTAGAGAAACAAATGTTAAAGACCTGTAAAGATAAATTTTCCCAGCATGGGATAAAGTCTTGGAGTCTGGTACACTTTTAACTGTACCTGTACTTCTGTTTCTTCTCAGCTGAATAGAAATCTACTTGACATAATTCAGAGTACAGGTTAGATATTAAAAATAATTTTAACCTTTTTTGAAAGGAAAAATTAAAATAACTTTTAATAATTTAGAATACAGGGTGTTGCACCTGAATGAGTTTTCTCCTCCTCAGAGCACAGCCACTATTTTTTTTTTTTCCTCTCTCTCAGCTCTCTGAGTCCTGCCAAAGAACCTGGTAGGGTAGAGGATTGCTGCTAACTGCAAGGTCAGTAGTTCAAATCTACCAGTTGATCCTCAGAAGAAAGATGAGGTTTTCTGCTCCCATAAAGATTGATAAACCCAGAAACGCTGTGCAGGATCACTATAAGTTTAAACTGAATAGATGGCACATAACCAGTACCACCAGCTGACTCCTGCCATCCTTAATAACTTGCATAATGACAAATTCTCAGGAAAGAACATGATTTATTATTGGAAGAAATTATTCAAAATTTTAAATGTATTTTATTGAAACTGGATAGTCAAGATATAGTTGAAAAGATGACAAAAATTTTGAGGTGGCAGGAATTTGGATTTTGCTGAAGTTTCTAGAAAACTGTCAAGATGAAAAACAAGTATATTTGCCATAGACTATAATTTGTGGTACTGATTAGAAATGAGTATTTTGAGATAGAGGAAAAAGGAAGAAAAGAAAAATGCTGACTCTGCCTCTCCTAGAACTGTTTTTGAAAATATTTGAAATAAATGGATTAGAACATCTTCAATTTGTGCAAAACAAACTAATTGAACCTGTTGTCATCTTCATTATACATGGGGAGCTAAGAAAGGAGAGGAAGAAAATGATGCCTTAAACCAAGCTCATGGCCATATAGAATTTACTGTGCATTAAAGCAATGTGTATGTATGAGTACATCACTATTTTTTAGCCAAAAACAGCAATTCTGTTTAAGTAACATTCATTTTCAATGTGGGCTATTTTATCTTAACTAAATTTTCTTGCTCAAAATTGTATTCATTGATTTAGAAACTGGAAATTGAATCTGGTTAAAGCAAGTCCTCCATTTTGGCTTCCTGGTAAACATTGCACTTTGGTTGTTAGCTGTGATGCTGAGAACATTAGACCATTTATTCTTAAGACTGGTACTCCTCCAATACCAACTTCCAATTGAGGGTAATGGTTACAAACATATTACGATGCCAACTGGCTGGTGTCCATGCAGGGACCTGAAAACCATAAACCGTGAAATATGACTGCAGTTTGGAAGTTTCTAGATCTACTGAAATTTCCCTTGGCAATGTGTACAATCAAGACCAGCATTTCCTGGGTGAAAAAGTTCAAGGAGACAGATGGCAGAAAGCTTAGTCCAATCATGTAATTTGAAACCCATGTGTGAACAGTTTGTACTTCAGAACCAACCTGATTCAGTAAAAATAAGAATCTCAGCACTATGAATAAGAGAAAATAAAAGGTATGTTTATCAAGAAAGAGTTAAAATTTGGGCATTAAGTGTCAGAAAAATATTGGGAGAATTAAAAGTCTAATAAAGCTATGTTGTTGTTGTTAAGTGCCATTGAGTCAGTTCCAACCCATATCGACCCTGTATAGGGTTTCCAAGGAGCAGCTGATGAGCTTGAACCACCAACCTTGCAGTTCAAACAGTTTTGCAGTCTGGTGCATTAACCCACAGTGTCACACCAGGACAATTTAAGTGAAATTGCTTGAGATTTAGAATCAGAGGTTTACAATGGATAGGATTAGAAGTGGAAGGGAACTACCAGAAATTAATCTAGGGTATTGTAGAAAAAATCCTGAGTGGGTAAACTAATTTTTTAGTGAAGATGCTCTTGGAAAAGGAGTTAAGCAATATTCAATACCTACGTATGCACACATGCACAAGGGGGCTCCAAAAAGCTCATGGGAAAAAAAAAAAAAAAAAGGTATTTAAAAGATAAGGGATTTTTCTATGAACTTTATGAACATCCCTCATATATTTTGCTGTTGTTGCGAGGTGTCTTCAAGTCAGTTCTAACTCACAGAGAGCCTAGGTATGACAGAACAAAATACCGACGGCGCCATCCTCACAGTTGCTCTATTTAAGCCCAATGTTGTAGCCACTGTTACTTCATTTCATTGAAGATCTTCCTCTTTAACTCACCCTCTACTTTACCAAGTATGCTGTCTTTCTCCAGGTATTTGTCCCTCCTGAGAAGATGTCCAAACTACCGGAGATGATGCCTTGACATATTTCTTTCTAAAGAGACTTTTGGCTGTGTTTATTCCAAGACAGATTTGCGCATTCTCCTGGCAGTCCATGGTACTTTCAATATTCTTCATTGACACAATAAATTCAAAGACATTAATTCTTCTCCAATCTTCCTTATTCTTTACCCAGTGTTTCCATGCATATGAAGCGATTGAAAATACCATTACTTGGGTTAGGTGAACTTCAGCCTCAAAGTGACATCTTTGCTTTTTAACACTTTACTGAGATCTTTTGCAGCAAATTTGCCTAAGGCAAGACATCATTTGAACTCATGACTGCTTTCATGAGCCTTAATTATGGATCCAAGTAAAATGAAATCCTTGACAACTTTAATATTTTCTCCATTTATCATGACATTGCTTTATTTACTGATCCAGTTGTGAGGATTTTGGTTTAGTTCATGTTGAAGGCTATGTTCTTTGATCTTCATGAATAAGTTCTTCAAGTTCTCTTCACTTTAAGTAAGCAAGGGTGTGTCATCTGCATATAGTAGGTGATAAATGAGTGTTCTTCCAACCCTGATGCCATGTTTTCTTCATATAATCCAACTTCTAAGATTATTTGCTCATTATCCATACTGAATACTTATAGTAAAAGAACACAACCCACATTTTTTCTGAATTTAAATCCTTGATCTGTTTGGAATGACTGCCTATTGATACAGGTTCCACAAGAATATAATTAAGTGCTCTCGAATTTCAATTCTTTGTAATATTATCTATAATTTGTTAAAATCCATGCAGCTGAATGCCTTTACATAGTCAATAAAACATGAGTAAACATTGTTCTGGCATTCTCTGCTTTCTACCAAAATCTGTAGGACAACAATAATAATTTCTTTCATTCAAACTCTTCTTCTTCTGTTGGTGTACTGCTATAACAATTTAATGATTGTTCAGTACAATTTTACTTGCATGTGATATTATCTACTTTGTTTAATGATTTCTGCATTCATGTTGAATCACT
Organism: Chrysochloris asiatica; assembly: GCF_000296735.1. NCBI lineage: Eukaryota > Metazoa > Chordata > Mammalia > Afrosoricida > Chrysochloridae > Chrysochloris > Chrysochloris asiatica. The sequence goes on along the minus strand of NW_006408529.1, from coordinate 17,373,109 downwards.
TTCTTTCATATGGGCACGGATATGGATCACTTTCAGCAGGTTGACCAGATAGCTGTCTCCCAAATTTCTTGTACAGGTGAGTGAACACTTCCAGCAATGTTTCCATTTGCTGAAACATTTCCATTCATATTCTTTCATTTCTCAGAGCCTTACTATTGCCCAATGCCTTCAATACAACTTGGATTTATTCTTTCAATATCATCCATTTATATCATATGCTTTCTTCTGAAATGGTTCAGTGTTGACCAAATTCCTCTTGGCATCATGACTTTGTGTATCCCTTCCATCTTCTTTTGATGCTTCCAGTATCATTCATATTTTTGGCCCATAGAATACTTAAATATTGCAACCTGGAGGTTTGAATTTTTTTCTTCAACTCTTTCAGCTTGAGAAATGCTGAGTTTGATTTCTTCTGGTATTTATTTTGATATCTTTTATCTTTTCTATCTCTTTAATGAACTTTTGTCTTTTCTATGTATGATGTCCTTGATGTCCTCTCACAATACCTCTAGTATTCACTCCTTTCTGTACAATGTGCCAAATCTATTCTTGAGATGGTTTACAGATTGATGTGGGATAAACTAAAGAATGTATTTGGGCTCTTGCGGACATTCTAGGAGACTTCAGAAAGTTGGAAAATGTCCACAATTTTTAAATTTCATTTTTCTATGAACTTTTGGAAGCCTCCTCTAATTTACATTTTCTTCAGCTCAAACTTGAACTTGCACATGAGCAGTTGATGGTCTATTCCATAGTTAGCTCTTGATCTTGTGTTATCTGCTACATGTGTATTCCACTTGGTGATAGCCATTTGATAGTCACTATTTTGTTGCTGAAAAATAAAGAGATTTCAAATGAGTAAGTCAATGATTTTGCAAAAAATTTTTTTGCAATCTCCCTCATGATTTTTGTTGTCAAAGCCATATTTTCCAACTACTGATCCTTCCTTATTTCCAATTTTCAAATCTCAATTGCCAGTAATTACCAATGCACCTTGATTGTATCTTTGATCAGTTTCAGATTGAAAAAGTTGGTAAAAATCTTCCATTTTTCTTCTTTAGCATTAATGGCTGGCTGTGTGCCATGGAGTCAGTTCCAACTCATATCGACCCTGTACAGGGTTTCCAAGGCTGTAAATCTTTACGGGAGCAGAACGCCTCATCTTTCACCTGAGGAACAGCTGGTAGTTTCGAACTGCTGACTTTGTGGTTCGCAGCCCAATTCGTAGCCACTACACTACCAGAGTTCCTTATGGCACTAATAGTTGGTGTGAAAATTTGAAAAATAGACACATTAACTGGTCTTCTTTACTGTTGTTGTTGTTGTTAGGTGCCACCAAGTCAATATCAACTCATAGAAACCCTATACACAACAGAATGAAACACTGCCTAGTATTATATCAACCTTCCAAAAATTGCTATGCATGAGTCCATTGCAGCTGCCACTGTGACAATCCATTTCTTTGGGTGTCTTCCTATTTTTCTCCCACCTCCACCTTAAGAAACATGTTGTGCTTCTCCATGGGCTGGTCCCTCTTGATAACATATCCAAAGTATGAGAGATGAATGCTGGCCATCCTGGCTTTCAAGGAGCGTTCCAAGAACAGCAACACAGATTTGTTTGTTCTCTTGTCAGTCCATGGCATTTCTGATATTCGCCTTCAGCATCATAACTCAAATGCACCAATTCTTCTACAGTCTTCTTTATCCACTGTCCAACTTTCACATGCATATGAGGTCATTGAAAATACCATGGGTTGGGCCAGGTGCACCTTAATCCTCAAACTGACATCTTTGCCCTTGAACACCTTAAAGAGGTCTTGTGCAGTAGATTTGCCCAATGCAATATGTCATTTGATTTCTTGACTTCTGATTCCAGGAGTGTTGGTAGTTGATCGGAGCAAAATAAAGTCTTTGACAACTTCAATCTTTTCTCCATTTATTTTGACATTATTTATTGGTCCAATGGTAAGGATTTTTGGTTTTTTTTTCCACTGAAGTGCTACCATACTGAAGGCTGTGGTCTTTGATCTTCATCAGTGAGTATTTTAAGTTCTCTTCACTTTCAGCAAGCAAGATTGTATCATCTGCATATCCAAGTTTGCTAATGAGTCTTCCTTCAATCCTGATGCCCCATTCTTCTTAGTATAATCCAGTTTCTCAGATTATGTGCTCAGCATGCAGATTGTGTAAGTATGGTGAAAAGAATACAACTCTGTAGCACACCTTTCCTAATTTTAAGCCATCTGGTTTTCCCTGTTCTGTTCGAATAACTGCTTCTTGGTCTACATACAGATTAATTAAGTGTTCCAGAATGCTCATTCTCCACACTGCTGTCCATATCTTGTCATGATCTACACAATTGGAAGCCTTTGCATAGTGAACAAAGCACAGGTGAACATCTTTCTGGTATTCTCTGCTTTCATCCAAGATCTGTCAGATGTCAACAATCATATTCCTGGTTCCACAGTCTCTTCTGAATCTCGCTTGAACCTCTGGCAGTTCTCTACCAATGGACTGTTGTAGCCATTTTTGAATTAGATCTTCTTTCCAGGGATATGAATGTTATCCTATCACTGACAAGTTTTTTTTTTATTTATTTCATGATCGATTTTGAAATGTTCTTTTGACACTGAATGTACCACTGTTCTTTTTCAATTTGTCATTTCCTGCCTACCAGATGATATTACTGGTCTATTCAAAATGGGAAGTACCAGTTCATTTCAACTCACCAATGCCTAAGATATCCATCAATTTCATTTTTGACAAATTTTCCTAGTGTGGCACTGGCACTCTAGGATAAACTCTGGACTGCTAACCACAAGGTCAGTGGTTCATAACAACCGGGTGTGGTGCTCCTTGGAAACCCTATACAGGGTTTTTATGAGTTGGAACTGATTTAATAGCATTAACAACAACAAAAACAACTTTTCTTAGATTTATACTTCATATAGTCCACATTCTGATTACTAATGGATGTTTCTAGCTATTTCTTCTCATTTTGGTTTGTGCCATATCAGCAGTTGAAGACCTCAAGGTGTGCTATATCCACAACATTAAAGTTGAATTTGTTTTGAGTAGGAAATTCTTTCCTACTCAAATAACTTATTTCCTATTCAAATAACTTATTTTTAGTGCCTCCCAACTGAAGGTTTCATTTTCTGGCACTATATCAGACAATGTTCTGCTGTTATCCCTAAGATTTTCACTGTCCAATTTTTACCTGGTCCTTTTTCCTAGTTCTTCTTCCTGGTCTGATTTAGTCTGGAAGATTCACTGAAACCTATCTACCATGGATGACCCTGCTGGTATTCCAAATACTAGTGGCATATTTCCAGCATCACAGAATCATAGCAATATATCAATTCACAAGCTATCACAGTATGATAAATTATATGTGTGTGTGTATATGTATATATATATACATATGTACACACACACACACACGTTGTTATTTTTAAGTGCCATCAAGTCAATTCCAACTCATAGCAGCTCTGTATAGTGTTTCCCAAGAGCAGCTGGTATGTTTGAACTGCTGACCTTGTGGTTCACAGTCCAGTTCTGATGCTACAGTACATATGCTATATTATAATCTTTAGAGTTTATTTTTTTTTAATTCCTCTCAGGAGACAGGAAATAGTTAATCTTATAATTTTAGATCAGAAGTTTGGAAACAACACTTAAGCAAGAAGGATTATTTCCAAGATAGTTCAATTATGAATAGGTTGGACAGGAATGGGGCTATAGGGAACAAGGGAGGAAACAGCTGAATCAGTGAAATTCTTACCTTCCATCATTCTTCCTAAGTGAGGAAAGACATTACCATGTCTCTTACATTTCAGTCATGTTAGTTGCAAGTTGATCATTAAACATATGTGAATTATTCTCTTTGAATAATAAAAGGAACTCTAAATTATTCCATCTTGGCAGCCACATCAAAGATGGGATAATACAGAGCAGAGAGATTGCCCAAAGTAATGTCTAAAGTAAGAAATCATTTGGAGAGATAGAAACGCTGCAAGATTATGGTCTGGGAGAGACTGAGGAGAAGACTACCTTAAAGTAACGTCTTTTATTTTCCATTATGTGCCCACTTCTATTAATTTTTACAGCTTGTTGTCCTTTAAGGAGCTCTGGTAGCATAGTGGTTATGAGTCAGGCTGCTGATCTCAAGGTCAGCAGTTCGAAACTAGCAGCTGTTCCATGGGAGAAAGATGAGACTTTCAGCTCCCATTAAGATTTACAGCCTCAGAAACCCTATGCAGGATTACTATGAGTCAGAGACGACTCCTTGGCACATCACCGCCACCAGCATCACCATTGTGCCATGGGTTAATGTGCTGAAGTTTAAGATCAGTTTGAACTGCATGGTCCGCAGTTCAAGCTCACCAGACACTCCTTAGAAACCCTATATAGGGTCATTATGGGTCAGAACCAACTCGAAGGCACTTAACAACAACAACATTCTCATAAATACAACTCATTTTGTGCAGGATATTTTATTTTCTCACACCAAGTTACTTTTGGAACTTCATTGTTTATTTCTGTCTCCATTCCCAATTCTATAGAATTAATTTGATTAAGCAAATTTAGTGATACTGGGTAGTACAAATTGTTAAATTGCTTAACTACTAGCTGAAAAATTGGAAGTGAGCTTGCCAAGAAGTACCTTGGTGGGGAAATGTGCTTCTGAAACTTGGCCCTTTGAAAACCCTATAGAACACAACTCTACTCTTGTATACATGTGGTTGATGTAAGTTGGAATCAATTCTATGTCAACTGATTTCTACCATCTTTCTGTCAGTTTGTTGTACTGTGCTGACTTGCATGCTGGTGTGATACTGAAAGCTATGCCATTAGTATTTCAAATTTCAGTAAAGTCACCCATGTTACAAAATTTCAATGGAAACGCTAGAATAAGACAGACTAGGAAGAAAGGACTGGCAATTTGAAAACTGTCCAATAAAACCTTATGAATATCAACAGAATATTGTCCAACTGGATTGTTTGGGACACATAATCAGGAAAGATCACTTGCTACAGGAAGACATCATGTTTGGTGAAGTAGAAAGCAAATGAGGGTCAAGAAAACCCTCAATGGGATAGACGTACAATAGCCACAACAATGAACTCACACGTTTGTTTTTATAAGAATGACACAGGATAAAATAAGGTATTGTTCTAGTGTACATATATTGAGTTGGAATTGACTTGAAAGCAATGAAAAGCAACCACAACAGTGATAGATAGAGAAGATGGTTTCAAATCTTTGAATATCATTAAAACAATTGTTTAATTAAAAACCATTACCATCAAGTTGATTCTACCTTACAGCTGCCCTCTAGGATAGATAGAGTTGGACTGTCCTATAGGGTGTCCAAGAGTGTGAATCTTTTATAAAGGCAGACTGCCACATCTTTCTTCAGTGGAGAGGATAGTGGGTTCACCAGCCTTTCAGTTGGCAGTCAAGTGCTTACCACAATACCTCCAGGCTTCCTTTTAAATATTGTAGTAATCCAAATTTCAACTACATATTTCTATCCTAATTTTTTTCCTGTGTAGAAGAGTTTGCAAATCAACATGCAAAACTTTTACCAAGTGATGAAGCGAAGTTAGCATACGGCAATCTTTTAATTTTTAAGAGATCATTTTCATTGAGACTGATAATGTCTTCCTTTAAATCCAATGGTTGCTAGAGACCCTATATAGGGTTTCTGAGGAACAACTGGAGGATTTGAACCACCGACCTTTTAGTTCGAACTGACCTTGAAGTTAGTAGTCCAGTGTTTATCCTACAGTGTCTCACTAAGTTACTTGTAGAAAAAAATTCAATGATATTCTTTGCCTTAAAGCTATTTTTGTTGGTTGCATCAGATTTTTTCTGGAGGTATGTTTTCACCCTTCAGTTATTATTTGGCTGTTTATAGTACTTAGTGAACAATGACCTCATTCTCTCCAGTTGATAATTATAATGGCACACTTTTTAAAACTTGAAAAGGCATCTGCTGATTGATATAGGAGTTAACTATAGCACAAGAGTTAGCCACGACATGCTTTACCTTATCATGAGGCACAAAACAAATAGGATGAGAAACACATGAAGCCTCTCTTTGTTTAAATCTTTGTAAATGATAATCTGTGTTCTTGTAGAAGGTAGTCTAGACACTTGTCTAGAAGGTAGCCAATGTGTGGGAGAAAGAACATCTGACAGCCTCATTCTAGAGGAAAAGGAAGAAGAAGCAGAGACCCCAAACATCATCCCGAAAGAAAAATGACCTTATGTGGAATGTACCTGTAAGAAATATAAATTTCTTGACTATTTTGTGTGAGACACTAGGCCTTGTTATGCAACAAATCACACACAGCCCCTATCTTCTTTGACTTAGAATTTAATAAAGGAAATAAGTGACGCTCATAGATAATCACATTGTAAGACAAGCAATGATCTTAGTCACATAAAGGATATTTTTAGGTTTTGTGTCTAGGAGAGGAGCATCCTAGGAACATTCTCCTACTTAAATGGAGGACTCCCATCCATTTATACCTCCAGTCCAATCTCTGCATTTCTACCTAAAGAATAGTTTTCAAAGATAATAATGTGACTCTCCTGCTTAAAAAATTTCAGTGATCTTTCTTCATTGTTTTTCCAGTTAATTAAACCCTGTATTATATGATCTAAGGACTCCTGGTGTTGCAATGTGGTGCTGTAAGATCAGCACTGGACTGTGAACCACAAGATAAGCAGTTCAAACTTACCAGTTGCTGCTCAGAAACCCTACACAGGGTCGCTATATATTGGAACTGACTCGACTTGAGGGCACTTAACAACGATATCTATAGCATAACCTAAGCCTAGTCTTTAATCACTGCCCAACTCCTACTACATCTGTAGGTTATAACTGCACTTAATCTCTGTCTCACTCTCTCTCTGTCTCTCCCCTCCTTTCTCTCTGACACACACATACACATCTTTTCTATTTAAGCTCTGTAGAATTTCTGGAAATTACAACCCTTTCTATGCTCTTTCCCCAATTAATCATTGTGATTGTAATTTCCTTATTGCTGTTACCATCCCCCTGGTCCATGCCACCATCATCTAGCATCCAGACTATTGCCCTCAGTGTCCTGCTTCGAATCACTCCCCCAGCATCAAGTCGCTAGCACACAAAGTGCTGTTTGTAAAATAAAAATCAGATCTCCTTTAATGAAAATCCTTTGATAATAAAAATGGAAATTCCTCTCCATGCCCTCCAAGGTGTTGTATTATCAGCCTTTGCTACACTTTTCCAGCATCTGTACGCTCTGCCACACTTTCCTCTTCTTTGTCTCTCAAGCACTTGAACTCATACTGATCTCAGAAACTCAGACACATTCCATCTGCCCAGAAAACTCTCCCAGATGTCCTCAAGGCCCTTTTATTCATCACAGTCTCAGCATAAATGCCAACAATTTAGGGAAGACATTTTTAACCAAACAAAAACTATCCCTCCGTAATACTCTGATCACATGTCGTTCTTTATTATCTCTACAACTCCTCACTATTATTTATTAGTTAGCTACATTGACCTTTTTCTTGTCTGCTTATTTTCTTGTTTGTCTTCCCCTTCCCTGAAATGCAAGCTCCCTAAATCTAGTATAGAGCTTAGGACTTGCAGGGATTCAAAATATGCTCACACAACTAAGGAGTGTGATTATTTCCTTTTTGATTTTCTCAGTCTTCATTTGCATATTCTACTTCTGTGCATCTCTTTCTGTTATCCAACGGAGTTACCTAAAGCCAGCAGCTCTTTAGGAAATTACCAGTGACCTTTAATTCATGGGCCACCTTCAAGAAACCTGAAAATTTAAATAGAAAATAAAAGTTCCAAATAAATTAGAAGGGAATCTTTAGTATACAATTAAAATTTAAAAGGCTCTGTGTCTACTCTTTTACCTACCATTCATCTCTGCATGGGTCACCATATTTGTTTCTTTGGTGGTGTGTCATGGAGTTGATTCCAGCGCATAGCGACCCTGCATAGAGTTTCTGAGGCTATAAGTCTTTTCAGGAGCAGAAAACTTCATCTTTCTCCTGCAGAACAGCTAGTAGTTTCGAACTGCCGAATTTGAAATTAGCAACCCTACTTATCACCACTATTATTTCCAAGTACCTATTCTGAGTACTTGGAAAAGTACTTAAAGAGCCACCAGCTGTTTAAGCTTTGGCTCATCATCCATATTTTCTCTTGCTTCAGTTATGATCTTTGTACTATATACTTCTATTTATATATCAATTATTGTACTGGTCACCTATTACATGTCAGGCACTGAAAATACAAGGTGGAATACAATGGTCCCTGCACTCAGTCTGGTAGACTGTCTTACATTCTACTAGAGAAGACTGTATATATATATAAACAAACCCAGAGAAGTATATTTTTATGTCCTGCTAAGGATTGATTTGTGTATCCCAAAAACATGTGTCCATTTAGGTAGGCCATGATTATCAGAATTATATTTTTTTATCTGATGTAATAATCCTATGTATTGTAAATGCCAGTCTCATTGCTGATATCAGATGGATCTTGGCGGAAAGCAGAGGATACTGTAAAAATATTTACCTGTACGTCATTGACTATGCAAAAGTATTTGACTGTGTGGATCATAAGAAAGTATGGGTAGCATTGCAAAGAATGGGAATTCCAGAGCACTTAATTGTCCTCATGTGGAACCTGTTGTTGTTGTTATTGCTACATGCCTTTGAGTCATTTCCAACGCATCATGATCCTGTATAGGATTTCTAAGAAGTGACTGTGGTTTAAACCACCAACCTTGTGGTTAGCAGTCTAGTGCTTATCCTAAAGTGCCACATAGTACTCCATGTGGAACATATACGTAGACCAAACCCACTCTCCCCACCACTAAATCAATTATGACTCACTGTTGTTGTTGTTGCTCTTAGACATCATCAGATCAGTTCTGACTGTCAGCACCCCTGTGCACAACAGAACAAAACACTGCCTGGTCCTGAGCCATCCTCACAACTGTTATGTTTGAGCCCATTGCTGATGCCACGGTTCAGATTCATCTCATTACAGGTCTTCCTCTTTTCCACTGACCTTCCACTTTACCAAGGATGAGGTGCTTCTCCAGGGACTGGTCCCTCCTGATACTATGCCTGAAGTATGAGAGATGAAGTCTTGTCATCCTGCTTCTAAGGAGCATTCTGGTTGTACTTCCTCTAACACAGATTTGTTTATTCTTCTGGCAGCCATGGTACTTTGAATATTCTTTGCCAACACCATAATTCAAATACATCGATTCCTCTATGTCTTTCATTGTCGAACTTTAACATGAATATGAAGCAAATGAAAATTCCATGACTTGGCATATGTTCACCTTACTCCTCAAACTGATATCTTTGCTTTTGAATACTTTATAAAGGTCTTGTGGAACAGATTTACCTAATGCAATATCTTGTTTGAGTACTTGGCTGCTGCTTCCATGAATGGTGATTGTGGAACCAAGTAAAATGAAGTCGTTGGCAAATATATTTTTTCTCAATTTATCATATTATTTGTTGCTCCATTTGTGAGGATTCTTGTTTTCTTTACACTGAGGTTCAATCCATGCTGAAGGCTAGTCTTTGATCTTCATCAGTAAGTATTTTGAGTCCTCTTTGCTTTCAGCAAGCAAGAATATATCATCTGCATATTGCAGGTTGTTAATGAGTCTTCCTCCAATTGTGATGTCATGATCTTCTTCATAAGATCTAGTTTCTCAAGTTGTTAGCAACACTATATGGGGTTTCTGAGATTGCAAATCGTTATGGGAACTGACATCCTAATCTTTCTCCCACAGAGTGCCTGGTGAGTTTGAATTGTCAAATTTAAGGTTAGCAGCCCAATACCTAACCCACAACACCATCACGATACATAGACCAAGAGTCAGCAATTTAAACATAACACAGGATACTGCATGGTTTAAAATCAGGAAAGCTGTGCATCAGGGTTGCCTCCTTTCACCATACTTATTCAATCTGTATACTGAGAAAATCATCCAGGAAGCTGAACTATATGAAGAAGAATGTAGCATTAGGTTTGGCGAAAGACTCATTCACAACTTGCAATATGCAGATGCCACAGCCTTGATTGCTGAAAGTGAAGAGGACTTGAAGCACTATAGCTTCCAATATCAGTTATACCTCAACATTAAGAAAACTAAAATCTTCACAGCTGAACCGATAGCAGCGTCATGAAAAACTATTAATCAATGTCCATGGTAACAGCAGACAAGAAATCAAATGGCATATTGCACTGGGAATATATTCTGCAAAAGATCACTTTAAAGTGTTCAAAAGTAAAGATGTCACCATGACCCAAGGCATGGGATTTTCAATTGCATCATAGGCATATGAAAGCTGGACAGTGAATAAGAGCCAGAAAAGAAACTGAATTATGAAGTTGGCAAAGAATATTGAATATACCATGAACTTTCTGAAGAACAAACAAATCTGTATTGGAATAAATGCAGTCAGAATGCTCCTCAGAAGCTAGGATGGCAAGACTTAGATTCTGGTACTTTTCACAAGTAACAAGGAGGGCTCAACCCTTAGAGAAGGGCATCATGCTTAGTAGAGTGTCAGAGAAAAAGAGGAAGATCCTCAATGAAATGAAATGGCACAGTGACAGCAGCAATGGGCTCAACTGTAACAATGATTATGAGGATGGTGCAGGTCTAGATAGGGTTCACTCTGTTGGTGCATAAGGTTGCTATGAATGAGAACTAATTCAATGACTCCTAACAACAGCAACACAACATGGATGAGGGTAGATTGCTGGCACTTATGCTAATGAGACAGGATACAAACTATGGAATTCGATTGCATCTTGAGTCAATCTCTTTTGGAATATTAAAGAGATTTAACAAGTGCTATGGGTTAATGCGACAGATTGCAAAGCCATTTGAACTTCAGAGTTGGCTGTTCACGCTCACCAGCTGCTCCTTGGAAATCCTGTACAGGGTTGCTATGGGTCAGAACTGACTCGATGGCACTTAACAACAACAACTACCACCCAGAAAGAAGACCCGGGAGTAGAGCACATCCTGGGGACCCAGAGCCCCTAGGCTGGGAACCTCCTAGACCCAGGGGATAATTGATGCCAAGACACATGAACTCCAAGGACCACCAGGTCCACAAATGCTAAAAAGAGACACCGATTATCCTCCTAAACTGTGATCCAACAGAGGGAGAATGCCTTCTCATAGAGATTGTGTTGTTAAGTGCCACCAAATGACCCTGTTTCTGAGGAGCAGCTGGTGGGTTTGAACCACTAACCTTGTAGTTAGAAGTCAGTGATTATCCTTCAGCACCACACCAAGACCCTAGAGATGGCACCTTGAATTTGGACTTTTAGCCTCCTAAACTGTGAAGGAGCTCTGGTAGCGTAGTGGTTACGAATCGGGCTGCGAACCTTAAGGTCAGCGGTTCGAAACTACCAGCAGCTCCGCGGGAGAAAGATGAGGCTTTCTACTCCCGTAAAGATTTACACCCTCGGAAACCCTGTACAGGGTCGCTATGGGTCAGAACTGACTCGACGGCACTTAACAACAACAACAAACTGTGAAAGAATCCATTTCTGTTTGTTAAAGCTGTCAACATGTGCTATTTTGGTTATAGTAGTATTTGATAAGACAGGTCTAGAATACAAGTATGTGTAGAGTATAGTCAGGCACAAACAAGTAAGAGTGTTCTGTTTCCTTTGGGAATTAGGACAGTCACAAAATACATTAGAGAATAAATGATCATAGAGTTATCTTGAAAAGGAGGAGCGGACATTCCTAGTAGAGAAACAAAGTAATAATGATTGTTATTATTTTTGGTTTCCATCAAATTGGCTACAACTCATGGCAATCTACGTACAGCAGAACAACATGTTGCTAGGCCCTACTCCATACTCATGATCACCAGCATGCTGGAGTTCATGGTCACCTTATGACCTAAGGAACCATCTTCCAATACTATGTCAGAAAATAGTCTACTGTGGTCCATAGGATTTTCTTTGGCTAGTTTTCAGTATTAGATCACCAGGTCATTTTTCCTAGTCTGTCTTAGTCTAGAAGATCTATTAAAAACCAGTATTTGAAATACTGGTGGTACAGCTTCCAACATTATAGCAACACACAAGCCAGGACAGTCTAACAAACTGAGAGACATGTGGTTAACAGTAGAAATGGGAGTTACAAAACAGCCTAGTTTGAGGAACTGCACGAAGTTTGGGAAGTGCATAACTTGAGGGGAATAGGATAAGAGAGGAAAGAAAGGAATGAAAATACTGTGTGCTTGCTGAGACATCTGAATTTTAGCTCATGGGGGTGAATGGCCACTGACTTGATTACTTTCCACACTGAAGAATCTCAGGAAAGCAACAGTCCATTACCAGAATAAAGTGTATTCTTCAGTCTTTTTTGACCAAAGAAAATTCTATTAAGAAAGTCTAAACAGTCTGTTTTTAAAGCTTTGGTAGAAACTTCTTTACAAACTAAAACAACAACAACAAAACTTGGTTTGTTGTTATTGTTTTCTTTTTTTTTTTTGCATTTTCCTGGAGTGTTTTCTCATGACTTTATTTCTAAATTTTTGGATTTACAAAAGAAGAAGAAGTATGCATTTGTTAAAGAAGTTTGTTAAATTGACTAATCTCAATAATGAGAGAACTTTGGAGGTTTTCCAGGATCTAAAGAATAATTAGTCATTTCAAGACCTTCTAGAAGACTACTGTAGAAATTTAGATGCCTGCTAATGTTTCAGCCTTTTTTGCATTTATTGTAAGAAACAGATGAAGTTGTCACAAGAAAAGAAATAGAAAATTGTCACGTTTTTACCACAACTGTTGGATTTTCTCCAACCTGTTCTTAAAATAAATTCATGAAGCCACTTCATTCTTTAGATAAAAACTCGTTCACCAATTTTCTGTTTTAAAATTTTCTTTTTAAATTACTGGCCATGGGGTTAAAATAATCAGATACCATCCAATGACTCATGGTGCTCCCATGTATGTAAGAGTAGAACTGGGCTCCATAGCATTTACTGTGACTGAGTTTTCAGCAGTAGATCCTAGATCTTTTTTTTGAGGCACCTCTAATCTTTCAATCAGCAGCTGAGTGTGTTAGCCATTTGCATTACCCTGGGACTCTAATTATTGTTAAGGAGCTCTGGTAGCCTAGTGGTTACGAATCGGGCTGCGAACCTTAAGGTCAGCGGTTCGAAACTACCAGCCACTCCGCGGGAGAAAGATGAGGCTTTCTACTCCCATAAGGATTTACACCCTCGGAAACCCTGTACAGGGTCGCTATGGGTCGGAACCAACTCGACGGCACTTAACAACAACAACAACTAATTATTGTTGTTGTTGTTAACTGCCCTAAAATAGGTTCAGACTCACAGTGATCCTGTATAGTGTTTCCAATGAGTAGTTGGTTTGTTTGAACCACTGACCTTATGATTCAAACTGATCCTGTGGCCCAGTGCCATATCCCACAGTGTCACACAAGAACTTTGAGACTCCAACAGACTTCTTTAAATCATTTCTGTGGCTTCCCTTTGGTGACACATTGAGAAATGCATATTTGCCTTAGAGAAAAAACAACACTATGATAACCTGATATGGTGTTGTAGAAATCTCAAATCCACCAGCCACTGCTTGGAAACCCTATACAGGGTCACTGTGAGTCAGAACCAACTTGATGGCACTTAACAACAACAACAACAATGGCAGCCTCAGTTAAAAGAAAATTTCATTCTTAGTGGAAAGGAACCATGTTGAATGGCAACCAGCAATAGTCAGATGGAAAACAGCACCAACTAGGAGGATCTTCCTCAACAACTGAAAGTCCCTCATTCTATCATAGAATTTTCATTTCTCCTGAATGAGGAAAAATTAGGAGAAATGTTAAGAATAGGAATTATGAAAATAAATAGTTAAAAAAAAAAAAGTATTTCAAGTAGTGATGTTAGGAAAGACAAGTGGTTAAAGCAGATTGATACTAGTTTCAAAATACAGAAATTTATAAAACTCACAAAAGTTTTAGCAGTAAGATAAAATAAGTAGCAATTGCTTCCAAGTTGATTTTGTCACCGTTCCATGAGTTTCAGGGTAGAATTGCGTTAAATCATAGGGTTTTCAATGGATGTGACCTTTTGGAAGTAGACAGCAGGTCTTTCTTCTGAGTTGCCTCTTTTGCTGTTGTTTTGAGTGCTGTCAAGTTGATTCATAACCCATAGCAACCTTGTATAGGGTCTCCAAGGAGCAGCTTGTGAGTTTGAACCGCCGACTTTGCAGTTCAAATGACTTTGCAGTCTGGCGCATTAACCCACAGCGCTACACCAAGAGTTGCCTCTGGGTGGACTCAAAATGCCAAGATTTTGGCTAAGAACCAAGTGCTTAGTGATTTGTGCCAGGAAGAGACTCCAATGGGATGATTAAAAAAAAAAAATAGTGGAGATGGGAATAGGAATAAAAAAGAAGTACTTCCCATTGTGCCTTCTACTTGCCAAGAATAACCCAGGCTTATCAATTCATAAAGGAGTTCTGGTAGTACAATGGTTAAGCACTCAGCTGCTAACCTAATGGTCAGTGCTTCATGCCCACTGACCATCCCTCCATGGAAGGAAACTGTAACAGTCTACCTCTATAAGGATGACAGCATTGGAAACCTAAGGGGTAGTTCTGCCCTGTCCTTGGGTGGTAGTGGTGTTGATGGTGGTTTTGTGCCATGCATAGGATTTCTGAAGCTGTAAATCCAAGCAGAAAGCTCCATCTTACCCTGTCCTATGAGTCCCTAATAGTTGAAATAGACTCAATGACAGTGAGTGGGATCAATTTATAATCTCATTATTTGCATCATTTCATAGTATTATAATTTTGAAAAGTAGTCAGATTATACTATTGGGTTAATGTGGGTTAATGTGCTGGACTGCAAGATCAGGTTGAACTGCACTGTCAGCGGTTCAAGCTTACCAGTTGCTCCTTGGAAATCCTATACAGGGTCGATATGGATCAGAATCAACTCGGTGATACTTAATAACAACAACAAAACTATTAAGGAAGGAGCCCTACGGTAGCAGTAGATAAGTGCTCAGTTGCTAGATGAAAAGTCAGTAGTTTGAACCCACCAACCACTCCATGGGAGAGAGATGTGCCAGTCAGCTTTTGGAAAGATTATAACCTTAGAAACACTATGAGTCAGTTATCTGTCCTAATGGGTTGTTATGGGTTTGAATTGACTCAACAGCAATGGGTTATCTATTGAGGAAGCTAAACTCAATGGATTAAATCATCTACCCTGGTCACATAATTGTGTAGGAGGAAACTGTTGAAACTTGGCCTAATCATATACAATTCTACACATTGCTGTTTTATTTTCTAACTGAGGAACAGTCTAGTTAAGATGCATGGTTCAAATTGGACTTTAGGCTCAATGAGTAGCAGAAAGGAATGTGAGGAATTTGTATCCTAATGTTATTTGTGTGAATTATATACTCTTTAATAAACAGTTTAATTTGAATGGAAAATCAAATCATTGTGATATAGAAAGTAGATTCATATTTGACTAACATTACTGAGAGCTGACCAAGTGCCAAGAATCACAACAGACACATCTCATTTCATTAAATCATAATGATTTATTCTATAAGACAAACATCCAAGTCAGTGCCTGCCATCCAAGTCATCTTTTGACTTCAGACATCTAAAAGAAAGTGACATCTAGTGCCAATCTAGTATCCCAGATGTAAAATACAGCAGCAAACATCAGTAGAAGGATCTGTGGTGGTGAAGGAAAACCTTGATGGGCATAAGAGTATAAACATTTGGTATGAGTACTAATATCTAATGGGGTCTTGGTGTGGCACTGTGGTTAAGCACTGGACTGTTAACTGCAAAGTTGGTGGTTTAAATCTACCAGCTGCTCTTCAGAAACCTTACCTTGGGTTGCTATGAGTCAGAACCTACTCAATGGAACTTAGCAACCACAAAAACTAACATCATAAGGGTACATGCACTCCGTTTTATTGTCCTTTAATTCCTGGTGAGTCCTTATGCAAAGGGCTTCAAAAAGTTCATGGGAAAATTCCACTTTCTTGCGATTCCATTTTTCCAAGAACGTTTTAAAGCTCCCTCATATATGTCAAAGAAGGGGGGAAAAAGATATTTCTGAGTGTGCCTTAGAAAGTGCTTTTGTGAATGGTTTGTTTTTCATGGAAGGAAAGTTGTTACAAGATCAATGTGCTTAAGGAAATTAAAAGCCCTTGATAAGCAGCCAAGAAACCTCCTAATGAAATGACATTTCCCTCTAATGACTTGAAGTTGCTAATAACATCTAGTGTTCTCTACGTCAAGTGCTTGTGTTTGCTTTCTGCTGTTCTGAAGTGCACTTCATAAACATGCCATGTTGTTGTTGTTAGGTGCCATCAAGTCAGTTTGATTCATAGAAACCCTGCTATCGGATTTCCAAGAAAGAGCTGGTGAGTTTGAATCACTGACCTTTCAGTTAGCAGTCCTGTGTTTATCCTACAGCATGACACCAGGACTCCAAACATGCCTTAGTAGATACAGATATAAAGGTGGTTCCCTAAATAGATGAGTTTACATGCCTATTATATGTATTGAAGCAACAGATTTATTTGTATCACACACCTGAGTTATCCAGCTGAAGATAAATTTGCCATGTACACATCTCTAAATGAGGCCTTTTTAAGTCTTTGGAGAGAAACCAGTTTTGTTAACCTGAAAATAACAAGATCTTCTAAAATCCTGGATAGAATGTAAGAGTATATGTTCAGTAAAAACTATGTCCAAAATCAAGGAAAGTAATGAATTCTTGGAGAAACTGGTTATCTCTTCTGGTTTCCATAGAGGTGAACAACCTATTAGTTTATGGTTATACACCATCATTAAATGTATATATAAATGTATTAAGTATTTACTGTCTTCACAATGTTTTCATGTAAATGTACGTATAAAATGTTTTCATTTTAAGTACCACAACCCCACTCACATAACTGAAATTCATTTTAAAATCAGGGATATTTTATTAGCTCTCAAGGACAAGAATGCATTTGAAGCCAGGCCTAGAAAGTTCTCTCTCAGAAAAGATCTCCCTCTTTCTCTGTTTCATCTCTGTTTCTCTCTGGGGAGATGCTTCTTGCATTTGTGTGTGTGTGTGTGTGTGTGTGTGTGTGTGTGTGGATTTTCTGGCTCCAACAATCATGGCTAGTTTTGCAACTCTCCCATCAGGAGAAATAGATTGAAAATAGAATCTGTTAGCTCCAAACTCAGATTCCTTTGGAATGTTCCCTGCCTAGTTCGAGACAGCTGCTCAACCCTGAAACAACTGTACAAGCAGTTCCATGGCACAGTGGTGTGAGCATGTTGCTTAGTTGTTATGTTATCTGCATTTGATGGATAGACAGGCTCATTCCAACCCCCATAAAAAATAAGGTGAAGAAAATTCGTGTGTCTCCCTCAAGGATCTTGTAGTATTAAAGAGACTTCATATTAAACAAGGATTGCTAACCACAAGTTTGGTGGTTCAAAGCTACCAGCAGCTCTGCAGGAAAAAGAAAACATTATGCTGTAATCATTTCCATATTCTCTGTGAAATTTTCTTTGTCCAGAATATCTGCCATTCCCTCACACACTTGCTTAAAAAACCCAACTCAGATAAGTCTTTCTCTGGGATGCCTTCTTCAATTCTTCTGCTGCTTCCATAACATCTCAAAGACATACTCACTACACTCTTTAATTACCTGTTTAAAGACAGTACAAGATAGTTATTATATAGGCATATTTTATTTCAGAGGCCAACATATGTGTTCTTAAACTTTCATGTAAAGATAAACCTCAGCTGCAGAGATGGTTGACAACCATAAGTAACCTAAGAGGCATGTCTGAATAATCTGTCCACTTTTGTTGTCAAGTGCTGTTGAGTCAGTATGAACCCATAGCAACCCTGCCTAGGGATTCTGAGGAGTGGCAGGTGAGTTTGAACTGCCGGCTTTGCTGTTCAAACTGACCTGCGGCCTAGTGCTTACCATACAAGGTCTCCTATCTCTTCTTTAATTTTTTGGTGTTTCTGAAAGGCTTACATAAAGTTTTAAACGCAAAGCAAACACTCCATACTTTTGCCTTCACCTTGTTGTTAAGTGCCTTTGAGTCCAGACTTAGAGGGTTTCTGAGGCTGTATGTCTTTGTGGAAGCAGATCACTTCATCTTTCTCCTACTGAGCAACTAGTGGGCCTCAGTCACCAACCTTGTAGTTCACAGTCCAGTGTTTATCCTACAGACCCACTGCCCTCCCTTGCCTTCACCTAGGAAAATAGAAATATGATCTTTTCTCCATTTCCTCCTTAGACCTTTATTTTGAGTTCCTAGATGCTCGCTCTAACAACAGCAACACAAGTTTCTAGCACATGCCCCATAACTCCACTCCTGAGTTTGATGGTTTGACATTTGATTTACTCTTCATACGATACTAGATGTATAAATCTAGAGAGTTTTTGAGAACTTTAAGAAATGGAGTCCTGGTGTGGCACCATAGGATAAACACACAACCTAAAGTCTGTTTGAACTGCAAAGTTGATCATTCAAACTCACCATTTGTTCTTCAGAAATCCTCTACAGGGATGCTATAAGTTGGAACTGACTCAATGGCACTTAACAACAACAACAAACACACAATAGAGAAAGAAATTCTTCCCCTTAATTTATGCCTCCCATAAAATAATTAAATGCATTCAACATATTTCAATACTTCCCCTAGAAAGCTGACAGGAAATACACCTCATTAATAGATTCTTTCTACATTCTTCCTTTTCATACCCACAAGACATAAAACATGATCCAACTGCCTTAACTTGTCACCATTTGAACAGCTATCCCAAATACACCACATTGCACACATACGGGGTGTGGCTAGAATTCTTTATAAGAACTAAAAAAAGCCAGGTTCATACTTCAGAGGATACCAGGATTATATATTCCTGGATCTACATTAGCTATTTGGAAAAGGGCATGCACGCCCTTTGTCCTATAAAACTTGGATAAGAGATTTTATTCCTTTAACTTCAGTTTGTTCATCCATATTTATGATAGGCTTTATTATATTTGCATCCCTGGGCAATTATATCAGTTGAAATTATTTATTCAAAATTTCAACAACATATTAAGTATCACTTCCCTTCCCCTAGTTCTTGGTATTGAGGATGATACACAAGTGGTAAACCAGGACCCCAGAAGATATTCTGTATTCTGTATATACACACCACTCATTCAGTGTGCTCTGGTAGTGTAATGGTTATGAATCAGGCTGCTAACCTCAAGGTCGGCATTTCGAAACTACCAGTTGTTCTGCGGGAGAAAGGTAAGGCTTTCTGCTCCAGTGAAGATTTACAACCTTGGAAACCCTATGCAGGGTCACTATGAGTTAGAACCGACTCCACAGTACTTAACAACAACAACAACATTCAGTGTGGGAATTTATATTTGGGAGTTTGTTTCCAACAGCCTACTCCTATCACTGATATTTAAAGTATGGCAACCCTCACAATCCCCTAATGGAACAGACAGCATTGTGATGGGGCAATGAGAAGGGTGACCCAGAACCAAGAGATCAGACAGAACAAATCTTACTGGAGTGGTGATTTGCTTGGTAGCAAATGATTTAAACAACTGTTCTTTTATACTGATGCAAGTAAGCAAGAAAACCACAAAGACATTATGTACTAATGGCCAGCTTCCCAGTCCTGCATCATCTTTATAATTGTTAGTTTGAACCCATGGTTGCAATCACTGTGTTAATCCATTTCGTTGATAGTTTTCCTTTTTTCCACGGACCCTCAAGTTTTCAAAGTACAATATCCTTCTCTAGGAATTGGTCCCATGATCAAAATATGTGAGGTGGCTAAGTTTTGTCATCCTCTCTTTTAAGAAGCATTCTGTCTGTACTTCTTCCAAAAAAAAAAAAAAAAAGTTTGTTTTTCTGGCAATCAGGAATAGAAATTGAAGCATTTGAATTATGATGCATTTGAATACTGAATATACTGTAGTCACTATTCTTCACCAAAACCATAATTCAAATCCATCAATTTTTCTATAACCTTCCTTAATCGTTGTCCAGCTTGCACATGTTTATGATATGATTGTAAATACCAAGGCTTGACTCAGGCATACTTTAGTCCTCAAAATGTTATCTTTACTTTTTAACATTTTAAAGAGGTGCTTTTATAGCAGCTTTGCTTGATGAGTTATATCATTTGATTTCCTGACTGCTTCTTCCAAGGATGTTGATTGTGAATTCAAGTAAAGTGATATCCTTCACAACTTCAATCTTTTGTCCAGTTATCATGATGTTACTTACTGGTCCAGTTGTTTAATTTCTTCTACTACCCAGTCACTTTTCAGCAGGGTGTTATTCAGTTTCCATGTATTTGACTTGATTTCCTTGGTCTTCCTATTGTTGATTTCTAATTTGATAGCACTGTGGTCTGAGAAGATGCTTTGTAGTAATTTGATATTTGTAAATTTATGGAGATCTGCTTTGTGGCCTAAAACATGGTCTATTCTGGAGAATATTCCACTGGTCCAGTTGTAATCTGAATCTTGAAGTGCAATTTATACAGAAGGTTGCTTCGGTCCTCTTCATTTTCAGCAAGCAACCTTGTGTCCTTTGCAAATGAGTCTTCTTCCAACTCTAACACTACATATAATCCAGTTTCTCAGATTATTTGCACAGCAAACATATTAAACAAGTATGGTGAAAGGATACAACCCTGACCTTTCCTTAATTTTAAACCATGTTTGTTTGAATGATTGGCTCTTGGTCATTTGTTCTGCATTAGAATGATTAAGTGTTCTGGATTTCTTATTCCTTACAATATTACGTATCTATTGTTATGATCCACACAGTGAAATGCCTTTAAATGACAATGAAACACAAGTATGCATCTTTTTGGTGTTTTCTACTTTCAGCCAAGATCTATTTGAAATCAGGTGATATCGATCATTCCACATCATCTTCTGAATCTAGTTTCACTTTCTGCAGTTCTTTATGAATGTAATGCTGTGGCACTGAGTTATCTTTTTAAAAAATTATCTTCTGGAGAATTTTACTGGCATGTGATATTAATGATATTGTTTGATAATTTCCACATTGCACGGAATCATCTTTTTTAGAATAAGCAGAAATATAGATCTTTACAAGTTGGTTCATTAAGTAGCTCTCTTCCAAATTACTTGACATAGAAGAGTGAGCCCTTCTAGGATTGTGTATTTTATTGAAACATCTCAATTGATAGTCTGTGAATTCCTGCAGACTTGTTTTTCACCAAAATCTTCAGTGCGGCTTAGACTTCTAATTTTAGTCCCATTGGTTCTAGATCTTATGCTACCTCCTGAAGTAATTGAACACAAGTCTTTTTTTTTTTTTTTTTTTTTTAGTACAATGACTGTATTCCTTCCATCTTCTTGGATGTTTCCTGCATCACTCAATATTTGGCCCATAGACTCTTTCAACATTCCAACTTAAGGCTGAATAAAGTTTCCTCCAGGTTTTTCAGCTTACAGAATACTAAGCTTGTTCTTCCCTATTTGTTTTCTAATGGCATAATACTTTACTGTGTTCTTGAGCAGCCATTTTAATTTTTCTGTTCAGCTCTTTTATGTCATCCTTTCTTCTATTCTCCTTAGCTACTCTATAGACAAAGTCAAGTTTCATAGCCTTTTCTGACATCTATTTGGTCTTATCTTTCTTTCCTGTCTCTTTAATGACCTTTTGCTTCATTAATGCATGATGCTCTTGATATCATCCCACAACTCCTCTCATCTTTGGCCATTAGTATTCAATGTGTGTCAAGGAGCTCTGGTAGCGTACTGGTTACGAATTGGGCTGTGAACCGCAAGGTCAGCAGTTCGAAACTGCCAGCTGTTCCACAGGAGAAAGATGAGGCTTTCTGCTCCCGTAAAGATTTAGAACCTCTGAAACCCTGTACAGGGTCGCTATGAGTTGGAACCGACTCCACGGCACATAACCATCAACCACCATTCAGTGTGTCAAGTCTATTCTTGAGATGTTCTCTAAATTCAGGTGGTATGTGCTCAAGATTGTACTTTGGTTCTAACGGACATGTTTTCATTTTTTTCAGCTCTCACTTGAACTTGCAAAGGATCTTTTTTCTGCAGTTTGACTAATGATACTGAGCTTTTGCATCGTTTCTTTCCACAGATGTAGTCAATTTGATTCCTGTACATTTCATCTGGTTAGGTCTGTGTGTATAGTCACCATTTATGTTGTTGAAAAGAGATGTTTGCAATGAATAAATCATTGTTCTTACAAAAGTCTAGCAGGTGATTTGGTGTCGTTTTAATCACCAATGTCATATTTTCCAATTACTCATCCTTCTTTGTTTCCAACTTTCACATTCCAATCATCTGTAATCATCAATGCATCTTGGTTGCATGTTAAATCAATTTCAGACTTCAGAATTTGGTGTTAAAAAAAAAATCCAATTTCTTTATCTTTATCTTTTGCATAATAGTCATAGTAACTTTTTTGCCTTGTGTTGCTGTTGATGTTAAGTGTCACTGAGTCAGTTCCGACCCATAGCAACCCCTGTATAAGGCTTCCGAGGAGCGTCTGGTGAGCTTGAACCACTCATCTTGTGGTTTAAACCGACTTTGTAGTCCAGCACATTAACTCACAGCATCACACCAGAACTCCTTGTCGGCCTATGGGTATCATCCTATTGCTGATTTCATTTCATTTTTCACAACTTCCAATTTCCCTAGATTCTTACTTTTCACATTCCATGTTCTGATTACTACCCGATAGATGTTTGCTCTCTCTCTTCCTATCTTGAGTCTTGCCATATCAGCAAATGAAAACTTCACTCCAATCCATGTAAATAAACTGACTCTACTTTGAATAGGAAGCTCTTTCTCAGTTGTATTTTGAGTGCCTTCCAAGCTGAAGAGCTCATTTTCTGGTACTATATGAAACCATGTTCCACTGATACTCATTAGGCTTTCACTGACCAATAGTTTTAGAGGTAGATCTCTAGCTCATTCTTCTTAGGCTGCCTTAGTCTTAAAGTTCCCCTGAAACCTGAAGCAGTGGTAAAGCAATCGACTGCTAACTAAAAGTTTGGCAGTTAGAATCTATCAGTAGCTCTGCAGAAGAAAGATGTGGTGATCTGTTTCCATAAAGATTAAAAGCTTGCAAAGTCAATGGGTTCCTTCTGCCTTGTCCTATGGAGTCATTATGAGTCTGAAGCGGCTTGACAGTAACAAGTTCTACTACTGGGTTGTCAGCTTGTGGTACTGTGGTAGCTTGTAAGTTGTTATAGATAACTATAGGAATCTTTTCACTGAAAATAATAAATTCCTCCTGAAACATTGCAAAAAAATTTATAGAGAGTCATTTTTCTGTCGTGCCTTTTAACAGTGTCACCCGTATGTGATGCTTGTACACAGAAGCAGAATTTATAACTCTATAAAGTGTTTGAAGTTTTTAAAGTGAATATGCAGCATTGACTATATGGGTTTTTGCTATTATGATACGTTTATTAAAATATTTTAGTCATTACGCTAAAAGGGTATGTTTACGCAACAAACAGTTA
Source organism: Chrysochloris asiatica (assembly GCF_000296735.1). Lineage (NCBI taxonomy): Eukaryota > Metazoa > Chordata > Mammalia > Afrosoricida > Chrysochloridae > Chrysochloris > Chrysochloris asiatica. The sequence continues at coordinate 17,349,457 of NW_006408529.1, read as the reverse complement.
TCACCTGATATGAGTCAGGTTCCACATTACACAAAAGTCTCTGTTACACACTCAATGCTTTTGAATGACTGCAGATCACTACAAAAATAAAATAACAATGGTGTGAATCACAAGAATCTCATGAAGACAACCAGTAAGTTAGTAGGTATTTATGACTCCTAACTGATTTCTCATGGAAATGATGAGAACAGGTTAGGAAACTGACAATGAATAGATACAACTTTCTTCTATTATTATGAAATTTCATTAAAAGAATGTGAAAAAGAGAACACTTTAAAAAAACAAAGTCTCTTTGTAGGTAAAATTGTAAATACCAACCCCAGGCCTTACTATTAATTTAAAGTGGATTTCTTCATTTCTGAGGTTAATAACATCCATGTAAATGGAAAAATACACAAAAAAATCAGCCGCTCATATGTCTTGCTCTAAACAGGTTTTGACAAGTGCATTAAGTATATTCTGACCTCATGGATAAAGCTGTATCTTTCAGAGTATATGCAATCCAGCTTTCACTGTTTTTTAGTTCAGGCTTGTCACTGTTACTCAAAGAAGAGAATATGGACTTTCAATATCACCCATGAATCAAAGGCATTTAAATCCTTTATTTAATGTATAGGACAAACTAACAGATAGAATAAAAGTCTTGCAAAGTAAGTGATGCCAGGATACCAAAGAACCATGCATTGTGGCTTGCTTGAGTTTCTCTGCCATCCTGGAGAAACAGACCTCTTTCCTTTTAACAGTTTTATTGTAAAGTCGTAGATACTAGGTGTTTGGAATAAGCGGGACAGCAGAATCTGAAACTTCTTAAAATGTCTCAGTATCTCTCAACATTGATTTGCAAACTGTGGATGGTTCAGGAAGTTGTGTGTTTTTCCCCAGGGGTTTGAACTTGTTCTTCTCGGTTCAGTTATGATCAGTAAAATGAAACTGGAACAAATTAGAATTTATGAAATGTGGGTAAACCAGGAGAATAACTAGATCAGGAAAAATTACAATTAGTAGACACGCTGCTAGAAATGTAATCTCTCTCTTAGAAAACAAAGGCAGCAAGTCTCTTCACTGGCATAAGCAGAAACAATGGTGTCCGGTTCAAAGATGGTAGGTAGCCATGCTGCTTTGAATGTGTCACTCTCCACAGTCCTAGTAATAATCCAATCTCCTGAATCAGGCTTCTGAAAAATTTCATTATGCCTCGTCTAACTCTCCCGTTCTATTGCTTCAACCTGTAATTTTTCCTGTTCTAGTTGTCATTCTACTACACTCACTTTTTTTAAAATGCAGGTCTGTCCGAATTTTGCTACATTAGTCATGACTGAACCCGTTCAAACCGGTTCAGAGTCACAGTTTTTCCCAACTCAGTCATTACCAACTGTGCATAAAACATGAAAGCCATGTTTAGTACTTCTCCATACTTTAATAGGAAGTGGTGATTCATGCCAGAGAGGTAGAATGGGAAGTATGGTCTCCCTGGCGTCCTTGAAATCAAGTCCTACTTATGCCATGAAAGCACATCATTTCATACTAAGCCAGAGACCAAGTCTAAATTAGTATCCAAGCAATCTTGAAGAATTGAAGGCTTATGTAATTTCAATCATTGCCAGAGTGGGTGTGGATCAAAAAGTAATGTAGAAACCCTTATGCCATTTCAGGCAGCTTGTCTTTTCTAACCCAGTTGTTCTTGTAATTTTAACAACCGTATGCTTGTCTTCTGTTTTCTGGCAACCTAGATCTGCTTTTTATTTCTTTTTTAGTCTCAATAGAAATTAAGTGGTTTTGTCCTTCAACACTTGTGCATGTCTTCTTTCAGCCTTCTCTGAAGAGGACCAGATGGAATGAGGCCTTTTATAGTTCAGGCACATTCATTGAAATTGTAAGAATTGGCTTGTAATTTTCCATTTTTTATAGGCAAAGCCTGACCTGCCCCATGAGAACATGACATGCTTGGCTACTGTTTGATTCTACAATGTGGGTGAAGTACCAAACATTGACACTGAAAGAATTATCACAGAAAAGGGGACAGGCTTAATTTGAAGCAGAGATTTCAGAGCATATGAATGAAAATTATCCTCACAGAGTTGACTTATTTTTATTGTGTGAATCTCATCAGTAATCATAATTAATAAAGTGGGAGGGGAAGAGTGACAAGTGACAATCCTAGCCAACCAGTTTGAGCCCTCAATTCAGAATGCCAAATTGAACCCATGAATTGTTTGTTACTCAATTAAACAGCTATTAAAAAAGACTTTTTCACTAAGGAAAATTCTACTTCAAAATGCAGTAGGCTGAGTTGGGAAGTCTCAAATCAGAGCTTAGCATGGACTTGGTAAAGTTCTAGGGGCTCCATTGCACAGTGCTGGGTTTCTGGAATGGCAGTAGAATCAACATGCAAGGATCTTTCTAGAGTCTAAGTAGGAAGGAGCAGCTCTGTCACTCTTTAAGCTTGAAGTACAAGGGTAAGTCAAAAAGAATTACTACTAGAGTTCCAGTTAATACTTGCACAGTTTTATTCCAAAGAAAACATGTTTAAACATGTTTCTGTGATCAGTGGATGACTACAGACAAGTTATCTCAGTAAAACACTTGTGTTTGTCTCCTTGTTGTTGTTAAATGCCGTTAAGTTGATTCCAACCCATAGTGACCCTGTAGAGGGTTTCCAAGGAGCCAGCTGGTGAGCTTGAACTCACTGACCTTGAAGTTCAAATGACTTTACAGTCTGACAAATTAACCCACAGCACCACACCAGGACTCCTAGGGTACCTTAAAAGAATTTTTTTAAGAAAAATCCAATCAGAACAATGGCTTCTGACAAAATCTGCTTGGCCAGAAATTCAAGAGGCAGAGAGGTCAGCTCAGAAGGTTATGGCAACTGTTTTTCAGCTTCCATAGGGGTCATCCTGATATATTTTCTTGAAGGAAACAGGATGATCATAGGGGTTTATTAGGAACAAGTTTTGGGAAAGCGGAAAGGGCAAGGACATTGCAAAAAGGAATTTCTTTTCTATCACAATGTACCTATTCATTTTTCAAGGGTAGAAAGGACTATCCTATGAGAATTTTTTTGGGAAACGTTACCCCATACATCCTACAGCCCTGATGTTGCCCCTTCAGATTGCTTTTTGCTCCTCAAAGTCAAAGAACATTGAAAAAGAACAGATTTGAGTCCCTCAAGGATGCCAAAACTGCTGTTTTGACGTGGTGTCAATTGAAGATGACAGAATTCTTTAGGGAGTGCTTAGAGAGATGGAAACACTGCCTTTAAAAATATATAGACCTAGATGGAGGATATGTCAAGAAATCATTTTTTTCATATTTTGATAGATTAGCTTAATAAATGTTTTATGATTTTATAGCAATACTGTTTGAATTACCCCTCATATAGTTCCTAAAGACGAGTCTAGGATTCTCTAAAGTGAAACAAATCCTCTGGACCTGCCCCAAAAGTTTGCTTTAAGGCAAGTTCTGGATAGTTCAGACCCCAGAGTACAGGCCAGGCCTGCCCAGAGTCCCAACATGAATGTGAGAGGTTAGTTCTAATATGAAAGATAGGTCAATCACTCTGTTTAGGTTAGCCATCACAAATCATGGTGGAAAAAGTCTTTCTATTGTGTAACAGATATCACTTTTTTGTTCTTTTTAATTTTATACATTGTCTATTAAGCCAATTTCTACCTGATGAATAAATTATGTTAGATATGAGCCCAACCCCTCCATAGTTTAATTATCCTAGGGCCCTAGGGTGCAACTTATTGTTCTGGAAGGAGAAACACATTGCTAAGCAGGCTATGGGGTTTAAGTTGTCACATTCCTGATGGAGTGAGGTTACTGTAATCTTTGTGGCTGTCTGAAGCAGCCCTGGGAAGGGCGACATGGTGGAGGGGAATTTCACACATGCCATATGTCAGTTACTCATCCTGCAGGCTCTGGCTTGGACTTGCTACAATGAGGAGCAGGGGAGGAAATGAAAGATGTGTCTGGATGGTGCAAACATGGTGTGGGGAGGGAGCAGGCGGTGGTGGTGGTATGCAGATCCTGTGAGAATGGATTCTGAGCTATTATTGTTCACCATGACGTACTTGTTCTGCTGGATTTTATGGTACAAGCATTTCGGCACTCAGCAGTCACCTCCATACTGAGCAGAGTGAGAATTTGATGCATCCATCCAAAAGATACTGAAGGTGTTTTCAAAGGGAAACCAAAGCAGATCATTTCCTTGGAACTCAAAGAGAGTATCTTCCTTCACTGTAGGTTGAAATAACAAAAGTTTGGGGTTTTTTCCTGAGAACAAATGATTTCTTGTTAAATAAGGCTCAAATAAGAAGCTATCAGAAGAGTTAAATAATATCAGTACTATTAAACACAAGATGATTGTAAATTCATAGGGCTGATTTCTCTAATTGTTTTAGTTTATGATCCCTTTTGATATAAAAGCACATCTCAATTGCCACTCCTTTCTCACTTAAGAATCCTTGCAAAGCTTGACACACAACTCACTTTTTCATCTGCATATTCCCATCCAACAAAAGTTTTTTGTCAAGTTTTACTTCTCCTAGTTTTAAACTTGACAATAGGCATTGTCTCCAAATTAATTATTGTAAATAAGATTTTAAAAACAAAAATGCCCCTGGGATTCTGAATCATTGTCCCACATCCTTGTTTTTCTTCCCCACCCCTAAACTCTTCTTGTTTTAAATTACATGTCTAGAGGAAAAGAAACATGGCTGTTTAAATAAATTAATGCAGCATTCAGCAGAGATCCACGCTTCACATTCTGCAAAAAGCCTGCCTTCTACCTCATTGGAAAAATGGACCCTATTCGATGTGACCTCTAACTGACTTCAGACTTTACCAATTAAGCTACTATTGATGGGTTTGCCAATGGCATTTCAGTAGCCTTACCAACTGGTATTTTCAGTCATTTCTGAGAGTCAGATCTATAAAAATATAGTTCATAAACAGAAAATGCACCCTTTCTAGGTGTACAATTCTATGAACTTTTGAAAAGTATACAGAGTCATGTAATTTCCACCATAGTGAAGATATAGAAAATTTCCATTACCCCCAAAAGGTCCCTTGTGCCCTTTTGTAGTCAGTATCTTCCTTCTAACCACAGCAACTCCAATGTCCTAATGTTTTCTGTTCCTATCATTTTGCCTTTCCAGAATTTCATCTAAATGGAATCACACATTGTGTTGCCTTTCATGCCTGGCTTCTTTCACTTAGTGCAAAATATTTCAGGTACATCGGTGTTGTTGCCCTGGTCAATGTTTTTTTTTTCCCCTTTTTGATACTAAACAGTTTTCCATGGATGTGACAGAGTTTGCTTATCCATTCATCCACTGATGGATATTTGCATTGTTTCCAGATTTTAGCGATTATGAATAAAACCACCATAAACATCCATGTCCAGAATTTTGTGAACATATGTTTGGGGGGAGTTTTTTGCATTTTTAATTATGGTAATATAAAATAACAAATTGTTTGCTTTTTCAGTATTCTTGGCATGTACAATTCAGTGACATTAGTTAATTTACCGTTCTGCTCAAATTTACCATTTCTAAAATTTACCATCATCACCTTTAGCACAAGCTCACTGGCTCCTCAGCAGGGAGATCTCCTTTTCCCTTTCCCTCTCACTCAACCTTGATAACCACTAATAGACTCTGATCTTTATACACATGCCTATCAGATATTTCATAGACGTAGGATAATATAATATTTGTTCCTTTGTGACTTACTTATTTGTCTTAATATGGTGTTTTCAAGGTGCATTCCTGTATGTACTGGGACTTCATTTCTTTTCGTGTTTGAGTAATATTCCATGAAATATAGGTATGTTGTTAAATGCCATGGTCAGTTCTGACTCATAACGACCCTATATAGGGTTTCCAAGAAGTAGCTGGTGGGTTTGAACTGCCAGCCTTGCAGTTAGCAGTTCAGTGCTTATCCAACAGGCCACACCAGGACTCCTATGTAGATATAATCATGAGTTTTTTTAATCTATTGCTCTGTCAAAAGACATTTAGGCTGTTTCAACCTTTTAGCTGCTTTGAATAGCTAAACTGCAACGAACATTAGTGTATGGGTGCTTGAGTTACTGCTTTCATGTCTTTGGGTTTATATACCTAGGAGCAGAATTTTTCTTGGGTAAATACTAAGGAGTGGAATTGCTATGTGGAATGGTAAACTTATGTTCAACTTTCTAAGAAACTGCCAATCTGCCTTTCATAGTTGTGATATCATTTTGTATTACCACTAGCAATGAGCTCTTGTTCTACATCCATGCCAGCATTTGTCATTGTCAATTATTAATATTATTATTTTAGCCCTTCTGATTGGCATGCACTGGTATCTGGTTATGATTTTAATTATATTTTCCTTAGTGGCTGATAACATTGAGCTTTTTTAACATTCTTTCTTGCCGTTTGTATCTCTCCTTTTGGAACGTATCCATTCAAATGTTTTGTCTACTTTTAAAATTGGATTGTTTCCTTACTGAGTTGTGAGATGCCAGTCTATTATCAGATCTATGGTTTGCAAATATTTCTCCTCAGGTTGTGGCTTCTCTTTTTATCTCCTAGTAGTATCTTTTACAGAGCAGAAGATTTGTACATGTGTGTTTTATTTAAATCAGCATATGTTTTCAGTAATTTTTCTTTTATGGCTTGTGTACTTTGTATACTATGTAAGAAATGTTTTTCTAACTCAATGTCACAAAGATTTTCTCATGTGTTCTATTTTCTAAACTTTATGGTTTTGAATGTTGTACTTGAGGCTATAATCCATTCAGGTTAAATTGTTTTATATGTGGTCCAAGGCACTATATTTTTATGCATAGAACGTGCAACTTCTATGTTTGTTTGTCAATCACTCCTTACTCCAGGGAGGTGTTTTTGCAACTATGGGATGGAAAACAAAACAAGACAGTATGCTAATTATTTTTTTGACATCCCATATTTACAAAAATACATCCTTGGGGAGAGAGTCATTGACAAACTGACCTAGAGGGCATCTTCTCTTTGCATAAAAATACAGTATTTATCAGTGTTCATTGTATGCATGTTTCCAGCATTTTCTTCAACATTATATTCTTTTGAACATTGTGGTTTTATAGGAAATCTTGAATTCAGGTAGTGTGAGTCCTCCAGTTTTATTTTTATTTTTCAAAATTGTTTAGTCTACTCTGTTTCTTTCTCTTTTTTTCCATATACATTTTAAAATATGGTTGTTAGTTTCTAAAAAAGTAACTTGCTGAGATTTTTATTGAAACAGAATTTAATTGAGATAGTTTGCTGTTGTTGTTATGTGCCGTGGAGTTGGTGCCAACACATAGCGACCCTGTACAGGGTTTCCGAGGCTGTAAATCTTTAAGGGAGCAGAAAGCCTCATCTTTCTCCCGCAGAACAGCTGGTAGTTTCGAACTGCTGACCTTGTGGTTCACAGCCTAATTCGTAACCACTACGCTACCAGAGCAGTGAATCTAAAATCTATTTGTGGAGAACTGATACCTTAATACCCTTGAATTTTCTGATTCATGAATATATTTATCTCTCCATTCATTAAGGTCTTTTTGTTAAGTTTCTTTAAATTATATTTTACAGTTTTTAACATATAGATATTGCATGTATCATCAAACATTTACTCATGCTTTATGTTTTTGGTAGAAATGCATGTGTTACTATTAATTTCAATTTTCAGTCACTTATTGCTAGTATATGTTGTTGTTGTTGTTAAGTGCTGTTGAGTTGCAATTGCTAGTATAAAGAATTATGATTATTTGTTATACATGGGTTCTATGTTTGCAATCTTCTTTAACTCATTTTTTAAAATTCCACTAGGTTTTTTGATAGATTCTTTGAGATTTTCTACATGAAGAATCTTATCTTATGTGATCACACAGAGTTTTAGCTCTTGTTTCCTATTTGTATATCTGTTACGTATCTTTCTTGTCTTATTATTGTGACTAGGACCTTTAATAATATATTTAATGGTAGTTGTGAGAGTGGACATCTTTTCCTTCTTCCAAATCGCAACCTTTAGTCCTTTTGTAACCCATTTTACTTTCTTTTGCTGACCCCCTATTGAATTCTAGAACTCCACACTCTTTAGGTTCTCTACAACTTTACTATTGTATCTCTTTTACAGGGATTTCTACCTTCAGCAATTCTTAAATATAGATGTTCACTAGTGTCTACACTATCCAGGTGCTCTTTTCAGTCCATAGACACTCTTTTTGTTGGCTCATCTACTCCTGAAATGCCCAATATCATCTATGTACAGATATCTCACAATTCTATATTTAATCTCACACCTTTCCCAGCAGACTAGTTTGTCCAACTGCATGCCCACAAGTATGTCAAATTTTACATTTTAATAATATATACCCCATCATTTCTACTCTCTGTCCTTACCTCTCAGTAAACTGGCTTCTGTAGTAACATCTTTAAACATGAATCTGATTGTGTTCTTCCTTTGCTTAAACACTGTAATGACTTATTCCAAACTCTCTACCGTTGTTCTACGCAATCTGACTCCTGCCTTGATTCCCCTGACCTCAACTTCAATACAGTGAAACCGGTGAGAACAGGAAGTTGACATGGCTGTACTGTTGTTCTGGTTCTCACAAGTTGTCCACCTTTGATATGCTGCAATCTTACTATTTTTTTTTTTTTTTTCACTCTCTATTTTATGGGACACATTTGAGTTTTCCTTTTATGGCAGGTTTTCACCTTATACAGATTCTGGCTTTTGCAGAACCTGTACACTTCCCTCTTTGTCCACATGGTCTTCTTTTCTCTTCCTTTAATCCATCAATCTTATTCTCATCTAAAATACACTAGAATTAGATCTTTTCACAACTAGCACTTTGGGGATATTTTAGTCATTCAGGCACAAATTTTACCTCATTAATGAGAATTTTCTCTCCTCAGTCTTAGATATCAGGCTTGGTAAAGTGAAGAAGGGTCAGCAAAAAAAAGAAGAGCCCCAGTGAGATGGAATGGCACAGTACAGTAGCAATGGGCTCAAAGCATAACAAAGATTGTCAGGATGGCACAGAACTGGGCTGTGTTTGTGCATAAGGTCACTATGAGTTAGCACTGACTCAATGGCACCTAACGACAACAACAGCTATTTAGTCTAAATTATTCCTCTACTTCATGGTCATTTTTTTTATATGATCCTCTTATGTTCTTCTTAATAATTATTACAATCTGAAATTGACTTGTTCAATATTTGATTTCTTGTATTTTCTTTCCATCAGAGATAAATTTCATGAAAACAGAGGTTTTAATCACTTTAATACTCACAGTATCCCTTGTGCCTACACTAATGTCTAGACATATAGCATGTCTAAGTGCTATAGAGTTGTCCCAACTGATAGCAACACTATATAGGACTTACTAGGAGCAGTTGGTGGGTTGAATAGTCAACCTTGTGGTTAGCAGTCAAGTGCTTATTCTGCAGCCCCACACCAGGACACATTCAATAAGTAGTGAATGCTGAATGATGGATCAGTTCTATAGTTCACCATCCACCTGGTCACCTAAGCCAGAAATCTGCTTATCATCTGATTCAGCCAGAAAAGCAGATATCATTCAAGGTATTTAATGTAAGAAATTAGAAAATGACAAAATCAATTAGAATCAATAAAGAGAGGTCACAACTAGTGTTTAGGAGAACAAATTGCAAGAATTGTGGGAAGCTTCACCAAGGATCTCAGCTGTCAACAGCACTAAATGGGGATACTCAGGAGATGACTCAGAGCTGCTGGCAAACACATCTGCCACCTACCAAAAACCAGGCACCCACTCCCTATTGCTGTAACAATGACAGTTCTTTCTCCTCTTCTACCTTCCAAGTGTCTGGGGGCGTGGAGGTGCAATAGCATGGTAAGAAAGTAAGGAAAATGTAGGTTTCAGAGTTCTAGCACCTTCAATATAAGTAAGTTAATTCTGAATCATAGTAATGATACAGGAGTAGAACTTCCCCGTAGGGTTTCCAAGACTGTAAATCTTTATGGAAGCAGATTGTCACATCTTTCTCCAGCAGAGCTGGCTAATAGGATTAAACTGCCTTGTTAGGACCTAGTGTTTAGCTCACAATACCACTAGAGTGCCTATAAATTATACTTATACATTTCCTTCAAATATCTTACTTCCCTTTGTATCCCACTTTTGCTTCCTTTCAGACCCTTGATAAGTTTTCTTTTTTGCGACATCCTAATTGGTGCCCCTGTCTTCTGCCCGGTTTTTTAACATCATTTACCTAAAATGCATTTGAACTATCTGGGGTTGCTATAAATTGGAACTGACTACACAGCACACAACCACCATCTAAAATGCAGAGTTCTGGTGTGGTGCTGTGGGTTAATGCACTGGACTGCAAGGTCTGTTTGAAATGCAAAGTCAGAAGTTCAAGCTCACTAACTGCTGCTCAGAAACCCTATACAGAGTAACAATGAATTGGAACCAACTCAACAGCATTTAACAACAGCAACCTAAAATGCAAGTAACCAGGTAACTCCTCAGCTTCAAAGCCTTTAATAGTTTTCGCTACCTACAAGGTAATTTCAAGTTCCATGGCAGGGGATGAACGGGCTATTTTTTCAATACCCATTATGCTTCATCAAATCTGTATGCACGATACATTTCCTCACTACTGGGCCTTTCTTCATTTTATCCTGGTGTGTTTCCTGTCCTCCCTGACCTAGCATGTGCCTATCCTTTCCTTCTTGTCCCTCTGCTCACAACCATGCTGAAACTGAATTACGATGATGTTTTTGGTGCTCATATATATATATATTTTTTGTTGTTGTTGTTGTTGTTGTTAAGTGCCGTCAAGTCGGTTCCGACCCATAGTGACCCTGAACAGGGTTTCCGAGGTTGTAAATATTTACGGGAGCAGAAAGCCTCATCTTTCTCCCGCGGAGCAGCTGGTAGTTTCGAACTCCTGACCTTGCGGTTCACAGGCTGATTCGTAACCACTACACTACCAGAGCTCCTCTTTATATATATATATATTTCATTATTAAACATGTTAAGAGTCACTTTATGGATCTGTCTCTCCCCAAGGAGAATGAACATTGTTCGGAAACCAATTGTGCCACGTTCATTCATCTTGGTACCAAGAGCCTGCCAATATAGGAGTCACAGCACATGTTTCATGAATGATTGAGTAAATGAATAAACAAACTTATGTACATATAGACAATACATATATTTCATCTCTTAATTGTCTTTCAAAGACTGGATATGTTTGAGAAAGAAAGCATTCCCAGAGAAACAAAATGGAATTGCACTAAGAAGGGGAACAGGGCTATCATCTCATTTATTTTTTCCAGGAATAATGCATTTTCTTTCCTCACACTTATATAGATTTGATAGTAAAAAAAAAATTAAAAAAAAAAAAGATTGAAATGGAGCTAAAGGGGTTTTGTTCCATTTAGATACACTTGGAAGAAATGAATAGAAGGGACACAGATTTGATATACAAGCTACTAGCATTGTTATTCTATTGAATCAAGCAGTTAGCCACACAAAAGAGAAGAGAGATGCTTGTGAAGGAATCACATGAAAATCCAGTCTGATTTTATCTAACATAAAAGTGAGATACATTTGGTCTACAAAGAAATAGGTGCTGAATACTACTTTGGCATCCTCTTTAACTCACTAGTGTGAGTTTGTCTTTTCTAAGAAAGAGCGCTTTTCAATACAAGAATATTTGACTTTTACCTGTTTACTAAATGATGTACTTAAAATGAATAAGTCCTGTATCTTTATAAAATAACCTGACTCTACCAATGACCTTACCAGCACAGATCCTCCCCACTAATGTGCTCAACTCGTGAGCTAAACTTGTACTCTCAGGCTGCACACAGCAGTCTTACTGCACAGATAAGTCCCGGTGGGAACCTCTGTGCTTGAAGCACTGCTATTCAGAGTGTCTCTTCTCCACTTGTTCCACTTCTTCCCTAGGGAATGCCTCAGGATGTTAGGGGCCATCAGGTCGGCTCTGTTGCATAGTGACCTTGTGCGAAACAGTATGAAACTCTGCCTGGTACTGTGCCATATTCACAATTGTTATGTTTGAGCCCCTTATTGTTGCCACTGTGTCAATCCACCTCATCGGGGGTCTACCTCTTTTTCATTGACCCTCCACTTTGCCAAGCATGATGGTCTTTACCAGGGACTGGTTCCTCTTGATAAAATGTCAAAAGTGTGTGAGACAAAGTTTTATCATTCGCGCTTCTAAGGAGCATTCTGGCTGTTATTTTTCTACGAAGAATTAGTTTGTTCTTCTGGAAGTCCATGGTACTTTTAATATTTTTCTCTAGCACCATAACTCAAATGCATCAGTTCTTCTTTGGTCTTCCTTATTCTTTGCCCAGCTTTTCTTTAACACTTTTAAGAGGTATATTTTCTCTTTTATCTGTTCGTAAGTCTACCTGGGAAGAAGAGACAACCAGATTTTGTTGTTGTTGTTACTTGCCATCGAGTCGGTACCAACTCATAGAGACCTTATGCACAGCAGAACAAAACACTGCTCGATCCTGGGCCAACCTCACTACTGTTTCCACGCTTGAGTCCATAGATGCAGCCACTTGGCTAGTCCATCTCGTTGGGGGTCTTCCTCTTTTTCTCTGACCCTTCATCTTACCAAACATGATATCCTTCTCCAGTGACTGGTCCCTCCTGACAATATGTCTGAAGTATGAGAGACAAAGTTTGGCCATCTTGACCTCCAAGAAGCACTCTGACTACACTTCTTCCAACACAGATCTGTTGGTTCTTTTGGCAGTCCATGGCACTTTCAATAGTCTCCTCCAACACCATAACTCAAATGTGTCAATTCTTCTACAATCTTCCTTATTAACTGTCCAGCTTTTGCATGCATATGAGGTTATTGGTAATGCCATGGCTTGGGCCAGGCACACCTTAGTCCTCAAGCTGACATCTTTGCTCATCAACACTTTAAAAGGTCTTGTGAAGCAGATTTGCCTAATGCAATACGTCATTTGATTTCTTGACTGCTGCTTCCTTGAGTGTTGATAGTTGACCCAAGAAGAATGAAGTCCTTGACAACTTCAATCTTTTCTCCATTGATAAGAATGCTGTTTATTGGTCCAGTAGTGAGGATTTTTGTTTTCTTGACATTAAGATGCAATCCATACCGAAGGCTGTGCTCTTCGATCTTCATCAGTAAATATTTTAAGTCCTCTTCACTTTTAGCAAGCAAGGTTGTATCATCTGCATATCGCAGGTTGTTAATGAGTCTTCCTCCAATCCTGATACCATGTTTCTCTTCATAGAACCCAGCTTCTTGGATTATTTGCTAAGCATACAGTTTGGAAGATGTGTAAAGAACATAATTAACCTTCAATGCACCTTGGATTTCTTCCTTCAGGATCATTGGCTCTTGATCATATGGTACCTCTTGAAATGGATGAACATTAATCATTTCCTTTTGGTACAGTGACTGTGTATTCCTTCCATCTTCTCTTGATGCTTTCTGCATCATTCAATAATTTGCCCAGACAATGTTTCATTAAATCTTTGCAAACTCTAGTATGCCACAGGCTGGGACCTTGTGAGAAATTGCTTTTTAGATCACAGATTTGTAAATTTTACATAACATTTGTTGTTGTTGTTAAGTGCTGTTGAGTTGGTTCTGACTCATAGTCAACCTCTGTAGGGTTTTCTAGGAGTGAATGGTGGGTTTGAACTGCCGAGCTTGTTGTTTAAACAGACTTTGTGGTCCAGTGAATATCCTATAGTGCCATAATCCCTAGAAAAGTATCATGTAGGTCACAGTTTTGAAAATCATATGGAATAGTTCTCTTTTGTACACATGGGGTTGCCACAAGTCAGGATTGAATTGAAAGTAACTAACAACAACAATTCAACTTAGAAATAAGGTTTTAGAATTAATGTCCAATGGAAACATTTTAAAGAAAGCCTTAGAATTTGAGTAGGGAAAATATAACAACAACAATATACATTACTTCTTGCTGTTAGGTATTATCGAGTCAGTTCTGACTCATAGGAACCCCATGTACAATAATACCAAACTCTGCCCACTCCTGTGCCAACATCATGATCATTGTTATGTTTGAACCCACTATTGCAGCCACTGACCTTCCACTTTAATAAGCATGATGTCCTTCTCTAGGGTCTGGTCTCATATAATAACATGTCCAAAATCCATGAGAAGGAAGTCTTGCTATCCTAGCTTCTAAGAACTATTCTGGCTGTATTTCTTCAAACATAGATTTGTGTCTTCTTTGGACAGTTCATGATATATTAAATACTCTTTGTTAACATCATAATTCAAATGCATTGATTCTTCTAAGATCTTCCTTAACCCAGCTATTGCGTGTACATTGTGATGGTGAGGGTGTGCCCTGGAGTTGGTGCAACTCATAGTGACCCTGTAGAGGGTTTCCAAGACTAATTTTTACAGGATCAGAAAGCCTCATCTTTCTCTCACTGAACAGCTGATAGTTTTGAACTACTTAGCTCGAGGTTAGAAGCCTGACTAATAACCACTATGCTATGAGAGCTCCTTTGCATGTATGTTGTTGTTATTGTTATTAAGTGCCATCAAGTTCTGACCCATAGTGACCCTGTATAGGGTTTCAGTTCAACGGCTTTGCAGTCTGACACATTAACCCATAGCACCACACCAGGACTTCCTGCATGTATATAGTTGTTGTTGTTGTTAAGTGCCATCAAGTCAATTCTGACCCATAGCGACCCTGCATAAGGTTTCCAAGGAGAATCTGGTGAGCTTGAACCATCAACCTTGCAGTTCAAATTATTTTGCAGTCTGACGCATTCGCCCATAGCACCACAAAATACAATGGGTTGATTCAGGCATACCTTGGTCCTCAAAGTGGCATCCTTACTTTTTTAAAATTTAAAGAGGTATTTTGCAGCAGATTTGCCCAATGCAATATGTCGTTTGATTTCTTGATTGCTTCTTCCATGGGTGCTGATTGTGGATCCAAGTAAAATGAATCTTGGACAACCTCCATCTTTTATCCATTTAATGTCATGTCATTTATGGGTCCAGTTATGAGGATTTTTGTTTTCTTTATATTGAGTTATAATATTCTACCTGTATGCTAAGAAAATAATATGAGAACCTGGGCTATATGAAAAAGCACATGGTTTCAAGATTAGAAGAAGACTCTTTAACAACCTGAGAAAAGGATTTAGAAAACTTACTGATAAAGAAGACCAAATACTAAAGTCATCAGGATGGATGACACCTCAATGTATAGAAAACAAAATTGCTCACAATTGGACCAATAAATAAAGAAAAGATTGAATTGGCCAAAAAATTCATTTTGCTTGGCTCTACTATAAACACTCATGGGAGCAGCAGTCAAGAAATCAAATGACATATTGAACTAGAGAAATCTGCTGCTAAAGACCTCTTGTGCTAAAGAACAAAGAATGTCAGTTTAAGGACTAAGGTGTGCCTGACCCAAGCCATGGTATTTTCAATTGCCTCATATGCATGTGAAAGTTAGACAATGAGTAAGGAATACTGTAAAAGAATTGATGTATTTGAATTATAGTGTTGGCAAAGTGCCAGAGAAGCAAACAAATCTGTCTTAGAAGAAATACACCTAGAATGTTCCTTAGAAGTGAGCATTAGAATGGTGAGACTTCATCTCTCATTCTTTGGACACGTTGCCATGAAGGACCAATCCCTGGAAAGGACATCATGTGTAGGAACACAGAGGGTCAAGGAAAAAGGGAAAGATCCCTAATAAGATGGATTGACACAGTGGCAGCAACAATGGGCACAAACGTCACAACAGTTGTGAGAATGGTGCACAGCTGGGCAGTGCTTCATTGTGTTGTACATAGAGTCCTTATAAGTCAGAGCTGACTTAATGGCCCCCAACAAAACTAATAACCCATAATGAAGATTGTAGTCTTTGATCTTCATCAGCAAATGTTTCAAATCCTCTTTGTTTTCATCAAGCAAGGTGGTGTCCTTGCATATCTCAAGTTGTTAATGAGCATTCTTCTAATCCTGATAATAGGCTGTTCTTCCTATAGCCAGCCCTGCTTCTCAAATTATTTGTTCAGCATATAGATTGAATAAATATAGTGAAAGGATGCAACACTGATGCACATGTTTCCTAATTTAAAATCATTCAACATCCCTTGTTCTGTTCAAATGACTGCCTTATATCTATGTACAGATTCTTCATAAGCAAAATTAAGTGTTCTATAATTTTTGTAATATTATCCAAATTTGTCATTATCCACACACAAAAAAATGCTTTTAAATAATCAATAAAACTCAGGTAAATGTCTTTGTAAGGAGCTCTCATAGTTTAGTGGTTACGAATCGGGCTGCTAATCTCAAAGTCAGCAGTTCGAAACTACCAGCTGTTCCGTGGGAGAAAGATGAGGCTTTCCACTCCCGTAAAGATTTACAGCCTCGGAAACCCTGTACAGGGTCGCTATCAGTCAGAATTGACTCCACGGCACATAACAACAGCACCAACAACACATGTCTTTGTGATATTGTCTGTGCTCAGCTATGATCCATCTGACATTTGTAATGGTAACCCTCATTCTATGTTCTCTTCCAAATCCAGCTTACATTTCTGGATTCTGTGTTTATGTGCTGCTACAACTGCTTTAGAATTCTCTTTAGTAAAATTTTACTTGTGTCGAGTATTAATGGTAATTTTCAGTAATTTTTTCATTCCACTGGAGTACTTTCTTTGGGATAGGAGATCTATGGTTCTTTTCCAGTTGATTTGAAATTTGTTGGCATCTGCTACCCAGTGCTACCACTGCATTGATTTGTTAAAACATCTCAGTGATACTTTGTTAATTCCTGCAGCCTTCTTTTTAACCAATGCCTTCGGTGCAGCTTGGATTTCTTCCTTCAATACCACCGGTTTGAATGTTGGTTGAATGTTGACCACTTCTTTTTAGCACAGTGACTCTGTATATTCCTACCATCTTGTTTTGAAGCTTTCTGCACCATTCAATATTTTGTCCATGTTGTTGTTGTTGATAAGTGCCGTTGAATCAGTTTCAACTCATGGAGATCCTATATAGGGTTACTGAGGAGTGGCTGGCGAGTTTGAACCTCTGTCCTTGTGATTCAAACTGATCTTGAAGTCTAGTGTTTATCCTACAAAACCACAATAATCCATACTGAATAATTCAGGACTCCATTTTCCTTCAGTATTGTAAATCACGGCTTACATGTTTTCTTCAAGTTTTTTTTTAGCTTCAGAAACACCAAACATGTTCTTCCCTTCTGGTTTTGTAACACTAGGCTTTTGTACACTTCATTATAGTACTTTGTTTTATCTTCTCGAGCTACCCATTGAAATACTCTGTTTAAGTCTTTTACTTCATCACTGCTTTCATT
>NW_006408529.1:17326470-17331603 GCF_000296735.1 Chrysochloris asiatica | reverse complement strand
CATTAGTGTTCAGTGCATCAAAATTATTTTTGAGCTGATCACTACATACAGGTGGGATATACTCAAGGTCATACTTTGCCTATTTTGCACTTGTTTTAATTTTCTTTATTATGCAATTTGAACTTGCATATGAGAAATTAATGGTTTGTTGCAGTCAGCTTTGGCCTTATTCTGACTGATGATACTCTTACCACAAACTTAGTTGAGTAAGTTCCTATATGTTCCATCTTGGCAAGGCGATCATCACTTATGTTGTTTTTTCCAAAGAAATGGACATTGGTCTTGCAAATTCTACCTTGCAATGTCCAGTGTCATTCCTATTACTAAGAACATAGTTTCTAACTATTGATCTTTCTTCTTCTTTGTTTTCAACTTTCTCATTCCAATCACCAACAAGTATCACTACATCTTGATTGCATGTTTGATCAGTTTCAGACTGCAGAAGTTGATAAAAATCTTCAATTTCTTTGTTTGGCATAGACTCCTATTGGTGCTATTGTTAGGTGTCATGGAGTTGGTTCCTACACAAAGCAACTTTGTACAGAGTTTCTTTGTAGTTAGAAATCCAGAGTTTGTCCTACAGCACTACACCAGGACTCCTAGATTTGTATAAATGGAAGAGATATTAGAAATCATCTCAAAATGAAAAGAAAGGGAAAAAAAAGGCGGGGGGGGGGGGGATTTGGTTACCTACCTAATCACCAGGAACAGACTCTGAATTTTTCTTTTTTAATCCTTCTATTGGTGGTTTTATTAAAGAAACTGTACATTTTGGAGATTGTCTCTCTAGTCTTATAATATTTTTTCATGTTTGAATTTTATTTCTTAATGCTTTATGCTGTTTAACTACATAGAAATTTCTCAGTTTTCCAAAAGAAATACTTCAATATATCTCAAAGATTTATATTGGTGTAGAATAATCTGACTATAGGAATGTTATCAATTACATTAGGGGATGTATTTATAAGTTTATATCAACCTATTTAATTAAAGTAAAAGCCACTTCAGCAAAATAGTAAGCATACATCATCTTCCAATATTATTGCATTTCATTAAGAATTTTTCTCAGACATGCATTTCTCTAGATACAAATAGTTGATGAACTCTCTTTTATATAAAATTTAAAAATCAATGTCAATTTAGCAATTTTCTACAGCACATTTGATATGAACAAACTTAATTAAATTTACATAATTTTGTATCTTCATGTATAGAAATAAGATGCTTAAAATGTTCAACTGTTTTTATCTATCATGAATGAATATGAAGCTCTACATAACCATGAGGCATGATGTGAATTGTGCATGATAATTCATATAGTTTATTTAATTTTATAGATAAGATAGATAAATAATCACATATCCATTAATTGATTTTGTTGTTGTTGAGAAGGTGATAAATAGATTGTAGGGGTTACATTAACTTTGTCAAGAGAATTTGGTTTTTATCCTTGCCTCCTGAAAGATAATTTGTGAAACCTTGGAATTTCCCCTGTGAACTGTCTTTAGTGAGGTCTCCAGACAACACACGAGGGTGATGTTAATAAGGTGCATTTTAGGTGAAGGCTGGCCAGCTCCGAAAGACCACCATGTGATATCAGTTAACCTGTGCTTTATTGACTATGTAAAGGCTTTAGTATGTGTGAATCATGACAAGCTATGGATAACATCGGAAAGAATGAGTATTTCAGAAGACTTGATTGTGCTCATGAGGAACCTGTACATAGACCAAAGGACAATTGTTTGAATAGAACAAGGGGACATTGAATGGTGTAAACTCAGGAATGGTGTGTGCCAGGGATACATTCTTTTCACCATACTTATTCAATCTGTATTCTGGGCAAATAATTCAAGAAGCTGGATTATATGAAGAAGAACATGACATCAGGATTGGAAGAAGTCTCATTAACAATCTGCAATGTGTAATATGCAGAGGATACAATCCTATTTTCTGAAAGTGAAAAGAACTTAAAATACTTACTGATGAAGGTCAAAGACCATAGCCTTGGTGTGGGTTGCACCTCAATGTAAAGAAAATAAAAATCCTCATAACTGAGCCAATAAATAACATCATGATAAATTGAGAAAAGATAGAAGTTGTCAAAGGCTCCATCATTTTGCTTGGATCCACCATCAACACTCATGGAAGCAGCAATCAAAAAATCAAACGGCATATTGTACTTGGAAAATCTACTGTGGAAGACCTCTTAAAGTGTTCAAGAAAAAAGATATCAGTTTGAGGACTGGGGTATACCTGACCTAAGCTATGATATTTTGAATTACCTCATATGCATGTGAAAGTTAGACCAGAAATAAGGAAAACTGCAGAAGAATTGATGTATTAGAGTTATGGTATGGAGAAGAATATTAAAAGTACCATGGACTTCCAGAAGAACAAACAAATCTGTATTGGAAGAAGTACAGCCAGGTGTTCCAAATATAGTACTTTCCATGTGTTCTGTGAGTTATCCTAATAAATCACTGACCTCAAGGGAATAGAGGGAGTCAGTAAGTCAGAAGTGAGGTGTCTAGGTATCCCTGAACATGCAGCTAGTATCCAGAAGAGGTAGTAGCAAAACCACAAATTATTAGCCAGCATGTCTGAAGTGAAGGTGTAGATCTGGGGTACTCCTAACCTGTGGCCAGCATCTGAGATCCTGAGTAAGCTTGGCAGTCTGGAGCACTGTGCCAATTAACTGGTGAGGTGTGACCCAGCCTTAGGTGGTTCGGGTCAGAGGAAGAAGTGCTTCCTGTAAAGCTGGTGTCTCAGCAGAAGTAAAACAGAGGGACTCAGTTCAATAAAATTGATACGCTTGCTGCAGCATGGATATCCTACCAAGCCTTGTATGAAAGTAGACATAATGCAGTTTTAAAATCAGAAAGAATGTAGTCATCTTGTTGGAGCCAACTTGGTGGCAACAGATTTCTTGTAGGCTTTTTTGTAAACTGGGAACCCAGAATCTAAGACACCCTGAGAAACTTCATATCACAAAGCCATTTGTAAGCAAGTATATCATTTCATTAAGTGCAACTATGCACATACTTTCTATTCTATTTCTGTGATTTTACATATTCAAATTCAAGGTAACATTTGGTTTATGAATAGCTTGCATAAAATGGCATTTATCTAGCGATATTACTGACATCGTTTTTTTGCAGTTCAATGTGGTGATTACATGTGCTAGGCTCTGTAGAAATAATTACGTGGGATTGAACAATGACAATTTACCATTTATGTGGCCTCCACTAGTTACTTGCCTCTCTGTTGCTCAGTATCCTCATTTGTAAAATGGGAAGAATATTCTTATGAATTGTGAGCATTAAATGACTGGTTTCTGACACTTAGTGATGTTGTTGTTGTTGTCAAGTGCTGTCAAGTCAGTTTCAACTCATAGCAACCCTGTATAGGATTTCCAAGCAGCAGCTGGTGAGCTTGAACTGCCAATCTTGCAGTTCAAACTGAATTTGCAGACCAGCACACTAACCCACAGCACCATACAAGACTCCACACTTACTATTGTTGTTGTTAAGTGCTGTCAAGTCAGTTCTAACTCATAGCAACCCTGTACAGGGTTTCCAAGAAGCAGCTGGTGAACTTGAACCGCTGAATTTGCCGTTCAGGCTGACTTTGCAGTCCAGTATTAACCTACAGCACCACACCACGACTCCATTAATAGATACTTCTAAAATGTGTTTACTCACATAATCCCAAATATGGTTATGTTTTCTCTGTATAACACCTGACCTCTTCTATGAACTGACCTTTCATCTGCTCTGAGCAAGACTCTAGTGCGACACTGTAAGATAAAGCACTGAATCACAAGATCAGTTTGAGCCTCAGGGTCAGCAGTTCAAACTCATCAGGCAGTCCTTGGAAACCCTATGCAGAGATGCTATGAATCCGAACCCATTTGATGGCACTTAAAAACAACACAGCCAACAACAACATCAAGGATATATGGAGTCCTGATGGAGCTCTAGGATAAACACCAGAATGCTAATCCCAAGGTCAGCAGTTCAAACCTATCAGCTGCTCTGCGGGAGAAAGATGAGCTTTACAGATACAGTTGGAATTTTATTTGTTGGCAGTGGATAAAAAAAAAAAAAAAGAAATATATGGAACCCCACTGTGGCAATTACCTCTTGCTGTTGTTAAATGCTGTCAAGTTGGTTCTGATTCACGTTGTTGTTGTTATGTGCTGTGGAGTCAGTTCTGACCCATAGTGACCCTGCACAGGGTTTCCGAGGCTGTAAATCTTTACAGAAGCAGAAAGCCTCATCTTTCTCCCGCAGAACAGCTGGTAGTTTTGAACTGCTGACCTTGCGGTTCGCAGCACAACTCATAACCACTACGCTACCAGAGCTCTGAATCATAGCGGCCCTGTTTAAGGTTTCCAAATAGTAACTGGTAGATTTGAGGCACCAATTTTGTGGTTAGTAGTCCAGGGCTTATCCTACAGTTCTACACCAGGACTCCTTTCTGTTACTTAGAACTCATTAACTGTATACTACTACTGGAAAAAAAAAAAAAAATGCTTTTCAAAATTGGCGAAAGCAAAAACATAAATTTAGAATCTTTCCATTTTTATCACATTTTCCCTAGCTATGTTCACATTCATTTTTATTTACATAAGCACATTCTAATATTCCCTTGAGAAATCTCTTTATGTGAAGTCTTTATTATATTCTAAATTCCTCAAAAGGAAATGTCAAAAGTTCATCTAAATATAAGACGATATTGGCTAACCAGTTCAATATTGTTTGGACTTCAGTGCAATTGAAATATCCTTTTTATTTTTCCTTCATTAGGTGATACTGTTTATATTCACTTGCATGGACAGGTTGCATGCTAATTTGCACTTATTGCACACTCATTCCATTTTTTTTTTCATAAAGTGGTCAAAATTATTTTTGGAAACATGTTTCAACTGATTTTATAACTTTCAAATATTTCTCCTTTGGGAGTATTCTTTAAAAAAAAACACAGTGTAGGAATCTTACTATGGTGTTGTAGGATAAGCACACAACCATAAGGTCAGTTTGAACAGGTCAAACCCAGCAGTTGCTCTTTGGAAATGCTATACAAGCTTGCTGAGTCGGAACCGACTAGACAGCACTGAACAATTTCAACAAC
>NW_006408529.1:17316306-17325940 GCF_000296735.1 Chrysochloris asiatica | reverse complement strand
TCGAGTCGATTCCAACCCATAGCGACCCTGTATAGGGTTTCCAAGGAGCAGCTGGTGAGCTTGAACTGCCGACCTTGCAGTTCAAAAGGCTTTGCAGTCTGGCACATTAACTCACAATGCCACATTATTACCCCCAAATATTTCTTTCCAGACCATTCTACTCAAAAAGTGTGCTAGAGACATATACTAAGTACATGGTAGTACTAATTGCTTAGTTTCTTATGTACGGATTTAATTAGGCAAATGTAAAAGCGTAGAAGCTGCAGTATTACAAGGCGATAATCCCAGGTGCAGTGTATTTGATGCTATTTAATTAATTTGAAATAGCAGTTTCTGGAATGTTTAACCTTTGTTGTACTTTCAGGAACAAAGGGAACAGTGACCTCCCATGAAAAGAATGTTGTGGATAAGCTGATCAGTTACTTATCAGCCCAGCTAGTGTAGTTGTGCCAACCAGACATGTTCACAGTACTTGGACATGATGTGCTGTGGTAGTTATACTCAGACAGGGATGATAAAGATAACGTTATGACTTCAGTTTCCACGGATAACTTATGCTTTGTTCTTTGGAATTAACCATTTTAAGACCACATATGAAGAAAATGTAATACCTAAAAATGTTCCACTCCGGACAGTAGTATTTTTAAATATCCTATGACACCCACTTAGGAAAGAGCTCATAAATATCAAGCCTGCTAAACTCTGCTATTATGAGAAGGAAAAACATGTTATCAAAGAACTAAAAATACAAGTTTAAAGGAATATTAAACCTCAGCATTACACATTATTTCAGTCTAATGATTAATAATGTTGTTACATGCTGTCAAGTCAATTCTAACACATAGTGACCTCATATAGGGCCTCTGAGGAGCAATTGGTGGGTTTGAACCACTGATCTTGTAATTGCAGTTCAGTGCTTATCCTACAGTGATACACCAGGACTCCATGATTAATAATAGCGTTCCATCTTGCTCAGAAATTGCTCTCACTTTGAGTTTTGAAAGTAGGTTAATATTTTTCAAAATCTTCTGTGAGGAACCTGTATGTGTAAAATGTACTTTTTCTACAAGAGAACTTTAACAAGCTTAATCATTACTGGAAATGATTCAAAGACAGTCAGTGACCAAAATGCTTTTAAGTATATCTTTAGGCAAAAACAACAACTGGATAAACTCTAGACCTATGTTGAGTTTGAGATTAGGATTAGAATAAGACAGGGGAAACTGAAGTTAGGAAAAATGATATTTCTATATCATTAACTATCCTAGTTGGCTTCTATCATTTATATTAGCCAAAATGTGTTAAGATGGTCTATGTTGATCAAACTCTCCCCAAGTCTTATCTGACAAAAATCTGAATCTTTGACTTCTAAATCAAAATGTGAAACTTCCTTTATATTTAACAGGACAAGATAGATAAAGATAAATTTTAGGATAATTTCTAAACTGTAATGTTAGGATAATTTTATCACAGCTGATCAGGGTGAATTGTTGATTTAAAGCTACCTATTCTCTGGAGCTTTTAAGCAAAGGTAAAATTTGAGAAAATAATAAAATCATTATTTTGAATTGGATGGATTCAGACAGGATTTTCATATATAATTTTAGACTGAGTTAGGTGGTTCTTAAACCTCAGGATAAGCACTGGACTGCTAACTGTGAGGTCGCCGCTTCAAACTCACAAGCCCATCCTCAGAAACCCTATACAGGGTCACTATGAGTCAGAACCAACTCAACAGCACTTAACAACAACAACAAACTTCCAGAAGAGTATGGATAAGGAATTGAATTCATACGAAATTACAAGTCTTCCTTTCTTGAAACTCTCTGTCATAGCTTAAGTGCAAATACTGAAAGAAGGGTGCTTTAATAAGGTGTTATTAAAAACACATACATACACAAACACACACATATATATATAAACAAGGTTGGTGGTTCAAACTTGCCAGCATCTCCTTGGAGGCCTTATACAGGGTCTCTCTCTATGAGTCAGAACTGACTCAAAGACATATAGCAATAACAATATATATGCATATATGTATGTTTCAAATATACCGAAACATCTTATCTTCAGTAAGTATAAGATCGGCCTTATGTATAGGCAATGTAGGGTAAGCACTGGACTGCTAACCACAAGGTCGGTGGTTCAAATCCACCAGCCACTCCTTGGAAAACCTATGCAGGGTCACTATGAGTTGGAACCAATGCAACAGCACTTAACAACAACAACAATGCCAAACAGCATTAATAATAGTGATAATAATATTTAACTGTCAAGCAATTCATGTCTGGATTGGACATGGAGACCTGTGGCCCTGTAAGATAAACACTAAACTGTTAACCACAAAGTCAGCAGTTCAATCAGACCAGTTGCTCCTGAGGAGAAAGATGAAGCTGTCTACTCCAAGAAAGATTTACAGTCTTGGGAACTTTACATAGGGTGGCATGAGTTGGAACCGACTTAATGCCAGTAGTGAGTAAGCAATTATTATGTTTTAAGCTCTTCACAGGAATTATTTAATTCTACTCACCTTTTTTTTTTTTCCCAGTTCTCAGTTTCATTAATTTTTTTTCTACTACAAATGATAATAGAAAGGGGTAAATTCCCAGCAGCATTCAAGTTCTCAGGATAAATCATGAAGGGAGAGAAGGGGGGCAAAAAAGAAAAGAAACTGGCTTTTTCCCTGGACAGAATTTGTTTCCTTTTATCTGCAAAAAAAACCCCCAATAACCCATGGTTTGTACTGAAACACCTTTTCAGATTAAATAGTGTTGAGAGAAAAGGTGATCTTTTGAGGGTGATGTGTGTTAAAATGGAGAGGTTAATGCTGGGAAAATACTACTGAAAATATATTACACCCCCCTCCCCCAGCCACAGGAGCCGTTTCATTTGCAAAGTTTAGGGGCAATGCCGCCTTGGAACGAAATCTGAGGGAAGGTTCTCCAGCAGACACTTGCCTGCTCCTGGACCAGCTTGGTCTTGTCGTCCAGCTTCCGCTGCTCCATGAGGAGTGTTGGCAATCCTGAAGCTGTTCCTCTGAAAGGTAACTGGCCAGGATGTCCAGTACCACCCGTTCTCTTCGGTCAAGGTTCTCCTTGAGCTCCCGGGCATCCTTGTGCTGCCCCGCCAGGACTTTCCTCTTCTCATTGAGAAAGCTCTGTTCTTCATTACTGGCATCTTCCCCAAGGCCACTAAGGATGTTCTCAACACAGGCCAGGCACCCTGAGAAGGAAAGCAGCAAGTTTACCACTTTGTCCAATTCCCCTATGAACATCTTGTACTTTTTAAACTCATTGGGCTTGCAGAGCTCATAGATCAAAGCCTCCACCTCTTCTCCCAAAGCTTTGTTGAGTTTATTGTCCATCAGAATGCTTCCTTTTGCTTCCTTGAGGATCTCAAGCTTTTGGGTGAGGCTTCCAATGAGCCCCGCCCTCTTTTCATTGACATCTGTCTGTTCCTCTTCCTCATTCACCTCTTCTGGCATATCTTTGATTTTGTTCAGAAGCTCAGCTTTGGGGCAGACACATTGTAGTAAGATGGACAGTTCACCAACATGTTCATCATTTCCTTTTCTTCAGCCTCTTGCCTTCGCCATCTGGGTGGCTAGGAGCTCTCTGTGTGATCGTCCTCTTAATGCTGCTGCCCTTCATCAAGTTAACATTTCCGAGAAACAAACCTCCCATTAGGTCCATTGTTGTCTTCATTCTGGAGTCTGGGTCCAAAATTCTGCCAGAGATTTGTCTTGGTGGGCAATTTCCTTGGCTAAAGCCTTGGTTTTGACATCCTCTGAGGTATTCTGAGGACCAGCCCTGACTTTCTTCTCTAAACTCAGAGCTTCACTGATTGAATCATCGAGGAAGCATTGAATCCGGATGGGAAGTGGCTGCCCTGGGCTGGCTTGCTTGGCAAGAGACCCAATCAGTTGAAGCTGGTCATCTATGATGGTGCGCGGATTGGCCTCATTGGCTTCAGAAGTCTTGATAGAAGTTTGGAGTCTAGAAACCAGTATCTGACTACCCACCAAATGGGCTGTACCTGGCGCTGGTCTTTCTCTTGTAGTCAACATCTTGGAAATTTTGCTAGAGCTACTAGGGCTGGTTTGGGGGTCCTCATTAGGCTGCACTGTCCATCTGTGCTTCACACAGAGATTGAAGAGGGGGTGGAGGAAACTCATCCAACATCCTCACTGGGTTGTCCAGGCTCAGCGGAGGACCTAGGGTAAGGGGAGAACTTCAAATGTGTGTTGGAAGTGGCACTGGGTTGCAATTCCTTCACAAACACTTCATCATCATAATCCTCCCGAGCTGGCAAAATCTAAGAGAACGATTTGGATATTCGGAGGGAGATCCTCCCTGGAGTGCTGGGGTCAGAAGTGCTGCTTGAACTGGGAAAATTCTGCTGTCTTCTATAGTGCTTCAATGCCAATATAGAGATGAGAAAGCTAACTTTATAGTTTTACCTCAGTTCAGCCCTCACTTAGGGAATGCATTTTTATTTTTTAATAATGTGGTGCCATAAGATAAGCACTTGACCTCAAGGTCGGTGGTTCAAACTTACCAGCTGATTCTTGGAAATGCTATACAGGGTCACTATGAGTCAGAACTGACTCTATGGCACTTAACAACAACAACAATAGCTCAGCAAACTTCTCCAGAACACTGGGAGACAATAAATAAACCTGTGTTCTAGTATGGGCTCCTGGTGTGGCACTTTAGGATAAGCACTAGACTGTTCATCTTAAGGTTGGTGGTTCACACCCACCAGCTCCTCCTTGGAAACCCTAATAAGGTTGCTCTGAGTTGGAACTGACTTGAGGGCACTAAAAATGACAACAATGTTCTAGTTGTTGTTATGTGTCGTGGAGTCGGTTCCGACTCATAGAGACCCTGCACAGGGTTTCCAAGGCTGTAACTCTTTACAGGAGCAGAAAGCTTCATCTTTCTCCCACGGAACAGCTGGTAGTTTCGAACTGCTGACCTTGAGGATAGCAGCCCAATTCGTAATGTTCTAGTACAGACTGAAAACTTCCTGAGGGTAAGGACTCTGTTTTGTTTACCATTCTACATCCAATATCTATTCTAGTATTTGTTATTTTAGAACACAATAAATCTTTACAGAATGACTGACTAACTTTATAAATGAATGAGCTGTAATAGTGAATGAATGAGTGAATGAATGAATGAGGCCAAATTGTTTAACCTCATTTGGGCTCTATCCTTTTTTAATTCTTTTTCTGTATTACATCTTTCTGATTTCTAAAAATGATTTGTGGTATCTTCTGATGAAAGATACAATGGCAGAAGACTTTTTAATAAAGAAAAGGACCAAGAGTGAGATGCTTTAAGAAAGAAGATGACCATATCAGAAATCAAGGACAAGAATAACTGCTTCATTTGAACAAGGAATTCAGACTGAAAGTTGCTGTAGAAACCAAGCATCTGCTCGCAACTATCCCCACCTACCCAAGCTTCTTCTGCCACATTTGGCCAGCACAATCTGCTCCTGTAGGAGTCTTGGAGAAAAGAAGAGAAAGACTCAAGATATCAGCTTTGCTAGCTATTTATTTTTAATCAGAAATCATTCCAGTTCCAGATGACCAAGTTAGGTTCATTTTAGAGCCCATGAAGAAATAATCCAAACAGCTGAGAAAACTTGAGACGAAGGAAAAAAGACTTTCTTCTCCAGTGAAATCTGAAAAGATCTATTGAATGGAAGAATTAGAATAGCTGAGAAAAAAATGAAGATGTCTAAAGGACAGATATAAAAGATCAAAAGAGCCAAGTCACAGCTAACTATGAGGACCCTGTATAGGGTTTCCAAGGAGCAGCTGGTGAGCTTGAGCTGCCGACCTTGAGGTTCAAACAGACTTTGTAGTCCGGCACATCAGGGGTCCAACAATGCCACAACAGTGTCACATCAGGGGTCCAACTATGAGGACCAACATAGCAGCACAAATTAGCTCAGAAGGGCTATAGCAGGATGGCTACTGGAAATGGGAAAGACCTGGAGAGAATGGGAAGAAAATGTTGAGCCACTATCACACAAACCCAGTTTAACAAGATTGTGTGGGGTTCAGACAGTAGTTTGATAAGAAAAGAATCTGAGTGAAATGGCGAGAAAAGTAACTAATTAAATGTGTTACTTGAACAAACAAGGGTAAGCTGAGATATTCAAGTTATAACCAGTTGCATTAGACTCAATTTTGAGTCATGGCGACCCCATGTGTGTCAGAGTTTCCACTGTGCTCCATAGGATTTTAATGACTGTGACCTTACATAGATAGATCACCAGGCCTGGATAGATTTAAAGTTTGAACTTTTCAGTTTGCAGCCAAGCATATTAACCATTTATACTACCCAGGGTCTCTATTCAGTTCCCACTCACAGTGACCCTGTGTAGGGTTTCTGAGGAGTCACTGGTATGTTTGAACCCAGACCTTTCAGTTAGTGGTGCAGTGCTTATCCTACAGTGCTACAACAGGTAATATCTCTTTCAAAAGGCAGCATAGCATAGAATGGTCAACCATTCAATACCAAAAGAATAATATTTACCTAAAGACAAAATTCAGAAGGATTGAAAAAGAAAATAAAATGGAAACAAGAATCACAGTGAGGAAGTGGGATAACTGATGTTACATTGAGGGGGTTGCCAAGATTGAAATGAAACAGAGTATGTGATTGGTTAAATGTAAAACTGATGGTCTGCTCTTGGAATCTTCACTCAACTCACAATTAAAAGTTTAAATAAAAGAAGCATTATTACCAGCAAGGGTCCATTCTAAACAATTTCCTTTGCTATTCTTTGGACTTGGACTTCTTTCGTTTTATTGGAGAAACCACTCCCCTTTTCAAGTTGGACTAGGTTGTACTTCAGAATTTTCCAACACATTAAAGTTAAGCTCCCATTTCTTCAGTGTTTATGAAAACGTTTGTTCAGTTGCTTCCTACCTTAACTGTTTTCTGTTTGCAGACTCAAATTCAGATCTGGGGCAATTCTAACAGCATCAAATTGCATTAGCATCTCATACATGGCCTAAATGTCTTACCTCTTTATAGGGACCCTATGAATTCACTTATCAGGAATCTTCCAGTAGCTCAGGGACTCATTCTCTTAGCTCTGGTCTGAGAGAACCTAGATGACCAAACAGAAAGTACACTTCCTCACTATTTTTTTAGTAACTTTCAGTTGGCAAATCTAGGCTGATAACAGTAATTTTAAAAATGCAAATAAAGGGGAAAAATGTAAGGAAGAAGTGTAAAGAACATAATTAACCTTGAAAAATTATCTATATAAATACATAATAAAATAATATATAATTACAATTGTGCTTCTTAAAATCGTTTCATTTATGGGGACAGCAACACTTGAAGAAATTATAGTAGAAATTACTAAGTGAAAAGATACAGACTGCAGGACTATTAGATATCCTTCCCATTTTCTTCTTCAGTCTAATTCTGTAAAGCCATTGGAATTTAAGATTTAAAACTGAAAATAAAATGATTTATTTTGATCTACTTAGCAGTACACATTTGGCACCCTTCAAGAGGCTGAGAGGAGATATCAGCAAGTGTGGATTTACACAGAACAAGTGGCTAGAATAATAGTTAATGGAAAAATACCTTATGACATTCTTTCTGAACTGTTTCTCGTGGATGCTTCATTGCAGTACACAAGTACAGGGAGGTGTTCACAAATTTAAAATAATGACTCTATAATAGAAAATCACAGCATAATTTAAGAAAAGCTCATTCCCCTGTTCATAAGTGGGATGCTCAATCTGCTGCATCTAATTCTTAAAAATCATCTCTTGATTTGTGTGTCTGCTGACAGTGAGGATGGGGCACAGAATTGTGATTATGTTCTCTCCTTTTCTCATTTTGTCACTTTCCCTCAATTTTCTGTGTTGTTCTGACCAATATTCATTATTTAGGAGAATCGCCTTAATAGTACTAAGAAAATTTGCACAAATTTTTTTTTTACCAAGATTCATGTGGAGTCCTATGCTATCATTAAATACATACTGACAGGAGCCACTGCTGAAACTCTGGATAGAGCCAGTGCCAATGGTGGCCCTTTAAAATGCAGAAAATGAGGAGGTGGATATGTGGTAAATTTCAC
This sequence comes from Chrysochloris asiatica, assembly GCF_000296735.1. Lineage (NCBI taxonomy): Eukaryota > Metazoa > Chordata > Mammalia > Afrosoricida > Chrysochloridae > Chrysochloris > Chrysochloris asiatica. The sequence continues at coordinate 17,317,822 of NW_006408529.1, read as the reverse complement.
AGGTATTTCACTGGATATTTGATAGTGTGAGACTCTCATCAGAATAAACACTTTTAAAATGTCCTTTTATCTAATTGAATTAAGTACATAGAGTTGTTGTTGTTGTTGTTATTGTTGTTAGGTACCATCGAGTCGGAACCCATCCATAGTGACCTTATGCACAGCAGAACGAAACACTACCTGATCCTGGGCCAACCTCACTACTGTTTGCACTCTTGAGTCCATCGATGCTGCCACTTGTAGTCTTTTAAATATTTTAGGTTCTTTAGGTTCCATATGTTCCATGGAATCCTGGTGTGGTGCTGTATGATAAGCATTGAACTGCTAACCACAAGGTTGGTGGTTCATGCCCACCAGCTGCTCTTTGGAAACCCTATTGAAGGTTGCTATAAGTCAGAACAAACTCAATGGCACTCAACAACAACAACATAGATAAAAGTTGAATAGCAAGACTGAAGCTGGTTGTCCCATGCTTTTTGGCATGAATCAGACAAAAAAAAAAAACAGTTGAGCAGTCATCATATTTTTATGTAAAAAAAGAAGATAGAAGCTAAGTGTAAGTTTTGAAAATATTACAAATGGGGGACAAGTATTGGAAACTAGCAGTTAGTTCACAAAGAAAGTGTTTATTGCACAAATGGAGACAGATTAAAGCTGCTCAGTGTTATTCCAGACCACAATAAATGAGCCAGTGCTATTCCAGAGCACAATAAATGAGCCATTGGTGAAAGAAAGAGAGAGAGAGAGAGAGAGAGAGAGAGAAAGAAAGAAAGAAAGAAAGCAAGAAAGAAAAGAAAAACCAAAACTGTGGTAAAACAAGTATGCATATTTAACTTACCCAGGAATGAACCACCTGACTGGAGATATAGTGAACCCTTCTCACTGGAGTAGGTCCAACCTGTAACCCTTCTCAGAGTCACTAAGGAAAGCTCAATACAAGATAGCATTTGAATCAACTCATTTGCAAACCCCTTTGGCATCTTGTTAATCTATATCATTCAATGAAATAAATGGAGGTTGAAGGGCATTTAGTTTAGGGAGGAGAGATATTTAATATGGAATTAATGTTCTAAATGTCTGCTTCTTGGCTCATTTAGTATCTTGTAAAAATGGGCATGGGGACTGTGTCTGACCTCCTCCAGCTTCACAAAAGTGAAGAGAATCTGACTCAACATCAGCCCCAACCTACCTCTTATGAGACATGCTTCTATTCTCTTTCTTCCTTTACCAATTCTGGCACAAACCATCCCTCCCATGACACTCTACTTCTCAACCAGGTTCAATAATCTGTTGCAATGGCCACCCAGAACTCACAGACAATACTCATGATTATGGGGTTTCTTAGGGAAGTCACCGATTACAATTCAAGATCAGAAATGTTCAGGGCAAAGTTTTTTCAGTCAGGGCAGCCTCTTCTCAGAAATGGCCACAGCAGACCTCTCTCTGGCCTTTAGCACCTCAGTTACAAGGTCCCTTGGCCTCTTATATGGCTCCTTATTTCTGTGTCACTAAGGCA
>NW_006408529.1:17313010-17315656 GCF_000296735.1 Chrysochloris asiatica | reverse complement strand
GTACCCTCTGGAACTAGGCTTCCTCTTAAAAGCTCACTTCTTGCCTTTGTAGTCCCCCACCCCCACCCCATTTTGGGTAGCCAATGTTTAAGTTGCCCATCTCTGTCAACCCTGCGTACCGAGGACAAACTGTTTTGTTGTTGTTGTTGTTAACTGCCTTTGAGTTGGTTCCTACCCATACCAACCCTGTATAGGGTTTCCAAGGAGTGGCTGATGAGTTTGAACCTCTGACCTTGCAGTTCAAACTGGCTTTGCAGTCCATCATATTAACCCACAGTACTACACCAGGATTCCAAAGCTCTTTTAGGACCACTGACAAGTGCCCAAAGGGTATTCCAAACCAGAAGGTGCTCAGCTCTAGCTCCACGGGGTCAGCAAACCTAGCTCCCCCAATTAACTACCTGGAGGCACTGTGTTTCACAAGTGAGCCTCCTGCCTGAAAGCACTCAGTTTAATCACTCCCTGGGCCGGGAAGCCCTCCGTTCTCTCCTGTTCTGGCTCTTGGTTCTGCTGCTGCCATTCCTCTGCCCCTTTTCTGGTGCCACAGCTTTCTGTCTCTGGATCTAGGCAGTTCAATGCACAGGACTTCAGGGCCTAAAGGACATGCTCTACTCCTAGATCTTCTTTGATGAAATAAGGTCTCCTCTTCCAGCTTCTGAGATGACTTGTTTTATACCCATATTACAGTTCCAAGGTTTTATGATCACAATTAACCCTATTAACAATCACTCAGAACTGAATTATATAATCCTATCAACATCTTCTCCCACCTTCTCTTGCCCAGCCCCATTCAGAAAAAAGTCATTTTTACAAAGATTATGGGTAAGAAGTAATTCACTACACTATAAATCTTGTTGTCATATAATTGTGAAAGGACCATACTTCCAAGATGCTCTTAAAGTTCAGATATAATTTTGTGCTGCCTACCAGGGCAGCTCTATATTTTCCTGCTTTGTTATGTTATACAAAATGAATTAAATGATTGTGTGTACCTAAGGACTTCAGGAAAGGAGCCCTGGAGGCATAGTGGGTTATATTTTGTGCTGCTAACCACAAAGTCAGCTGTTCAAATCCACCAGCTGCCAGCTGTCTGACCTGCTGATCTTGGTTCATCAACCCTGCCACTATAAGAGTCAGAAACCTCCAGCCTGACATGTGATCCATGAACTTGGGACTTATCTACTTCTGCAACTGTGTGAGCCATTTCCTAGATATACACCTCTCTATAGATACACATATAAGCTTCACTGGTTTTGTTTCTCTAAAGAACTCAGCCTAAGGCAGACAGTATAGATATTATTGTTGGTGACAATGGTGATGGTGGTGATGGTGAGGATAATGGTGGCAGAATGTTTTGGTAGATGGGAAAGGAAAATATTTTGTTTATCCTTTATATTAGCAATTAAACAGACTTGTTTGATCCTCATAATAATTTCAGAACAGGCAAGGGACTAAATTATTCCCAAACTACAAATAAGGAAACTAACAAACATAAAGTCAGTGATTTTTATCATGATCACATAATTAGGGATCAATTTTCTAGGAAAACTTGTCCTCTGGTGCCTATGTTAATGCTATTTCATTGGATAATAGTATATGGCACCTCACTGCCCTTGGAAAATTGTGGCATAAATTAGTGTGATGCTCCTCTTTTAGTCTTCCTTCTATCCCTTTAGACTTGCACACCAGGCACAAATAGAGAAAAATAAAGTATGTATTACTTGTTCTGATTTTGCAAGGCGATTCTAACGTTAAATATTCTATACTATATTTTTAAATAAACTAGCTGATGATCACTAGCTCATATAGCTTTTTTTTTCTTTTAGAAAATAAAATAATGTGCCCAGTAGTGAAAGAGAAAATATTGTTTAAAAACATTAAGGACAATTTCCATAACATGCTAGTACACTGTGCTGTAGTCCTGTGTTTAGGCTTATCAAAGGCAGGTATAACTTGAATTTCAGGTATTAATGGTCAGTAAGTGCTCAGAGTTCAGCAAGGGGAGGGTTCCTGGTACGTCACTCTGAGTAAAAATTATTTCCACCTTTAAGTTAAGAGAAACGTTTAACAAACTCATGGTCCTGGAAAGCATATGAACTCTAAGAAGTCTTTGTGATACTATAAATGTCTTGATGCGGCAAGATGAATTGACAAGAATTGTGCCGGAGCCCACATTTGATGAGGTGTTACTGATTTGAATATCATTTTCTAAAATGTTACTTCCTCATTTGGACTTTGTTTGGACAAAGTTTTTGTTTGGCTTGCTAAGCCATGGACTTTCAACGTTTTGAGATCATCTTTTTTAACCACAGAGACACCCTGAGGGTGACCTGGAATATTTCACTTTGTAGGAGGTGTTTTGCAAAGACTTTCTACAGTTGAAAGAGGAAATCTTGAGTGAGTGAGATCATTACAGATGAAAGGAAACCAAAAGTGTTCGTTTTCTTTTCCTCACAGCAGTCTTCAATCCAGGATAAAGAACAATAGGAAACAGGAATCATTTCATTCACTTCAGAAGGCATTTAGCAGTTTGATTTTCAAGTAGTAACAATTATCTGAATTTTGATAGTGCCATGTCTCCCACTATTGTCTTATGTGCATTACCTCAAAACAACAAAATAAATAAATAAATCTTTATTCTAAAAT
>NW_006408529.1:17304367-17311485 GCF_000296735.1 Chrysochloris asiatica | reverse complement strand
AAATGCTCTCTATGCACCCTAATAAATCTCTGAGATTTTGAGCACCTTAGACAGTTGCCATACACAACATTCAATTACTGGTAGTTTGAAGCTGCCAACACACCTTATTTATAAACAGAGGAAAGCGTAAAATCCTGAAAAGTCTGAATTAAAAACCTGTGTCTTCATTTGGAAATACAATAAAATCACACATTTCCTCTCAGAACTTGGAGGCTTGTGACAATCTCTGGACATCAGATTGCCAGCTCCCTGTGAGGGGAGGATGTACGCCCTTTGAAATGAGTATGGGTTTGGAGAATGTTGCTTTGGAAAATTCCCCTGTGAAACGCAATCAAGCTGGGCAAAATTTAGTAGAATGTTTTAAGATATCAGATATGTCTCTTATGCTGCTGAGGTTACTGCTTCAGTTTGATAGTGGTAGATTTGTTCTAAACCCAGCAGGAGAATCTCCTAGTCAATTCAATAGAACAAAAAACCTAAGCATGCAAATAAAGCTTGTTCCATATTTTCCACCAAGTTTCTGTAAATTTTCTCAGCATGCTTGATAAAGTAGATGATCATTGAAAAACAGGACGATCCTCAACAAGATGGATTTCCGCACAGTGGTTACAACAAAAGGCTCATCAGTACTTTTGTGAGCATGGTGCAGGGCAGGGCAATATTTTGGTCTGTGATACAATTACATAGAGTTGTTGAGTCAGAGACAACTGGGTGGCACCTAACAACAACAACAACAACTCAGTTTGTTCAGATAATCCATGCTTTAATTCTTTGAAAACTCAACTTTCCAAAGAAAGCAGAAGTTTTTAGTTTTGTTTTTCTTCTCAAAAATAATGATAACTATCATAAAAGGTACTAAGCAGTTAGCCTTGGACAGTTTACTGCAAGGTCAATGATTCAAATCCACCAGCCAGTTTGTGGGGGAAAGATGAGGCTGTCTGCTCCCATAAAGATTTGCAGTCTCAAAAATTCTATATACGGTCACTCTGAGTGGGAATCAACTTGATAGCAGTTGGTTTGCTATTTCTCTTCAATAGCTAAGTGAACTTCTGAGATCTAGTGTGCTACATTTTCTACTTGGACTTTATATCAAGCCACAGACTAAACACTGCCTCATTGATATAAAAGTTTCTATTACATAAATATATGATCTTGAAAGGTACCAAAAATCTTTTCACATGCTGCATAAATTCATTCTGTTTTCCCTTTTCTTTTTATAATTTGTGACAAGAAGCTCGTTTTTAAAAGATCTAATATGAATGGAAAATTTCCATAAAACAGTCTTTCTCATTGAAAATTTCTTAATATTCATCAAAACTTTACTCCAATAAACATACTGTTGTTTGTTGTTATTGTGTGCTGTGGAGTCTGTTTCAACTCATAGCGACCCTGCACAGGGTTTCCTAGGCTGTAAATCTTTACGGGAGCAGAAAGCCTCATCTTTCTCCCTTGGAACAGCTGGCAGTTTTGAACTGTTGACCTTGCGGTTAGCAGCCCGATTCGTAACCACTACGCTAGTAAAATTCAAATCTTCATTTGTCTTATTTTAAAAACAGTTTGTTATTATTATTATTAAATGCTTTCTTAAGGAAAACAAGATCATTAAATTAAGAATATAAAATTAAGCAAAAGAAAAATTTCACACATAACCTAATCATTCATTAGTAAATATTATTTATCTTTTAGTGTGAAACCTTACTGTTTTTCTAGAAATTTATACTCAAATTTTTATCTACAAAAACTGAACTATACTACCACACATTTTAATGATTTTGTATCTATTTAATGCAGACCATGAACATGTTTTATTTCATTGTATTGGAAATTTCTAAGTTAAACAGTCAAATGGAATTTTTACTCCTGCCTGGCCTCTCAGAACTTTGAAAATGCTAACGTCCACTGTGAACCTATAAGAAAAGGAAATGTTTTATAGGATTTCCTAATCTTTTTTTGTCGGTAGTATCCTTTTTGAGGAGACTTTCATAGAACACACTTTGGAAAATACTGTTCTACATAAGAATTTTTAAATACTGAACATTTTCCATAGTATCATATACCATAACCTATTCAATCAATCCTGTATTACATAGCTTCTTTGGTATTATTGTATTGAATTTTTATCCACTCAGAATGTGAGATGTAGGTTAGTAATCTGACAACTGATGAGGTTCCCAGCTTATTGTTGTTGTTAGGTGTCATTGTCCAGTTGCTTCTGACTCATGGTGACCCTACGTACAACAGAAGGAAACACTGACTAGTCCTGCACCATCTGCACAAATATTAAATTTAATCCGTTGTTGCTACCACAATGTCAATCCTTCTCACTGGGGCCTTTGTTGAGCCTCCATTTTACCAAGAACAATGTCCTTCTCCAGGGACTGATCTGTCCTGACAACATATCCAAAGAACCATTGATGAAACCTCACCATCCTCGCCTTTTTAAGGAACAGTTTGACTGAACTCCTTCCAAGACAGATTGGTTTGTTCTTCTAGCAGTCCATGGTACTTTCAATATTCTTCACCAACATCACAATTCAAATACTTGGATCCTTCTGTGGTCTTCCTTATTCAATGTCCAGCTTTCACATGCAGAGGAGGTGATTGCAAATACCATGGTTTGGGTGTTGTTGTTAAGTGTTGTCGAATCAGTTCTGGTCCATAGCAACCTATATAGGGTTTCCGAAGAGCAGCTGGTAAGGTTGAACAACCAACCTTGTGGTTCAAACTGACTCAAGCCAGTTGTTGTTGTTGTTCAATGCCATCGAGTCGGTACCGACCCATAGCGACCTTATGCACAGAAGAATGAAACACTGCCCGATCCTGGGCCAACCTCACTACTGTTTTGACATTTGAGTCCATCGATGCTGCCACTTGGCCAATCCATCTCATTGGGGGTCTTCCTCTTTTTCTCTGACCCTCCACCTTACCAAATATGATATCCAGTAGTATAGGTTAAAGAAATGTTTGTTGAATTGAATTTAGGGATAGCTTTGTAGGAAGCTCCACATGACCTGTGAATTCTCCCGTCTCTTTTTCTTTCCTTCCTTCCTTCTTTTAGCCATTGCACCTGTATGTACATAGGTAATCATGCTTAATGAGTTGCCATTGAGTCAATTCCAACTTGTGCCAATCCCACGTGAGTCAGATATAGAACTGTGCTCCTTAAGGTTTTCAATGACTGTTTTGTCAGAAGTAGATCACTGACGTTTGTTCTCGATCACCTGGCCTTTCTTCTAAAGCTTACAATGTGTATAACCTGACTAAAACTGGGCTGCCCTATGCCCCTGTCTTTCAGTGGCATCACTTTCAAAGTGCAGCTACAGAAACTTTGAAGAATAGGTAGTTCTTACCTTCAAAGTTCTGTCCTCTACAAAGAACACTGTCTAAAATTTTTCCTAAGACATTTCTCCCTCCCTCCAACATACATCTGTTCCTCTCCGTGCTGCTCACTCCCTTTGACACTGCTCTCAGGCCTGTCCTTCCTGCCCCCAGTGTGATGCTTAAACTAGGACAAGTCATACTCCCAAAGTGATCCTCCGCCTCCAAATGCCCTTCTGTCTTTGACAGCCCTTGGATGCCAATACATTTCTCCACCATGTTTCATGAAAAGGGTTATGAGGAGCAAAACTAGGACTATGAGAGAGAATGGAAGTCCCTGGGTGGTGGTCTTGACTACTAACCAAAGAGTTGGTGGTTTAAGTCCAAGCAGAGCTGCCTAAGAAGGAAGTGCTGGCAATTTACTTTAGAAAAATCAGTCATTGAAAATCGTAGGGAACACAGTTCTCCTCAGACACACATGAATTGCTGTGAAAAGAATAAACTCGAGGAAACAGGTTCTTGGTTGTTTTGTTTTTATATATTATAGCAATTAGAACCTCACAGCTTTCCTTTTGAATGCATATGAAATGAATTTTGATTTGAATAGACTCAGTAAAGTCATTATCATTCTGGTCTACAAACATAACCTGATAAGATTAGGTCCCATGCTGTACTTTGCCAGATTGCACACCTTGTTTTTCCTACCTATTTATGCTGTCATAAATAGGCCTTTAAATGGGTATTTACTGATACTGTTTTGCTTTGTTTTTTGTTTTTCTCATTTGGCATTAAAAATAAACTAATTCTAATATGCATGCCAAATCGTATGAAGTATTATATTATTTGGTCATTTTGATGAAAGAAACTCAGTGAACAATCCTACCAAAAGTGCTCCTGAAGGGTAAAAGGTCATCACTGTGATGTTCATTTCTCTGTATTTGGCTGCTGAGGGCTGTGGCATTTGCCTCTTCAGAATTTACAGTGACTGCCAAGTTTCACTCCAGTGCCTAGAATTTGTTTCAGTGGTTCAGATGAAACCAGCAGCATTTGTTTTTAAATGCTTCTTGCCAGGCTTTGTTTGCTCAGGCTGATCCATTTCATTACTAATTCAATAATGCTGTGACGGCAGAGCCGGAGCTGCCTCTGTGAAGTCAGGTACAGTTGCGTTCTGCCTACAGGTGCCTGGGAGTCACTGTCTCCCCAGGAAACAATGGAGGTGGGAAAGGTCACTCCAGAAACACGCTGTTAATTTGGTCACAATGAGGGTGGGAACAACCAGCCTCCTCTTTCCAGGGCACTTTTCAGTTTATCATTATGAAATATTTAACAATCAAATACCTGGCAAGCAAGTGTGACTTTTCTTCCATTTGCTCACAGAAACTCTCACACATTAGGCCTAGTGAAAAACCAAGCATGCTTTTCTTTAGTAGTGAATAAGCAAGATGTCGATAGAAATAGGAGGCTTTCTGCTCTCGCAAAAGATTCAAAGCCTTGGAACGCTATACAGAGTCACTAAGAGTTGGAACCAACTCAAAGTCACTTAGCAGTAATGAGAAGCAAGATGTACTTGTGTTCGGGGTTAGCTGGAGGGAGGTGTGTGTGGATGGTTTAAGTGTGACTTAGTTGGGGTTTTTTTTTCTTTTGTTATTAAATATCACCACAACCCTCCACTCTCTCTACCCACCAGTATAAGAACTGACATGTATTGTTGTTAAGTGCTGTCAAGTCGATTCCGACCCATAGTGACCCTGTATTGGGTTTCCAAGGCACAGCTGGTGAGCTTGAACTACCGACCTTGCAGTTCAAAAGATTTTACAATCTGACGTATTAGCCCACAGCGCCACACCAGGACTCCATATTAAGGCATTGTGGTTCTTTTAAACTACTGGAATTGTCATTTGTGAATCTCAGAGCTTGAAAAAACTGAAATATTTTAAACAACATGGTAATTACTAGCTACGTAAGGTGAAGTTGTCCAGGTTCAGGCCTGGTCAAAGCTTCTTCCAGTACTTTCTGCCACTTTTTCGCTACTGCTCTTAATCTAAATAGAAGATAGAACTTCTATTATTGGGTCTGTGGTTTAAGCAAGTGTTGGGCTGTTAACCACAAGGTTGGTGATTCAAAGCCGTGAGCATGATGGTGGGAGAAAGATGAGGCTGTCTGCCCCCGTAAAGATTTACAGTCTCCAAATCCCTATTTAAGATTTTGCTATAAATCAAAATCAACTTGGTGGCAGTGGGTTTGGTTTTTGGTTTTCAGTGGGTCTCGTATAATGGACTTTTGCCCTGTAGCGCACATATGATACCTTTGTACTGATGTTGTTGTTAAGTGCCATCGAGTCGGTTCCGACCCATAGCAACCCTGTACAGGGTTTCCGAGGATGTAAATCTTTACGGGAGTAGAAAGCCTCATCTGTCTCCCGCGGAGCGGCTGGTAGTTTCGAACCGCTGACCTTAAGGTTCGCAGCCCGATTCGTAACTACTACGCGATGTTACTAATATATTCAGGATTTTTGTTGTCGTTGCAAAGTTTTATATTGCTGACATTTCCTATGTGCCCTTTGGTGAAGTTGGTTTTTAAAAGATAATGAAAATTTTCCATGAATTTTTTGTAGCCCTCTCATACTTCTTAGAGGGTAGAATTTTATAAATAAATCCAGTTTCTTTACTGAGCTATTCCAACCTTCTTTCTAATCCTGTCAGAGATATTTGTCCCCAATTTTGGTCCCACTTAATGAGCACATTTAGATGTCATTATTAAGATAGCTAAACATGCAAGATTTAGGAGCAAACTTGGGGATATTTCATTTTGTTTGTTGTTAGAGATTAGAACATTCAGTCAAAGATTTATGAAAGACACATACCATCCCTTTAAGCAAATCATGATTAAATTCAATTTCACTAATTTCAATTGTATAATGAGCTTCTTTGTGACACCAGGGAATGGTCCCCATGGTGGATTGTCACCCAACTGTGGAGGCTGTGGGGATAGGTGTGCCTGGAGGAGAACATATTGCCTCTATCTACAATGACCTTGTTGAAATTTTGCAGTAGTGAAGGATCCAGATTAAGGAAGATTGCCTCATGGGATCCAAGGGATACATAGATAGTTTAAAAGACGTATACAAGGAAAGAGGAAATATAGGAAAAGTTGCAAACGTCTTTCTAAAAAATGCAAAACCTTTCCTGTACTATACAGTATATGAAAGTAGCCTCTTAATAATAATAGTAGTAGTAATAAATAATTCCTTAGTTTAATTTACCAATTTCTTTTCTTTTAGCATTCATAAGCAGATCTCCACCAAATACATCTATGTCTTTTCTAAAAACCATGCTTCTTCTCATTCATGTTTGTTTCTTAACTTTTCATCTTGCAAACAGAAAACTTTAAACTTACAGAAAAGTGAAAAGAATAGTAAATTAAACTGCAGATTATCCTTCATATAAGATTTTCCACTTGTGCACTAGCTCTCATTCCAATTATTTTTATATCTTTCTCTCTATATATATATTGCTTTTGTTGGTAAGTGCCATCAAGTTGGTTCCAATTCATAGTGACCTTCTATAGGGTTTCCAAGGAGCAGCTGGTGAGTTTGAACTATGGACCCTGTGGTTCCAACCAACCTTATAGTCTAGTGCTTTATCCCATAGTGCCACATCAGGACTCTCCCTATATATGTTGTTGCTTTCGTTAAGTGTTGTTCAGTTGGTTCCAATACATAGCGACCCTGAATAGGGTTTCTGAGGAGCAGCTGGTAAGTTTGAACTGCCAACCCTATGGTTCAAATAGACCTTGTGGTC
>NW_006408529.1:17299129-17304212 GCF_000296735.1 Chrysochloris asiatica | reverse complement strand
CGTAAGGATTTACACCCTCGGAAACCCTGTACAGGGTCGCTATGGGTCGGAACCGACTCGACGGCACTTAACAACAACAACAACATATATATATATATATAGTTGTTGCTAAGTATCATCAAGTTGGTTGCTACCCATGGCAACCCTGTATAGGGTTTCATAGGAGCAGGAGCCCTGTTGGCACAAAGGTTAAGTGCTTGACTGCTGATTGAAAGGTTGGTGGTTTGAACCCACTATCTGGAGATTTGCTTCCATAAAGATTACAGCCAGGGAAACCATATGGCTCTACTCTGTTCTATAAGGCACTATGAGTTAGAATGCCCTTGATGGCACACAATAACACCAACATTTATGCATTCTCTTTTCAGAAAAAACTTGTACCATATATTTATTTTTATTGTTATATATTATTTTTCTGCTAAGCCATTTAAAAGTGAGTTGTAAAGCTCATGACACTTGTCCCTAAGTATTTCAGTATGCATTCCCTAAGGACAAAGACAAGGGTGTTTGTTTATAAAACTGCAGTACAATAACCAAATTAGAGAAATTTAAAAATGGAAAAATATCTTATCAAACATGCAGTCCATACTCTAATGAACCAGTTAGATCCATAATGTACTATGTGACAATTTCTTTTTTCTGATCCCAAGATCCCACATTGCATTCAGTTTGTCTCTTCAGCCTGTCATCTGTTACTGTTTCTCGATCTTTCACTTTTTCTTCTTTTCTTTTCTTTAATACAAAAATTTATTCTTTGGATAAGATACGTTTGCTGTCAGCATTTTTTGAGTGTGTGACTTCATTTGTGTTAGCTTAAGTCTTATTTCAGAAAAATCAAGCTTCACCTTATAGTACAATGGTATATACTTTCATACTGAAAATAAACTCTGAATGAAAATGTTTAACCAATATTCTGAATTTATGCTTCATAATAAAATTAATGCAATTAGCAGTGTGAGAATAGGTCTTCTTTTATATATTCAATGGGTATCCTGTTAACTTTCAATCATGTAACAAATTGAATTGTATTATTTAAATGTGTAGAAAAATTGAAAATACCTTTTATGGCCATTTTGTTTAAAAATGTTTAACACTAAGGCAGCAACCATGATTTTTTAAAAAAAACAAAAATAAACAGGAAATTTACTAAAGTCTCAACCTAAAAGATTATCACATATGAAGAGACATCTTATTTTGTCAATAATTAGAGAATTGCAAATTAAAGTAATAATGAACTATTACTTTGTAGTTACATTGAAAAACAAAACAAAACACTGAAAGCTAGGTAATGCTAGGTGCCCTGCCATAAGGTAAGACCAAGTTAGAACCTGACACATGTAAGAAATCAAAACTAAACCCACTGTGCACTCACAATGACCCTATTGTTGTTGTTAAGTGTCGTCGAGTTGGTTCCAACCCATAATGATCCTATAGAGGGTTTCCGAAGAGCGACTGGTGAGCTTAAACTCCAACCTTGCAATTCAAACAGCTTTGCAGTCTGAAGCATTAATCCACAGTGCCACACCAGGACTCCAATGACCCTATAGGGTTTCTGAGTCTATAAATTTTTAAGGAAGCAAGCAGTGTCATCTTTCTCTTGGAGCAACTGAAGGGTTCTAACCACAGACCTTTTGTTTAGCAACCCGGTGCTGAACCCACAGTGATAAAACAGCTCCTGACTCAAACACAGTCTATATACAAAGCTGCTAACAAATTATGAAGTATCTCATCTGGCTCATAAAGATAAGCAGGACAAGTCATGTTCATCTCTTGGGAACCAGTATTTACCAAATTTGAAAACATGAACAAGTGAGGAGGGAAAATTCAAAAACAAAACAAAACATGAGCTAGAGTACAGTAGAAACTGGTAGGGTGCCGTAGGATAAGCACTAGATCACAAGGTTGGTTTATACCTCAAGGCCAGTGGTTCAAACCTACTAGATGCTCCTCAGAAACCCTATACAGAGTCACTATGCATCAGAACTGACTTAATGACACTTAACAACAGAGTAGAGCTAGAGGGTCTCTGATGGCCATGGTAGCCAGAGTTATAAGGAGAGAGCCAAGAGTGGAAGAAGAAGCCAAAGGGGATTGAAAGAACAGGGCCACCACACAGAGTGATATATAACACTTCACCGATGCCAAGAAAGATATCATGTGAATAAAGATTTATCTCAGCTCCTGCTAGCTTCCCAATTCCCAGTCCTGTGAAATTTGGGTGTATTTCAGTTTGTTTCTTTGGAAGTAAGAGAAGTGGGACAGAGAGATACATAGGAAGGACTTAAAAATTCTAAAGCCAAATTTGACTTCAAATTCTTACATCCAGCCAAATAATCAAGTGTGAGGATAAAGTGAAGATATTTCATACATATCATCAAAATCAAAAGCTACTTTAAAGCAGACTAAAGTCTAGATGTTGCTTGGTACCTTTTTGTAATGTACAGCATTTCATCAAAATTCTTAGCATTTTCTGAAACTGTAATAATTAAGAGATGTATAGTATTGGGAAGGTCAACTAAAACCCAGACCTCACACTATTTAGTCATTGAGTTCCTGTTCATGCAGTGTTTTAGGTCTTCATTCAAAATGTACTGAGACATATATTATTCTAGGTATGGAAAACAAATATGGTATGGACCAGGTTTACATTCAGAGAGTTGACAGAACAGTACGAGAGTTAGACATGAAAAGAAAACTGCAAATAGTTTAAAAGACAATTTCAAATACTGTTACAGTAGAGATGCAGGCACACTTTTTACAAGTTGTTTTGTGTCAACCTTGCATTGACTAAGTCTATCAACACCATTTTCCCAACAATATGTATTCACTTCATGTCTCTGTGTCACAATTTGATAATTTTCACACTGTTTCAAGCTGTGTTATCACGTTATTGTACTATTGCTGAAGATAATTCAAGAATGGCTGTAGCACTATATCGACAGGGAGCTGTAAGAAATTCAAGGCAGATTCAGAAGAGGACATGCAATGAGGGATATCATTGCTAACATCACATGGTTATTGGCTGATTGTACAGAATGCAAGAAAGGCATTTGACTGTGTGGATTATAACAAACTATAGATAATATTGTGAAGAAAGAGAATTACAAAACACTTAATCATGCTCGTGTAGAACCTGTACATAGAACAAGAGGCATAGTTGTTCAAATGAAACAAGGGGATACTGAATGGTTTAAAATAAGGAATGTTGTCATCAGTGTTGTTATTTTTCTTCCTTATTTATTTTACTTATTCAATCTCTATGCTAAGCAAATAATCCAAGAAGTTAGACTATATGAAAAAGAACATGGCATCAAGACTGGAGGAAGACTCGCTAACAACCTGTGATATGTAGTGGACACAACATTGTTTGCTGAAATTGAAGGGGAATTGAAGTATTTATTGATAAAGATCAAAGGCTACAGTCTTCAGTATGGATTACACCTCAACGTAAAGAAAACAAAAATCCTTACTAGATGAATAAAAAACACAAAAATAAGTGGAGAAAATATTGAGGTTGCCAAGGATTTCATTTATTTGGATCCAAAATCAATACCCATAGAAGCAGCAGTCAAGAAATCAAACTGTGTATTGCATCTGCAGCAAAGACCTCTTTAGACTGTTAAAGAACAAAGATGTCACTTTGAGGACCAAGACGTGCTTGACCCAAGCCTTAGTATTCTTAATCACTTCATATCCATGTGAACGCTGGACAGTGAATAAGGAAGGCTAAAGAATTGACACATTTGAATTATGGTACTGGTCAAGAGTATTGAATACACCATGAAATGTCAGAGGAACAAACAAATGTGTCTTGAAAGAAGTACAGCCAGAATGTACTTAGAGGCAAGACTTCATCTCACAGTCCTTGGAAAAAATATCATGTTTGTTAAGGGGTCAGCAAAAAAAAAGAAAAAGACCCCCAATGTGAAGGATTGACACAGTGGCTTCAACTATGGGTTCAAATGTAACAATTCTTAGGATGGTGCAGGACCAGACAGTGCTTTGCTCTTTTGTACATGTGATTACTATGAGTCAGAACTGACTCATGACACCTGACAACAGCATTGCATACTTAATAGACTACCATATAGTGTAGACAAAACATATATGGACTGGGAAATGTAAAAACTCATGTGACTTGCTTTATTGTGATATTCTTTTTGTTGTGGTGGTTTGCAACCAAACCCATGGTATTTCCAAGGTATGCCTGTATCTCTGAGGTCATGGTTCAGTGGTAGAACTCTTGCCTTCCTTGTGGATGACTCAGGTTTGATTCCTGACCACTGCATTCCATGTAGTCAACCACTTGTCAGTGAGTGCTATGACGCCGAATAGCTTTCCACAGAGCTTCCAGACTAAGACAGACTAGCAAGAAAGTTTTGGTAATCTGCCTCTGAAAATCAGCCAGTGAACACTCTATGGATCCAGTCACCACGAGTTGAAGTTAACTTAAAAGCAGTTAACGATACAGTGGAAGCACAGAGAAGACAACAGCAAACTCTATCTAGAGGTGTTTTTACTAAGGTGGTCTATTTGAGCAACGTGTTACAGATAAATTGGAGACAGATTGGGATGGCAGTAGATGTTGGGAGGGGCGGAGTGTGTCTGAGAACGTTTGTGGTGACAGAAACATCAGCAAGGCAAGGAAGCATAAAATAGTATGTAATTCAAGACTGCAGAAACACAGGGAGTGGACAGTAGAAAAGAAGGCTGAAAGTGAAGGTCAGAGCAAGTGCAGGAGTGACGGTCATTTCAATGAGAAAAGCTGGCCTCCAGGTGAGGTGAGGGCTTGTGCAAGCAGGAAAACTTTTCCCACTTCTCTTCAGCTGATTCTGAGTTGGTTCAAACCTATCAAACTTGAGTTTGGTTGGAGAGAGATGGGAGATGAGCATCCAAATCTGTACCCACAGGTTCTTATGCTAACTAAAATTTGAGAATTGCTAATGAAGGCAGCAGAAGCGCTAACATGTGTAGGGAAATATAATATTTATAAAATCCTTAAGCAATGACTCCTAAAAAATGAAATGTCTGTACTTATAAACCATTGTCTAAATGATTTATATTTTAGACAATAAAGATTTAT
>NW_006408529.1:17291073-17299029 GCF_000296735.1 Chrysochloris asiatica | reverse complement strand
TGAATCTATAAATTTAGACAATGTAGATTTGAATATATATATAGTGGTTACAAATTGGGCTGCTAACCTCAAGTTTGGCAGTTCGAAACTACCAGTCATTCTGTGGGAGAAAAATGAGGCTTTCTGCTCCCGTAAAGATTTACAGCTTCAGAAACTCTGTGCAGGGTCACTACAAGTCGGAAACAACTCCACGGCACATAACAACAACAACTGCATATCTATATAGTCTAAATGTCTAAATCATTTAACACAAATATTTCAAATAGATTGCTAGAAGCAAAAAGAAATTGGACTGTGCCTTGGAAATATACAAAACAGAATATGACCAGTGATACAGTACTGGAAGAGGAGAGAAGGCTGAGGATACTGTGGAAGGTTTGAACTGTTAATGTCATTAAACATGAGCGATTCCCTGAGGAGGTGAAATTTTAAGGAGGTCTGAGCTGTGGTCCATCTGAGAAAATAAAACTCTGCCTGGGGGCAATGTTTAATGTCAAAGGATTTTAAATGTGGGCTGGATTTTTTAAACTGTTTTTGAATTACCATAAAAATGCATTTCAGTGAAAGAATCACTAGGAACAATCAGTGGAAACAATAGGAAATGTTTAAATTATGTCAAACCTTTTAAGTGTATTGAGTGTATGAAAAGAAACTCAGACCATATAGGACAAAGCAGAAATACACCAGAGTTCACAAGGCTGAAATCTTTACAGAGGTGAACTTCCACATCGGTCTCCTAAGAAGCGGCTTGACAACCTTTGGATTAGCAGTCCAGCACTTAACCACTGCACCACAAGAGCGCCTTAGAAGCAATATTGTTGTTGTTAAATGCCATCAAGTCAGTTCCGAGTAGTGGCTTGGGGGTTCGAATTGTGCTTATTCTACACCAGGAACAATAAGAAATTTTAAAGTTTTATTTTAAATTGTATCATATATAAAGAGCATATTAAAAGAGTTAGATGAGTCTTCAAGGAATACCTTATTAAAATACCCTGAAATTGTTATTTTGGCCATCTATAGAGATTCATAGGGTTTTGTTTCAATTAAGTGGTTACAAGATAATAATTTCACAACAAAAAGTACAACAACCCACATTCCCCAATCTCCTTTACATTCCTTCCATGAAGTGAAGGTAGAACCTGTCTTGACAATAGTTCCAATTAGTGTCCCTACAGTGATTTGCATAGTAGTAACATGGATAGACCCCGATAAAGCCTCCTTCCCTCAATTTCACATGTAGTGCTGTCTCATGCAACGTAAATTTCTCAGGAAAGCTGAAAAAGATCAGAGACTTACACTAGCCATGAAATATTAAGAACGATAACAGAAGCTACCCTCCTCAAAAAAACGATGAGTTTGAAGAAAAGAAATTAACAAGCTGTGTCCCTGTGCTGCACATGATCAGCCATGCTTGCTGTCTAAGTCTGTCTGTTGGGTGTTGCTATGACAACGAAAAGCCAGTGGAACCCAATGAGCTGTCTGCAGCAGTGCTGAGAGGACCAGCCATTTTACTTATGGAAAACAGTGTGGCATATTCTGCTGAGCTTGACTCTGGAAGAAGCTTTGTTTTCTTAATCTATTGAGAAACGAGAGGAGCAATGGGCATATTGGTATACAATTCTTACAGCCAAGCGTGCCTGCAGACTGCCGTTTGGACAAGCTGTTGATTGCTGTTTCTATGAGCTGATTTGAGAACGTGGAATGCAGAGTGATAATGCTGCATATCTGCTATCAGGCAACAGAAAAGGTTTTTGTCTTGGGAAGGCAAGCATTGCTTCCCTGCAACATTATCTCAGCAACTTCCTAACCGCTTCCCCTGAAAATTAGTGACCCCAAAGGAGGGTGTTGCCCTCTCTTAACAAGGGTCCTGTGCGTGGCTGTGGCAAGTGAGTGGCAGGTCTGAAGAAGCAGGTGTGCTCGGCTGGGCACTGAACTGAGACGCAGTGGACACTCTCAGGTTTACCTGTTTCCTGTTAACAGATTGTTGGCTCCCAGAACATCTGCCAGCACACGGAGGCCCAGGCTCCTGTGCATCCCGCTGGAGTGACCAAGGTAAGCATTTTTGCTTTTTAAAGCACAGTATAAAAATAACTTGGAGCAAAATTTAACCTGAAAGATCTACATTGATAGTGTGATCTGGGTTTATCAAGACACATGCGCACACATATTTTCACAAAACCGTGTCTGAAGCATAGAGTTGTTTCAGTGAGTTTAGTTTCTAGAAATCATATGATTTTTTTAAGAAATGTTAATATGCCTTGGGGTTTAGAAAATCTATTTGCTGTTTTGATGACTATGATGGTTTGTCGATCTGGGCAGTCTTTGTAACTAACAACCTTTCTCTCCTGCAACAATGGATTCTTTTATGACCTGCTTTCTGACATATATTCAGAGAACTATGAGGAAGAAAAGCAGTATGTAACTTGTGAATCCTTCAATTTAATGCTTCCTAAACGCATAAACTCTTTACATGCATTTAAATTAAGCAATTCTGTTCTCTATATGGGTCCTACTAGGTGGTAGATTTTGCACTAACTTGTTTATTCTAAACCATGTGTCTTAGTGTACTGTTTGATTTAGTTTGGAGTAGTTGCAAAGCAAACAGTGTAGGTACTGGAAGCTGCTCACACCTCCCTTACAGAGTATCATGCAAGCTGCACTAACCGGAGCACAACACCCCCATTGTGCTTCCCAGACTCAGAACCCAGGGAAATAAAGGAAGTGAAATCTCCACATTGAGTTCAAGCACAGCTATAGTATACACCAGTTAAACTTCTTTTATTGTACAATTTCACTCATAAGCATATAGTTTTCAAAGATAGAGAGCTAAACTAAAAACAACATATATCTCATACAAACATACATTAGTATTTGCAGTGGATGTTTGCTGTGAACTGCTATGTAATAATTGAATTGCAGTAGGGATTGTCCCTTAGTGAGTATTTCTTTGATTTATAGTCACTTAGGAACAAAGCTGTTACTATGGATTGAAATTGGTCAGTCAAATCAAAATTGGTGATAAAGAAATAATAATAAATAAATTATTGTTCAGCAGCATTACAGCTTATCTAAGTCAATTATAGTACCAGTCAACGAGAGATGTTAGATCCTTTAAAACGCTATTAAAAACATTTAATGAAAAACACTTTGTTGAAAGCTTTGAATGAAAATTTCTATCTACTAGAGATTGGAGCTGAAGTCAGATTTTAAATAAATAGTACCTGAAAAATCTACTTCTGAGAAATGTGTTTTTATTTGTTACCTTTTATTTTAACTATATGGATGATGTAGGAAGTCACCTTATAATTTTAAGTATAATAACAAATTTTTATTTATATGCATGGATATACTTCTTTCATAAATATATCAATGTTAAATGAAGAACATGCTTTATAATTTTTTTCTAAATGTCACCAATATTTAAGATATAAAGGTGCAGATGAAGCATCATCAGTACAGAGAATCATTAACAAATGTTTAATGATAAGAACAAATGGAATATCCCTATGTAAATGTGAATCTGAGACACTGAATGAGATAAAATGGTGAGGTGATACCAATGCATTTTACTTATTATATTTAACTTTCTAAGGAAAACTAAATAAGCAGACTAAGTTTTGAGTCAAATTCTGTGAACAACAACAACAAAAAAGTAAAGTAAATGGTTCTTTCTGTTATCAGAGAATGAGAGGTAGGGAAATCTTCCTCCAAAGTAATTCCCTTCAGAGTTTTGCACTACAAAAGGAGTATGAGAGCTACTGTAGGGGAAAAAGATCTGCAGCAAAAAAAGGTTTTGTAATAGTTTGTCTTGAGGAAACTTTCAGAAGAACAAGGTATGTAAGGCTCACTTGACTACCTTGTTCTTGCCTTGTGTAGTGCCATGTGCTGTAAGAACCTTAGCCCATAAAAGGAATGAAGCATAAACCTTATACGTGTATTATTTTGTCCTACACTGATAACCTTTTAGCAGTTATTTTATTGGTGATATGTTATGAAAGATTACCATTCTAAATCCAATTCTGCACAGTAGATCTACATAGTTGATTAATTAGCAATTTTGAAAACCAGATTCAGAAACACAGTGCCCAACTTTGAGACCTTTATACCTTTGTTTGTTTAATTTTGGACCCTTACTTTATGTCACTTCACAACTCACCTGCTGGCAATGTCAGAGACTTCGTACTGTCCCAAACACACTATACCAAACTTTTGCAGAATCAGTCCCCCCTTTAAATCTCACCCTTCAAAGTCTCATGAATAACCCAGCTAGGTTATCTCCCTAGACACTTCTTTACCTTTTCTTTCAGCTACGTCGGAGTCACGCATATAGTTCTGTGTGTTGTATTGTATTGCATTTATTTCCACTCACAGGCATCCCAAGTTTTATTGACCACTAATTCTATAATATCTTCTCCAGTACCTAGAACTTGGTGTATTTAGAGTGTACTGGTAACTTTGTGATTCACTATTTTCCATACTGATGTGGCACTGTAGGATCAGCACTGGACTGTGAACCACAAGGTTGGCAGTTCAAACCCACCAGCTGCTCATCAGATACCCTATACAGGGTTTCTAAGAGTTGGAAGTGACTCAACGGCACTTAACAACAATTTAAATAAGATTTGACCTCAACATAAAAGATGTATTACTGCTTTTTATCAGAATCGCTCAAAACATTTAAAGCCATCATTGAAGTGATCATTTCTATGATATCAAAGCATGACTTCAGGATCACAATTTGACAAAAGCTATCCTTAAATGTCCAATAATATATCAGAATTTTCTGAGGGATATTTGAAAATTTTATGACATGTTAAGTTTCAATCCAAGGAAACCACTTCAAAGTTTTATTCAAGAAGATGCTATTTTTCTATTTACAGTTATAAAATTAAGAGGAGAAATCAGTAGAGTAAGTATTCCCACTATACATTTGCTATAAATCAGACCATTTAGCATCAGTATTATATAGGTGGTGAGTAGCTGTTTGTTGTAATATAAGATACTTACAAGCTTGTGTTTCATGGTAGATCCAGAAGGAAACAGAGGTCATGAACTGGAAAGGCACCCAATAATGGAAATTAAAACTACAATGACGAATTTTCTAAATAAACCTGAAAGGCTACTAGCAATCACCAATTATATTATGCTTCTTTACAATTTGAGTAATTTGAGTAAAATATAGGGAAAGAACATTCTTCTAGTACCACTTGTGATAAAGATATAGTTCTGGTTCTAGAGACTTATACCCTTTGTTCTATATTAGATGGCATGATTAGGTTTTTGTTCAAATCAGTGGTCCTGTAGAATAAGCAATGGCTTGATAACCACAAGGTTGATGGTTCAAAACCACTGGTCACTCCTTGGAAACCCTATACAGGGTCACTATGAGTCAGAACTGACTCAATGGCACTTAACAACTTTCAATAGCCATTTTATAGAAAATTAACTGCAGTGTTATAATAAAAATAAGATGTATCAAGAACTTCATTGCTGTAATTACATTTAGTCCCCTGTCATTCAGATTTTTAGATTGATAACAAAAACTATCATGAATAATATATGACATTTTATGCATAATATAGTAATGATTTTGAAGTTTAAAATACACAGATGTTTATATTTAGATGAGAAAATACTTAGTAAATCACTTAAATTCAATTTGTAGACATTTTTTCATTAAATCCCAGCATCAAATTTTATAACATATATGAGACAAACATCAACTTTTAATTATTATGCTATTCTTAAAAGGCTTATTTTGGCTAGCTTCCAGTTGATTTTCATGTGTAGCATGCTATAATTAAATAATAGCCAAAGTTGAAATTGATTCTATTCATCTGAAAGAGTAACCATGTTTAATCAATTATTTTAAATTGCATATAGTAATTAAGTTTCAGGAAGTGTGATTTAACCCATGATATATCAATTATAACAGTTTATGGTTTAAATATATTATAATCATTTAAAAGCTTAAATTATATCTAACTAGGAAGTCCTGGTGTGGCGCTGTGGGTTAATGCACCAGACTGCAAAGCCGTTTGAACTGCAAGGTCAGCAGTTCCAGCTCACCAGCCGCTCCTCGGAAGCCCTATACAGAGTCGCTATGGGTCAGGATCGACTCGACAGCATCTAACAACAACAGCATATTTGATACTGGAATGACATGACTGTGCTCTTATTGCACTTGATAATGTAGAACTATAATATACATTTTCAAAATGTCTTATTTTGAATGTTTTGACATTTCAAAATATTTTCAAAATGTTTCTCCAACTAGTCATTTCAATATGGATGTCTATTAAATTCTGAACTGTCTTTGCAAAGAACTATATTGCAGTTTTCAAGATATATTTATCTACATCACTCCTGAAAAGGTTAAGGCTCATACATTTAGTTATAAGGAACACCTCCTTATTGTGTACCAATATTGTTGTTGTTGTGAAGTGCTGTCGAGTCGGTTCCGACCCATAGCGACCCTGTATAGGGTTTCTGAGAAGCAGCTGGTGAGCTTGAACTGCCAACTTTGCAGTTCAAACGGGTTTTCAGTCTGACGCAGAACCCACAGCGCCACACCAGGACTCTGTATACCAATAAACCCATATGAAAATACAGAGCTATCATATTGTACCATTTAGGAATTTTGGCTGGAAAGACAATGGTTTCTTCTCCCCTGTACAAGTCAGGTATGCCTAGGGCTATCTAGCACTGATTCTGCACTTTTGAAAAGCATTATTTGACCACCAACATAAAAATTTTTCATTTTGTCCTGAATCTAATCAATCTCATCTCACTTTCAAAGAGAATTTATCCAACCTAAGAAGAAATAAGAACAATAAGAGAAAAAGAGAAAAAAGGCTAGCAATATCGTCATTATATTTCCTATTCCTTTTTTATATCAATGCTAAACTACAAGGGAAACATATTTTGATGCAGAACATTACTTTAAAATTTCAATGATATTCTGTTACTTCTGTTCATTTATACAATTAACTACATTTTAACTGTTTTTCAATCCATACTATACATTCTGTTCTTGAAACTTTTCTTTGAGATATTTTCTCAATAGTTGGTATGACCTGCATATCAAAAATATGTTTTTATAATGGATGTATCCTCTGCCTTAAATTATGAGAGTTAGTATAATCAACATAGAAATAATCTTCCTTTTCAGGTTCTTTTCCTAGTTCATTTTTTTATTCCCCAGAATGGCTGACTGTGGGAGAAAGGCACAGCATAAACAACTAAAGCTCCAAATTTTACAATGTCCTACTCAATTCAGCATCTTTTAGAGACTTTAACATAGGTTTAAGAACTGACCTGAGCAACTCAAAAAACTGTCATAAAAAGCAGGAAACGGCATAAAGAATGATGTCTTCAGAGTGCACAGAAAGAATGAAAAACAAATAAGCATGCAAATGATACATTCTAAAGCATTCTAGAAATATTTTGGCCATGTTGGAGAAAATGTATTAAGTACAAAAGTAAAGTCCCTCAGCCAAAGTGCCCATCAGCTGAAGAATGGATAAACAAACTGTGGTACATACACACAATGGAATATTATGCTACCTTGAAGAATAACAAGGAAGCAGCAAGCCACCGCATAACATGGATGAACATTGAGGGCATTATGTTGAGTGAAATTAGTCAATCACAAAAAAACAAAAACTGCATGGGACCACTACTGTAAAAGACTAAGAAAAAGAACCCATACTAAAGGGGGGTGGGGGGAATTCTTTGTTGATTGCTGGGACGTTGAGGGTGGCTGAGGGGAGGGAGGGGAAAGTGGAGCACAGGGCAGGGGTTAGACACAGGAAAGTTTGGGTGCTGGGGAGGGGTGCAATATACAAGGGAGAGGGGAATGGAAGAACAAAGTAGATGGGGGAACAAGTAGGCATGTTTGAATGGGCTAAGTGGGACAGAGGTAAAGAATGATGTATGCACAACCTTGGAACTACA
>NW_006408529.1:17282194-17285526 GCF_000296735.1 Chrysochloris asiatica | reverse complement strand
GGTCTTTTATTCCTTTTTGTTTCTTCCTGTTTGATGTTCTTGATTTCATTGCACAACTCTGCCAGTATTCAGTCATTAGTAGCTAATGATCAAATCTGTTCTTGAGATGATATCTAAATTCATGTGGGATATATTCAAGGTCATATTTTGAACTTGTTTTAATTTTCTTCATCTTCATTCTGAACTTGTATATGAGCAATTCATGGTCTTTTCCACAGTCTTCCCCTGATCCGGTTTTTCCACCATCTCTTTCCACAGATGTAGTCAATTTGATTTTTATGTACTACATCTGGTGAGGTCCATGTGTATAGTGATATTTTTGTTGTTAAAAGATGATATTTATAATGAAAAAGTCATTGAACTTGCAAAATTCTATCATGCAATCTCCAACATCATTTCTATCACCAAGGCCATCTTTCTCAACTACTGATTCTTTCTCTTTGATTCCAACCTTTGCATTCCAATCACCAGTAATTGTCAGTACATATTGATTCCATGATTGATCAATTTCAGACTGAAGAGATTGCTAGAACTCTTCAATTTCATCATCACTGGTTTTAGTGGGGTTGGTGCATAAATTTGAATAATAGTGGTATTAACTGGTCTTCCTTGTAGGCATATGGATATTATCCCCTATCACAGACAGGGTTGTACTGCAAGATAGATCAGATTTTATTTCATCATAGGATATATGTGAGAAGGGTACATACACTGAAATCCATCTTGAGAACACATTGTAGTCTGCTGGCTGGTTGCCCTCAGCCCTCTACACAACCCGTGCTGTTGAGTTTGGAGAGTTCAATTCATTGGCTAGCTTATAGTGAGTCAAAATCTTCATATAGGTAATTTTTTAAGTCTGCTTATTACTCTTGTATTTTAAAATCTGAGATGCACTCCCCAATGTAAACAATCAATTTCAATCTGTCACACCATGAGAATGGATAAGGCCTTCTGGACAAATTTACACCACCTACAGTTAACTTGACAGAACACAATCTTGCTCCATATGGGGAAGAAATGCTTGAGCATACTTCCTGGGGCAGGTACACTTAAAAGTTATCTTTCTGACTTGGTCTACACTTGGTGTTAAAATACAAATAGACTATGTCCATAAGCATATAACAGTAAAGCCTAGCCTTACGTGTTGATTATGCATCACTAAAACCCTATACAAGTACAATATGGTATCATGCCGATTTACAATACATCTTTTTAATGATGTCTTTGTTGCCAATCCTTTTCAACTTGTAATTCCTGGCATAGTAAACCATGTGATTGTCAGGTTCAAAATGGCCAGTACCGGTCCCTTTTCACTCATTAATGCTGTATTTGCAATGGATGCTTGCTGTGAATTGCTATGTAATAATACTATAGACTTTGAACCATGGGTATCAAGGTTCATGCATTCCATGTTATTTTTGACAACTTCCAATATTCCTAGACTTATACCTCATAAATTCCATGTTCCAAATATTAATGAATGTTTGCAATTGTTTCTCCTTATTTTGCATTGTGCCCCATCAGCAAATGAAGGTCCCAAAAGTTTTACTCCATTTGTATCACAGTCAAGTCTACTTTGAGTATGCAGTTCTTCCCCAGTCATATTTTGAGTGCCTTCTAACTAGAGGAGTTCATCTTTTGGTATTATATCTGACAAATATTCTGGTGTTATTCATAATATTTCAATATTCAATATTCGGATGCTATCTGACAGTTTTCCATTGCTATTCATAGCTTTTCAGTGGCTAAACATTTGAAAGGCATCTGTCTTACTAAAAATAAATTACAGAGTGCTTGTTACATTCCCTGATTTTGAATATAGTAACTTAACATGTTGTTGTTGTTGTTAAATGCTGTCCCATCAGTATAGGGTTTCCAACTGAACTTGCAATCCAGCACCTTAGCCCACAACACCACACCAGGGCTCCACATAGATTATGGGATAAATTAATATAGATAACATAGATTCTGGGAAAGCATAAAACCAGTGCGTGTCATATAAAATAAAAAAAGATGTGGGATGCTTTAAAGAACGTTTTAGCTGGAATTTCCCAGATTACTATTTCCCAGAAAGTTTTAAAGAACATCATATTTACTTATACCTTCTTGTTGTTGTTGTTTTTATGTGCCGTGGAGTCGGTTTCGACTCATAGCAACCCTGTACAGGGTTTCTGAGACTGTAAATATTTATGGGAGCAGAAAGCCTCATCTTTCTCCCATGGAACAGCTGGTGGTTTCGAACTTCTGACCTTGCAGTTCGCAGCCCGATTTGTAACCACTACGCTACCAGAGCTCCTTTTAGGTATTATAATATCACTTTGCAAATTACATTATTGTTTATCTAATTTTAATGAAATTGTCTCCATTTCTAATCTTCCCATGGGGAAGTGAATTACATGAAAAAATAATAGTGTTTTATGTATGCTTTTACTCACAGTATCTGTGCATAGCCAAGAATAAATGAGGGCGGGATGATTGATAAGACTAGGTCAAGTATTTTATTGGATCAAATATCAACAGATGAGATTTACACCACAGAAAAGGGATCTAATTAAAGAGACATAAGATAATTGTATGTGATTCCATGTAAATTTTATCATGAGAATATTAAGTTCAGCCATCTTTAGATGAGAGTTTGTTTTGTTTTGTTTTGTTTTTATGCTTTTTTACATAAGTCACAAGTAAAATGTGAGAGCAACTGTTTTAAAATCAAATCATGAAACAATGTAACTAATTTATCCCATTTAAACTCTATAGACATTAATTTCCTGAACAGCTTAATCAAGAAAACAGTAAAAATTTGGGAAGGAATAGTTTTATCCTTTACTAGAAAATCTATTATTCATTTTGTTGCAAGCTTATTTGTTGTGGGCAAAGGGCTTCCTTAGGTCAAAAATTCAAATGATTCTTTGATGCTGACTTTACTTAGAAACATGTCATTTTAAAAGATATGCTCCCTAGAAACTGATTATATCACTAACTTCCTTTCTACCACAGATTTCATTTCATAAAACAACATAACTTATTGATTGGCATAATAATGTGATTTTTTTCCTTAAATTAAAAAAAGCCTACCTTCTGAAATGTACCAAATACCCATCTCACTCAATCTATAAATAAAAACAAATGACATTCAAGGATATAAGCAATCTAGTATAGTTTGCAAATCAACTTCCTTTAGACCCAAGTGTCCTTGCAATGCTTTATATTGACAATTATCTGGTAAAAATCTAACATGACCTTTGAATTGCTATGTGGTATATTATGATGCCTTTGAATTGTGGTGTTGGAGGGGAATACTAAAAGTGCCATGGACTGCCAAAAGAACCAAT
>NW_006408529.1:17280248-17281589 GCF_000296735.1 Chrysochloris asiatica | reverse complement strand
TATGGCAATTAACAACAACAACACACTATGATATCATAAGAAATTTGAACTCTGAGCTTTTGCTTCCTTTGGAATTAATTGGGAAATCATGGTTCACTCTCTTTGGCCCTTCTTTTGCAGCTGTTAAGAACTAAAGATTATGATCATAAAGTTATGTTTCCTGGGGAACATTCCATTCATGAACTACTTCACTCCCAGAATCTCAATCATTTTATTGCATTCCACTTCTAACCCAGCCTGTGAAAGGAAGGGCAGGATTTCCAAGGCATAGATAGGACATGTGAGGAGGGGAGAATAGGATCAGTACCACCAGGCAGGACCCCAGATAATCCAGATCTCCCAAATATGTGTTACTGGCCTTTTTTGCTGCACTTCTAGCCTCAGTGGTCCACTCTGTGATGTATGGTAAATCCTAGCCTCTGTGCCTGAGGGTCTGATCCCATTCAGGAGTGAGTTGTCTGTTAGGTTACTGAGGCAAGATGAAGGTGGGATGTATCTTGAGTCCCTGCTTTACTAGATGGTATAATCCAAGTCACCACCCTTAGTTTCTTTGGGGGTATGGTCTCAAATTAGCCATCATCTTTGATTTCTGTGTTAAAACAAGAATTAACTTCCTATTTTAAGACGTTCCCTTAATAGGAAACAGCCAGCTTCTGGCATAATTAAGAAAGGCACGAGGGTGGGGTCACAGAACTGGCTGAGACTAGACGTTGTCTGCCTAACGTGCAATAATGACCAATGTGTCTTCAATCTGCCCTTTTGATGTCACCAGGCTGAAAAAACATCTCCAACAATACCCCATACAGAGACAAAACACTACCTTTGTGGCCTTCCCCTTTCTTATTAGGATGCACAGAAGATTGCTTCTCATGTTGAATCATCATGATGAAGACCAATGTGTCCTTGGCCCCAGACTCAGAAAGCCATCTTGGTCATGTGAGTCCCAGTGACGTTCTTTGACCCACCAAGAGATACATTCTTATTTTGGCCATTTTACATTTGCCGTTCAGTAGCTGAGTTGAATAATTTTGATAAAATTCAGGTGTCTGACTCCAACTGACATCGCCAGGAGGAATGAGAACAAAATTCATCATCAGGCCAAGGCTGATTCCTATGAGGCAGTGGTCAGACATGCTGCCTCCAGGCTCCAACCTTCTTAACTAATCCTGACACCAATTGTCCCTTCCATAGCATTCTCTGTTCTCTGCTGGGTTCAATAATTCCTTGCAACAACCACACAGAATTCACAGACAATACTCACAATAATGGAGTTTATTGGGGAAGTTAACAGGGTACAAGTCAGGATCAGAACTGCTTAGGATACAGATCTTTCCGTAAAGA
>NW_006408529.1:17246768-17279389 GCF_000296735.1 Chrysochloris asiatica | reverse complement strand
GTGGCTGTGTGCCGTGATGGTTCTGACTCACAGTAACCCTGTATAGTGTTTCCGAGGCTATAAATCTTTATAGGAGCAGAAAGCCTCTTCTTTCTCCCATGAAATAGCTGGTAGTTTCGAACTGCTGACCTTAAGGTTCGCAGCCCGATTTGTAACCACTATGCTGACAGAGCTCCTTGTTGTTGTTGTTGTTAAGTGCCATGGAGTGAGTTCTGACCCATAGCGACCCAGTATAGGGTTTCCAAGGAGCAGCTGATGTGCTTGAACTGCTGTCCTTCGGTTCAAACAACTTTGCAGTTCAGCACATTAACCCACAGAGCCACCCCAGGACTCCTTGTTGTTGTTAAGTGCTGTCAAATCAGTTCCAACTCATAACGACCTTGTATAGGGTTTCCAAGGAGCAGCTGGTGAGTTTGAACCTCCAACCATTTGGATCAAACCGACCTTGCAGTCAAGTGCATTAACCCATAATGCCACACCAAGACTCCAAATTAGGCATTAGAAGTGTGCCTGTTGTATAAAACATAGACTCTGACATACAGAAGAGTCCAACAAATGTCAAATGTTACTACTATGGTGAGTTGTTCACAGATCAGAAATTTGTAGTAGGATTCTCCTTCTAATTCCTATAGTCCAATTACTTATCTCTGCGTCCTCAAAAGAGGTCCCTGATTGTTGCAAAAGTTAAAGCACTTGGTTGCTAAACAATATGATGCAGGTTCAAATTCACCCAAGGCACCCTGTAGAAAGACCTCATGATCTACTTCTGAAAATCTACTGCTGAAAACCCTGAGGAGAACAGTTATACTCTGGCACACATGGAGTCACTCTGCGGTGACATCAACTCCATGGCAACTGGTTAACTGGAGTTCTCTACAGCCTTCTGAGGACATTGATATGTGTGTACCGATGGGATGCTAACACTGAAGCTCTTCAGTTAGATCTTAGTTACCACCACCGCCACCTGCTGCCATCCAATCGGATGGAATAGAATTGCTCCATGGAGTTCCCCAAAACTGTCAATCTTGATGGGAGTAGACAATCTCATCTCTCTTCTATGGAGCAGCTTTCAGTTAACAATCCAAAGCTTTTATCACCGGGGCTCCTACAAGTTGTGTAAAAATTCAGACTCTAGGACCTCAAAGGGACTCTATAAAGGTCATCCAGTAGTTAGTCAATTAAGATATTAAAAGATATAAAATTTGGCTACTCTAATTACAGTTATGGAGTCCTGGTGTGGCACTGTGGACTAATGCGCTGGATTGCAAAGTCATTTGAACTGCAAGGTCAGTGGTCCAAGCTCACCAGTTGCTCCTTGGAAACCCTATAGCGGGTCTCTATGGGTCGGAATCGACTCGACGGCACTTAACAACAACAAAAAACAGTTATTGGGAAAAAGTAATGCAAATTAGCAACAGACAGCATATTAGGCTGACTTCAGTTATTGTATAGAGTTTGATATTGAGCAAAAGTCCCTCTTTTTTCCCTCATTCCAGACCCACCAACCAACATTCAAGGTTCTTTCATGCTCTGTTTATTTGCACCTAATGTTCTCTTGATCTCAAATCTCTCCCTTAACCTCAAACACTTTTGAAATCTTCCAGGAAAAAATGGAGGATTACACCTTTACTGTTTAGTGGAATAATGGGGAATAAGGAATTCAATAATAAATTTTCTCCAAGAGTTGTGTGTAAATGAAATGGATTGTACATAGTAAGGATGTAAAACAAGATCTGGCATATAGAAGATGCCCCAAAATGTTAGCAAGTATCATTTTCCTTGTACTGTTGTTGTTAAGTATTGCCGAGTCAATTCCAACCCATAGCAACCATGTATAGGGTTTCTGAGGAGCAGCTGGTGAGTTTGAACCATTGACCTTGCAGTTCAAATGGCTTTATAGTTTGGTGCATTAACCCACAGCGCCACACCAGGACTCCTCTTCTTCTTGTATTTATAGACAGGACTGTGCTGTACACTCTGATTCCTCAGGCTGTGTGGAGTGAAAAGTCACAATCACTGCTCTTACGGACTGCTAGTCTTTGGGTAAGAGGGAAGGTAGCTAATACGTGCACATCATCACCGGCACCAAGACAGCATTGCTTTAATACTCAGAAAGCACAGAAAGGGTGTGACCATATTTTCCTGGAAGATTTCAAAAGTATTCAACATTAAGGGGGAGATTTGAGATCAAGAGAACATTATATGCAAATAAACAGAGCGTGAAAGAATCTTCAAGGTTGATTGGTGAGTCTGGAATGTGGGAACAATAGGGAGACTGAGTCTGATGTGGTATGGGAGGTGAATACTTTCTGTCATACAAACATGTATTTCATTTCCAGCTTAGTAACTGGTAATGAATAGATGAGTCCTTAAGTCACTCTCATTATTCTGTGACAGCAAGTCAATTTTCAGCTCATGATAATTGATTATACGATAAGGCAGAATTACATCCCAGGGCTTTTTAGACTGTAGTCTTTACAGATGCACACTGCCACATCTTTCTTCTGTGGAGTGCCTGGTAGGTTTGAATCACTGCACCACCAGGGCTCCTTCCCAGAACATTGCTGTTATAAATTGCTGTCAAGTTGGTTCCGACTCATAATGACTCTGTATAGGGTTTCCGAGGAGTAGCTGGTGGGTTTGAACCACCACCTTGCAGTTCAAATCGACCTTCCAGTCTAGTACTTATCTTACAGCACCATACCAGGATTCTCCCAGCACACTGTTGTTGTTGTTTAGTGCCTTTGAGTCGCTTTCGACTCATAGTGACCTTGTATAGGCTTTCTGAGGAATGGCTGGCAAGATTGAACCACTGACCTTTCAGTCTAGCATATTAACCTGCAGTGCCTCACCAGAATGCCCAGCACATTAGAAACACAAAATGAATGATAGCCACACTTTAGTGATAAACTCATCATCAGCATCATGCTAAATAGTTCGAGCTTGATTCTTTAGAAAAAAGAGAACCATTAGATTTTTGCTGGTCTTGTTGCTTTCCCTTTTTTTTTTTCTTAAGAATGTGAAAGTTGTGTGCAAAGACGATAAAACTGGCAAGAGTATATAACACTGAAAAATAAGAACAAGGTATGGTTATTGAAAGACAGTTTCAATTTCTTAGACAAAAGAACAAGTTATACGTGAACTTAGGTGATGGGGTAGTGGAAAAAAAGGGAAATCTATTTAGGCAAAACATCTGCAATACCTACTATGAATCAGTCAGTTTTCTAAGGGGAAGGGGTTGTTCTCCAATAAACAAGATGATCACGGGTTTACTTAAATTTACTAATCTGTCATGAGCAATTTCACATTTTATTCATGATGTCAGAGATTCTACTTCTACCTATAGCTGACATCTCTCTGTTTCCCAACCTCACAGCACTTTCCTAAAGAATTATTCTTTTCAAATTTACATTCCCTAACAGGAACAGTTAGTGTGGGTTGACTTGTGCTTAATTACTAATCTTAGTGAAGTTTCATGTTTTTTACCACATCAGCATGTGAAACTCTTCACTACAGATTAGTAAATTGTTGTTGTTAAGTACCGTCGAAGTCCATTCCAACCCATAGCAACCCTGTGTAGGGTTTCCAAGGAATAGCTGGTGAGCTTGAACCACTGACCTTACAGTTCAAACAACTTTGCAGTTTGATGCATTTGCCTACAGATCAGTAAGTAACCACTAGTAAATTCGTGCTTACCTTGTTGGATAATCCAACACTGCTTCTAAGTGTTTGGAATGCATCTAGAACAGTAAGTGTCCTACAGTCTTAAAATAAGCAATTCCAATTCAGTGTGGTAGCACATAAATAGAGATGTGTAGAATGCACAAAAGTAGGGCAAATCTGGGAGCAATCTATCTCGCTTATAGAAATGATCAGTAAGGCATCACTGAGGTAATGTTTGAGTTGGGCTAAAGGATATGTCTAGTTATCTAATGTTGCTATAACAGAAATGCTCCAAGTAGATGGCTTTAACAACCAGAAATTTATTTTCTCACAGTTGAGAAAGTTCAAATTCAGAGTGTGACTCTCGGGGAAGGCTTTATCCTTGTAGGCTCTGGGGAAGGTCCTTATCTCCTGTCAGCATCTGTAGGGCAGTGCCCTGAAGATCTCCATATGTCTTGGCATCAGTCTTCCTCTGGATCTTGGAGCTTCACTGTGCAGGGACTCCAGGTCCAAAGGATGCACTCCACTCCTGGTTTTTCTATCTTGGTGGTAGTAGGCCTCTCTGAGCTCTGCTCACTTCTCTCTCCTTTTATGTCACAAAAGAGACTGACTCAAAATACAAACGAATCCTGTAGATTACATCTGACCTCATTTATGTCAAAGAAGTAAACATTTTCCACACATTGGATAATTACATCACGTCTGAGTGATCATATCATAGGAGTGATTGCATCACATTAGGTCTTACCAGGAGGTGATACTTCATCTTAACTGCTATATCGTTGAGAATCCTGGCCAAGCCAGGTTGACGTAAAGCCTTAACTATCACAGCCTGGAATGTGCTTGTGCATCATAGCAGAGGAATAATATGGGCTAAAGCACAGAGACACAGCAGGACACATTCTAAAGGCTGAATGTTACCTGGGATGCTTGGAATGCAGAGTACAGGACATGGAGCTATAAAAAGTAAAATTGGGCAAGTAGACCAAAGCCAAACTGTGGTGCAATTGTATCACAAGTTAGATGAGAAGCCGCTGAAAAATTTAAAGCAGAACAATGAGATCATAAAACTCCTGCTATAGAATAGCTGCTCTGAGATAGAATGAGACTGAATATAAAGATTTCACACAGAAGGATAGTGCCAAAATCTAAGAAGAGAGGCTGGGATAAGAAAATGCTAGAATCAAGAGAAATTCCTGGTATGACGCTATAGGATAAGTACTGGACTGCTAACCACAGGGTCCGCAGTTTAGACCCATCAACAGCTCCTTGGAAACCCTATACAGGGTTAGAACCAACAGGACAGCACTTAATAACAACAGCAACAACAGAGAGATTGTAAAGAAAGAATCAATAGTATCTAATATGTTGTTGTTGTTCTAGTGTGTCGTCAAGTCGGTTCAAGTGTGCCATCAAGTTGGTTCAACTCATAGCACCCTGTACAGGGTTTTCAAGAGTGGCTGATGGGTTTGAACTGCCTGTCTTGTGGTTAGCATGGTTAGCAGTCCAATGCTTATCCTACAGTGCCACACCAGGGCTCAGTACTTAATATTACTATTGGGAAAATGTACAAGGGGAATAGGCTAATTACCAAGTTTCTGGCTTGGCACAATGAGATATGGAAAAAGCGTATTTTGGGGCAAAGATAATTAAATTGGTTTGAGAGTTTTGATGCAAGTGGGATATTCAGTGGACATGTATAAGCAACCTCACCAGCTACATTTTGGTTTTAATTGTCATTGTTACAAATATATATGCCACACAACCTGAAAGTCAGAAGTAAAGCATTTTTCTATCTACACAAAAAGAAAATACGAATTTGATACCTCTTAAATTTTTGACATCATGATTTGACATAACTGATTTTCCCTTTGCATATACCTTATCGGTGGGGGGGAAAAATCTACAAAACCGCATGAAAGTTCCTCTGATTTCGCATGAAAGGAAGAACGCAGACAAAGCAGGTAGGACTGTGGAGTCTCTGGTGACTGCAAGCATGGGACTTCACTTTGTTGAACCACTGGTTCTACATCTGAAAATGAAGATATTATACCTAAATCATAGGGCCAAGTATATGACATTATGCATGGCCATACTCAGTATAGTGTCTAGCACATAACTTCTTGTCAATAAACTACAGCTATGTCATCAGTCCTGGTGTGGTGCTGCAGGATAATGCACTGGACTGCAAGGTCAGTTTGAGCCACAAGGTGAGCTGTTCAAACCCATCAACCTCTCTTTGGAAACCCTACACAGGATTGATGTGAGTCAGAATCAACTAGACAGCACTTAACAACAACAATGCCATCAGTAAAAGTCTTCTGGGAAGAGAGGGGAGTGGGAATCTCCTTTAAGTCCTGGCATAATGAAGCTTGACTGGACCCAGAGCCAGACAACAACAACAACAACAACAACAAAACTATATAAAATAAATACAAAAAATTGTCCATAATAGGTAGAGAATGAAGTGCAAAGCTTCCTAATATAAAACCTACCAAGCTTTTAGCACCCACATTCTTGTTATAATGCTGAAATTTAACTTAAAACTCAAAACTCCTAAGAAGAGTCATACTTCTATATCTTCTGATCTTCAGAAGACTAACCTTTGGGTGATAACATTTGTAAAGCATTAATTGAAAAAAAGCATAGTAAGATAGAACATGTGAAATCAATATTTTAATAATGACCTCAATTCCTCATAACATCCAACTTGCAAATAAAAAATTTAATTAATCCTGCCATCCTAAAGTACTTGCTTATATGCTCTTTTTCCATATAATCACCTGCTTAATTTTTCTTAGACTAATCTAAAATCAGTGTTCACATTACCTAGTATTGGAGTTTTGTGATATGCAAGGTAAGCTAAAAATATAAAATAAGTGAGTAAGTATTATAAATAATAATAATGGCTATCATTCATTGAATGCGTAGTGTATCAGGCAGTGTGCCAAATTCTTTAAATACTTCTCATTGACTATTCACAAAAACACCCTGGTGAGGGTATTATCCTCATTTTACACAGAGGAAACAGGCTCAGAGAAGTTAAACAGCTTGCATCGAGTTACATTAGTAGGGAAGGTAACATTAAAACTTGGATTGTCAAATTCCAAACACTGTTCTCTCAACAAAGACTGCCTAACTGTGGGAACTACAGATCAACCAAATGGAAACACAATAGTTTCCACTTCATAAGAAAAACATTTCCAACAAGAAAACTTGTTCTTAAAAAATTACTTTATTCATTACTTTTTTCCACCGTTTGCACTTTCTCTATATTTTTTCTTGCATGCTCTGTGAAAATGTTTATTTGTAAGTGAACAGCTACTTGTTTTATTCTCAAGGACTTGGAAAGGCATATCAATAAAAGAAATTTGGGAGATAGGAAAAAAAGAACAGCATTATAAAATGCCAATAGTAATGATTTTTTTGTGGTAAGATTTGTTGTTGTTGCTCTTGTTAAATACCATTGAGTCAGTTCTAACTCATAAGGACCCTGTATAGGGATTCTGAAGAGCTGGTGAGTTTGAACTGCTGATTTTGTGGTTAACAGTCCAGTGCTTATCCTACAGTGTGACACCAAGAGTCCTGTGGTGAGATTATGAATGTTTTTTAATTTTTTTTCTGTTTGCTTGTATTTTTTTAATTACTTAAAGTTATGATCATTTCAAAATAAGATGATGAATATGGTGGTATGGGGGGAAAGAGACCCCATTTTCAACAATATATATATTATTTAGGTTGTTAGGTGCAGTCCTACTCATGTTTCCTACTCATGATGACCCTGTATAGGGTCTCTGAGGAGCAACTGGTGAGTTTGAACTGCTGGCCTTGTGGTTCAAAGTCCAGTGCTGATCCACAGCGCCACAGCAGAATTCCACACAGACTCTTTATTAAGTCTTAAACAAAATTCAATACAAGACAAAGACAAACATAGATCACCCAGGTGAGGGAAACCATAGGCACCATGGTGAATTTCCAAAGTTCTGTCTCCATTTGGTGACTTTTTATAGGGCACAGAGAACAAAGGAACCTCCTCCCACTACCATGACTGATGGTGGCATCTGCCATGTGTCACATACAAATACCAGAACTACAGAAAGCAGGGAAGGGACAATTGGAGATAGGAAAGTTTGCTGTCTCTCAGGCTCTCAAGGTATGGTATCACAACTAGGTTACTATTAAGGATGTGTCCAGGAACGTTCCTGCGAGGGAAATGGTCCAAAACCCAATTTTAACTATATTCTGTTTCTATCTCTGACAGTTCAGCTGTCATAGGTGAACTGGTACTCAGGAAAAATTGACACCTGAACAGTTAATTTAGGCACAAGATGAAATTAAGCTCTGTGAAGCTGAAATTGTTTATAGGCAAAAAGTCTTCAGATCTCATGCTCCATAGCAATAGATAAGGAACAAAGTTGACCTGTTTGTCACAAATCACATTTAGACATCTAATTATTATACTATAGTGCTAAGCAATATAAATACAAGGGGGAGAAAACACTTCTGAATCTGAGTATACTTTATCAATATCCTTTTGTTCTTAAAATATGTATCCATTTTAATTTGGGAAGCTATTTGGAAGATGGTGCCCCTGGAGAAATGATCATGCCAACTTGAGCTTCTGTGCTCAGTGTAAGTAGCCCTATATGTTTACTGGTTGCTATGGTGTTACCTCCGGATTAAGACTGATTAGTTCTACTTTGAAAACAAATCCAGTTCAACTGGAGTTCAAAAAGAATCTTGTGGCTTATGCACAAGTTGAACAATTTTCCTTTGTTGAATACAGCACTCTGATCTAAAAGAAAATGGTAATTCTGAATATGTGTACTTTTGGGAAAATCAATATTATTCTCTTCACTTTATGAGAGCACTTAGTAGGACAGACAACAAGCAGGAGCAATAACATTTATGACTAAATCCATTTCACAGTCAAATCCTAAAAAGCTAGGTAAAGGTGTTCCCCCAAGGCATTTACAAAAAGAAAAAATAATTTTAAATGTCATTCTTGAGACGTTCACTCTTCAATATACATTTCATGGAAGGCATTGCTTTGCCTGGCTCTACTCATCTATTATACCATAATTTAAAGGAGATCTGGTAGCATACTAATTGGGCTACTAACTTCAAGGTCAGCAGTTCGAAACTACCAGCTGTTTCGCAGGAGAAAGATGAGGCTCTCTGTGCCAGTAAAGATTTACAGCCTTGGAAACCCTATACAGGGTTGCTTTGAGTCGGAACCAACTCTGAGGCATATAACCACCACCATGCCATAATTCACTTTTCATGAAAAAACGGTAAGCTTTTTTTTTTTTTTTTATAAAGTAGGCATTGTGCTATAAAAACAAAACAGAAGTCTTTACCTTCATGGGCTTTATATATTTGAAGGCTATATATTCTTTATATCTAAAACCTGACTGTGTAATTCATAAGTATATGAGTATGTATAAAGAAAATGTATGACCAGATAAAATGTGAAAAAAAGAAACGTTCTTAAGCAATTTGTTGTTGTTGTATTATCGAGTCACTTCCAACTCACAGCAACCTGCTGTAGGGTTTCCAAGGAGTGGCTGGTGAGTTTGAACCACCAACCTTGTGTGTGAATGTGAAAGCTAATCAGTATGTGTTTATAGACTCACTTGCTTACTATATCCTTTGTGTGTTTTACAATTTACTCACATACTAGCCCTTTTAGGACAAAGCTAACATAATGACTGGTGCTGAGAGTAGAGATCAATAGTAAGAAATATAACTCCCAAGTCTCCTAGACTCTTTTTAAACTCTGTGAGACTCAAGGCATGTTTCATCAGCCTAGAAATCAGCAAGTCCTGTTCATAAACCTTTTCATCATAGTACACTGATTGTTTCTGGAGGAGACAGACAGTGTAGGAGCTCCTGGATCACACTGGGAAAACTGACCCTGTCTGTGTGTGTGTGTGTGTGTGTGTGTGTGTGTGTGTGTGTAGGAAGTAACTTCAAGTTTAGAACTCATTTCCAAATGCTCTAAGAGAATGAGAAGATGGTTGAAAAGCAAGAATAGAAGCAAAAGTACCTAATGCGTCTCCACCTTGCATGCTTTTAAGAGCGCTTCAATATTTAAAAGAGGAGTTTAATGGAAAATTATAATTACATTAAAATGAAGACATTTTAAATGTTACAATGTCTCTATTGAATGATTCTTTTGTAAGACACTATTATATTTTGAAGGAACTATATGCATTTATCTTTATAAAAATAAAAGTAAAAGAAATGAGGATATAGAATATTGTACATTTTTGTGAATTCTCTAAGTAATTCCTGGAGTCCTGGTGTGGCGCTGTGGGTTAATGCGCCAGACTGCAAAGCCGTTTGAATTGCAAGCTCACCAGCTGCTCCTTGGAAACCCTATACAGAGTCATTTTGGGTCAGAACCGACTTGACACCACTTAACAACAACAAATAATAATTCCTATATGAAACATAAAGGATTTGAGTACTTTTGTATTTAATTCAAATCCAGAAAGCAGAGCTATGAAGACATAGTCCTGGTGTGGCAATGCAGGATCAGCATTGGACTGCTACCTGTAAGGTCGGCAGCTCAAACTCACCAGCTGCTCTTTGGAAACTCTATACAGGGTTGCTATGAGTCCAACCAACTTGATGGCAGTTAGCAACAACAACAGTAATGAGGACATAGCATGAGAACAGGATGGTTGAGAAAAGAAGGAGGCAATCTCATTTTTAACGACAAGGAAAGCAAAACTGCACAATAGCAAGATTTAAAAATGAACTTTAAAATGACTTTTTGAGGATTAAAAAAAGAGACAGAGAAAGAGAGGCCAATATTATGTTAACTGGAAGCGTAAAAACATCACAACAAAGGAAACCTGGCGTGGTCTTCATGTGTAAGTCACACCCCACAGAAAAATTGGAAGTACCTCCCTGCTCCAGTGCGCTCTGAAACCCTGGAATCATGTATTCCTCAGCTCATGTTCTTGCGTTTGTAGATTGTGGTGTTTGTTTCTACTTGAAATTTCCAGCACCTTTGTGGTTACCCAGAATAGAATGCAGTACAGAAGTCCAATTTGGAGTCTCTAAAGCGTGTTCAAATGTACTCAAGTCTTTTAAAAAGAGGCCAAGCAGATAGATCTTAATCAGTAACATGAAAACAGAGTTCAAGTTACAGAAGGGTAGCGCCACTGCAATTTACATTATAGTTCAGTTTTGGCCACCAGTGATGGATGCCAGTTGTTAAAAACTTTCCAATTCCTTCTTCCCTTTACCAATACTGTATGTGCAACTTTAAAGGTGACCTGAATTTCACCATCTTTATCTATCTTTGCAGATAACATTCAATTGTTGTTGTTGTTAAGTGCCATCAAGTCAGTTGTGACTCATAGCGCCCCCGTATAGAGTTTCCAAGGAACAATTGGTGGGTTTGAACTGCTGACCCTTGTGATTTACAGTCCAGTGCTGATCCTACAGCACCACACCAGAAGTCCAGTATAAATATTAAATTTACCAAACATGTGTGCCTTAATATGTTGCTGTGTGCCGTCGAGTTGATTTTGACTCATTGCAACCCTTTATAGGGTTTCTGAAGCTATAAATCTCTATGGGAACAGAAAGCCTCATCTTTCTTCCGAGAAGTCATTGGGGGATTCCAACTGCTGACTCTGCAGTCACCAGCCCAACACAAAACCCACTATGCCACCAGCGTTCCTTAGTATAAATGCTATAAAATGAACTCACCTTCAGAGTTCTGTATTTTGGAAGAGTTTTACTATGCAAGTCCTACACTGATAAAAATACTCTCTATGCAAATTATCTCATTGGTTGAGTCATGTTACTAATTATCATAAATGATGATAGTCTCCTTTGTTAATTGATTGACACCAGCATCACTTTAATTGAGTGCCTGGCTGTGCTTCAACTATAAAGTGCCTCATTTTGAACTTAGAAACTCCAAATTTTACTTATTTTTCTCTTTAGGATGTATCTCATTAATTCTTTTCCTCTTTGAATCCCTTCTCAGTGAAATTATTGCAAATCTAATTTTCTCTGTTATTCAAGTCTATTTTCTTTTCTCTCTGAAAACCTCTTTGCTGCAGTTCAAGCAGTCATCTGATACTTCAATGAGTCTACTATTGTTAGTAGAATTAACTGCTAATTTAGTTCATCAGAGGTTTGAATAGCAAGTCTTGTATCAAAGCTGCTCTCAAGCAAATAAAAATAGCAGTTGGTGCTGGGGGGACCTTGGGGTTCATGGTGTAGACTGACAGGACTGAATGGGAATTTTTGTCCTATCTAACATTGGGAATATGCTGCAAAGTCCTCCCGTCCTCAATGGGACAACATTTCTTACACCAGGTCTTAGTAATGGTTTTGCTATAAAGCAATGCATTGCGCCCCATTTACAAAGCTGTGAAGGAGATGAATAGATACATTTTGGAACATTCCTTCCAGCTACGATTCAAGATTATATGAAAGGACACAAATATGGAAGACCAAATTAGTCCTGGAAATTTCTAAAATATGCCACATCTCAGAAATGTTCTCTAATCAGGGACCTGCCCAAATAAAGTCAGTGTGACTACATTTTATATAAAACCTACCAGTCCCCAAGGTGAAAACAGACATTCAGGGTATGGAGGTAGGTGGAATCTCAGAGAAAAATGAGATGATATGAGTTTTATATGAAAACTCCTAGAAATTAAGAAATAAATCAAAATTCACAGAAATCATGAAAAGATCATTAATGCCTTTCTACAAAGAAAGAAAATATAAGTGACAAATAGAAAAGTCTATTGAAGATGCTATTTATAATCCCCTCCGGTAGTATAATGATCAATGCAGCCACCATTCGCTGTTTCTTACAGCTTGTCTCTCCCTTTTAATTACGTTGTGGGGGATAATGTCTTGTGTTTACTTTTGACTTAAATCTATTCCTCAATGTACCAGTTCGACCTGTCAGGGCCTGTCCCTCTTAGGTATTTTCACTTAAACAAATCAAGTCTTCTGCTCATTATTTTTGGTGTTCGTTTTTGATTCACAGTATAAGTGTCTTGCTTTATTCAATAAGTACTCACTGAGCCCTAGTGTGGCGCTGTAGAATAAGCATTTGACCATAACGTCTGCTTGAACTGCAAGGTTGGAAGTTCAAACTCACCAGTTGCTCCTCAGAAACCTTATATAGGGTTGCTGTGAGTTGGGACCAATACAACATCACTTAATAAAAACATTCTAGTAACCAAAAACTAACTATATTTAAAGAGGGTTCTGTTCTCAAGAAACTTACAGTCTAGCAAGAAATTAACAAGAGAAAAAATTAACCACAAAATAGTAAAACAACAACATATTAAACAATATGCTAAAGCACTCTTAACATTAACATCCTGCGATATGCTGATGATACAACCTTGCTTTCTGAAAAGGACTACTTACAGATGAAGATCAAAGACCACAGCCTTCAGTGTGAGTTGCACCTCAATGTAAAGAAAGTAAAATCCTTACCACTGGACCAATAAATAGCATCAAGATAAATTGAGAAAAGATTGAAGCTGTCAAAGACTTCAATTTGCTCTGATCAACCATCAACACCCATGGAAACAGTAATCAAGATATCAAACAAGGTATTGCATTGGGTAAATCTGCTGCCCAAGACCTCTTTAAACTGTTCAAGAGCAAAGGTAACAGTTTGAGAACTAAGGGGATCCTGACCCAAGCCATGGTATATTCAATAGCTTCATATGCATGCAAAAGTTGGACAGTGAATAATGAAGACCATAGAAGAATTGATGCATTTGAGTTATGGTGTTAGAGAAGAGTATTAAAAGTACCATGGACTGCCAAAAGAACAATCAAATCCGTGTTGGAACAAGCACAACCAGAATGCTCCTTGGAAGCCAGGATAGCCAGACTTCATTTCTCATACTTTAGACATGTTGTCAGGAGATACCAGTCCCTGGAGAAGGACATCATGCTTGGTAAAGTGGAAGGTCACAGAAAAAGTGGAAGACCCCCAACGAGATAGATTTTTACACTGGCAGTGACAATGGGCTCAAGCGTAGCAACGATTGTGAGGTTGGTGCAGTATTTCATGCATAGGATTGCTATGAGTCAGTACCAACTTGATGACATCTAACAGCAACAATGACACT
Organism: Chrysochloris asiatica; assembly: GCF_000296735.1. Taxonomy (NCBI): domain Eukaryota; kingdom Metazoa; phylum Chordata; class Mammalia; order Afrosoricida; family Chrysochloridae; genus Chrysochloris; species Chrysochloris asiatica. The sequence continues at coordinate 17,265,590 of NW_006408529.1, read as the reverse complement.
AACCTAAAGATCAGCAGTTCAGATCCACCAGCCACTCCATGGGAGAAAGATGGGACAACCTGCTTCCATAAAGATTATAGCCTTGAAAACCCTATGAGACACTTCTACTCTGTCCTGTTGGGTTGTGAGGAGTCTGAATAGACTCCATGACAATGGATTTTCTGTGACAACTGTTTAAGTAATTTTCACAGGTCTCATTTAATCATTACAAAAGATTTCCAACAAAGTAGTTGGAGTTGTATGTATTTTATAGATAATGAAACCAAGCCCAAAGTCACATGGATCATCATTTGAGAGGCTAAGCCTTGAAGCCCGTTCTGCCTGACTTCTATAATAGCTTCAGTTTTCACTCATTGTAATTGCAATCTATGGATATAAATTAGTACTTGTTGTTGTTGTTGTTGCTAAGTAGTACCGTGGAGTCCGGTTCTGACTCATAGTGACCCTGCACAGGGTTTCTGAGGCTGCAAATCTTTATGGAAGCAGAAAGCCTCATCTTTCTCCCACGGAACAGCTGGTAGTTTCGAACTGCCGACTTTGAGGTTAGCGGCCCGAGTCATAACCACTACGCTAAATTAGTACTGGGTTGTTTATAACAAGCTGGGTAGGATTATAACTCTGGTCCCTCCAGCTAAAGGAATTATAGACCATTATAGAGCTCTGGTAGCGTAGTGGTTACGAATCGGGCTGTGAACCACAAGGTCAGCAGTTCGAAACTATCAGCGGTTCCGCGGGAGAAAGATGAGGCGTTCTGCTCCCGTAAAGATTTACAGCCTCGGAAACCCTGTGCAGGGTCGCTATGAGTCGGAACCGACTCCACGGCACTCAACAACAACAACAACATAGAGACTTACAACATCAATTTTTCTGTTTCCGCTGACTTATTCCCTTCAGTGGCAGTATCTGTCCTTTCCATTCTTCTACTCATCAAATAGGTTTATAGTGTTGTTGTCCTAAAGAGATTGTTATGTCAACAATAGGACAATCGTTAGCTAAAATGAGAGTTTTCTTAATTTTCATTTGTTTGGGACCTCCATGGAGTCTTATTTAAAGTTAAAATAGAAACACAAACAATAGAATTCTGGATGAGAACTCTCTGAAATAAAACATGTTGTTATTGTTGTTGTTAAGTGCTGTCAAGTGGGTTTTGACACATAGCAAGCCTGTATAGGGTTTCCAAGGAGCAGCTGGTGAGTTTGAATTGCTGACCTTCTGGTTCAAAGTGACCTTGCAGTCCAGTGTTTTATCCCACAGCACCACTCTAGGTGTCCAGTATGAACTGATAAAGCATTTGAAACTGAATACCTAAACTCTTATAAACGTTAGTTGTTGATGTCCAGAAGTTCTTTCAAAATGTCTGAACTATTCTATTACATGGTGTCTTAAGAGTAGGCATACTGTTCCACCGCTATCTTTATCCAGCCTTAATGTAATAAAATTGCTCTTAGATAGCTGTGCCAATTAGGAATGTTTTCAGCCTCATGTCAAATCACACCCACTGCCATCGAATTGATTCCAATTCTTAATGAACCTATGTAAGATTCCTGAGACTGTAAATCTTTATGGGAGCGGTCTCATCTTTCTCTCATAGTACAGCTGGGGGGTTTAAATTATTGCCCTTGCAGTTAGCGGCACAACACCTAACCCACAGCAATACAAAGCTTCTGTTCATACATGACCTCTGTACAACCATTTAACTCAGCTCATATAGCAAGAAGTCCAAGGACAGGCAATCCAGAATGAGTTTGCCTCTGACATCTCTCCCTTGGCAGTTGCTCCAGAAATGGATTTTACTCAGGAAAAAGAGAAGCAGTTCAAGGTTAAAGGGCAAAGGATGGAAAGCCATCCTCTCAGGAGGTTTTGTATTTTATTGTGTATATCCATTTCTCAGCAGGGCTTCTGGCCTCTATCACATTGGCCCGGACGAACTGCAAGGGAATCTGGGAAGGTAAATGTTTTTAGTTAGATATAATATCAGGGTTTTGTTAGTATGGAGAAAGCAAAAAGCAATCCTTGGTGGACAAAAAGCGGGGCCTACCACAACTAGGAGTCCTGGTATGGTGCTGTGGGCTAACGTGCTGGACTGCAAAGTCAGTTTGAACTGCAAGGTTGTTTGCTCAAGCTCACCAGCTGCTTCTCGGAAACCCTATACAGGGTCATTGTGAGTCAGAACTGATTCAAAGACATTTAACAACAATCAAAATTGATCCTCAAAGAAATACTTCCTGAAGAAAGAAAAGCACTCCTTAAAAGGTAAAAATATGAGCATTTACTATGACTCAGAGGTCAACTTTGCCTGAACACAAAATACCCGTCACTGTAGATATGACAGACCCCTATACAGTACAGTTCTAGCTTCACCTCAAGACATTGAGCACATTTTTTTTCTTTTCCTTTTTTTGGTAAATTGTTATTGCTGTGAGTTGGGTGGAATAAGCTATGACTCATGATGACATTACGGATAACAACAAAATGCCCAGTCCTGTGCCATCTTTTCAATCATGGCATGCTCTTTTGCTGTGGCCACTGTGTACTTTCAGTGCTTACCAGCCTAAGGAAGAGCCCAGGTGACAAAATGGTTAAGCTCTTGAATGCTAACTGAAAGATCGGGCGTTTGAACCACTCAGCAATTTTGAGAGAGAAGGGACATATTGGTCCACTCTCATAAAAATTACAGCTAAGAATACACAATGGGTCAGTTCTACTCTGTCCTGTAGGGCCATTATGAGTCTGAAACAACTGGAAGCACACAAGAACCACCACTGGTACTGGTTACGAGTCGGGCTGCTAATCTCACGTCAGCAGCTTGAAATTACCAGCTGTTCCACCGGAGAAAGATGAGGCTTTCTGCTCCCATAAAGATTTACAGCCTCAGAAACCCTGTACAGGGTCTTTATAAGTCAGAAACGATTCCACAGCACATAACTACCGCCACCACCTATGAAGGTCATACACCAGCATTATATCAGACAATAATCTGTTGTGATCCATTGGATTTTCATTGGCTACATTTCAGAAGTAGATCATCAGACCTTTCTTCCTTCTCTGTCTTATTCTGGCAGCTCAACTGAAACCTGTCTACCATGGTTGATCCCGCTGGTATTTGAAATATCAGTGCCATTGCTTCCAGTATGATGGCTACACAGCAGCCACCACAACATGACAAACTGACAGGAGAGTAATAGTTTGTAAATTTAAAAGATCATTATTCATTTATTAACACGGATCTCATACCTCCCCATACTTCTTACTTCTTCTGCTTACTTTCCCTCCTTTGCTTTTCTAACATTGAAGATTACCACACTTGCCCCATCAGACAGAAACCTCAAGAAGTGTGTGGATATCACCATGAAAACAAGAGAGCTTATCAATTTTCAAAGCTTGATAACTTGAAAATGGACAGATAGATACATTGGTTATGTGGGTCAGCTCACACTTTACTTGTGATGATAACGTTAATGGAACAAATAAGTATCAATGTTTCTTTGAGTCCCCTTACATTAAATCAAGGAACCCTGGTAGTGGAGTGGATTCCCAGGTGGGCTGCTAACCACAAGGTCAGTAGTTTGAATCTACCAGTCACTGCATGGGAGAAAGACAAGACTTTCTGCTCCCACTAAGATTTAATGCTTCAGAAACCCTATATAGGGTTGTTATGCCCTGGTGGCACTGTGGGTTAATGCGCTAGACTGCAAAATTGGTTGTAACCACAAGGTCAGTGGTTCAAACTCACCAGCTACTCCTTGGAAACCCTATACTGAGTCTGTATGGGTCGGAACTGACTTGACAGCACCAAGCCATGGTGTTTTCAATAACCTCATATGGATGTGAAAGCTGGACAGTGAATAAGGAAGATTGTAGAAGAATTGATGCCTTTGAGTTGTGGTGTTGGAGGAGAATACTGAAAGTGCCATGGACTGTCAAAAGAACCAATAGATCTGTTTTGGAAGAAGTGCAGCCAGAGTGCTCCTTGGAGGCCAGGATGGCTAAGCTTCGTCTCTCATACTTTGGACACATTGTCCAGAGAGAACAGTCGCTGGAGAAGGATGTCATGTTGGATAAGGTGGAGGGTCAGAGAAAAAGAGGAAGACCCTCAATGAGATGGATCAGCCAGGTGGCATCATTGATGGCGTCAAGTGTGGCGGCAGTAGTTAGGTTGGCCCAGGATCAGACATTGTTTCGTTCTGCTGTGCATGGGGTCACTATGAGTCGATGGCACCTAACAACAACAACAACAAAACAACATGTACTTATGCAAATATGCCATGGATTGTAGGGTTCTCTTTCATACTGTGCTTTGGTTTTTACATAGTGCATATTTAAAATGGTGCACCTTAGCACATCCTTCAGGAGAAAACGAGCATTCCTGTGTCTACAATGTAGAAGAGAAGGTTAAGTAGCCCATTCCATGTCAGCACAGCAGCCACAGTATCCTGTTCTGAAACTTGAGTCTCAGAAAGCTGTCCTTTCCTCTCCTATTAAGATTTACTTGACTCTTTCCTAGAAAACAAAACTGTAAATCTCCCATTTTTTAGCCAGTGACTATATTTATAACTAATATGCAATATGGATGTAAGAAAAGGAGACCCACCACAGAAATAATAATGCCCTGGCCAGGTAGTGGTGTTGGTGTCATAGTTCCTGCCAGTCTGTCTGCTTCTAAGTTACCTTATCTACAAGACTAGATGTGGCTTGCAGAAAGCCAATTGGTATAACTGTATGGTACTATATCAACAACAACCCATTTCAGAAGATATTTGTATCAGGAATCTCACCTGACTGATTAGTATACCTTATTAGGGCATCCTGTTATTCAGAGAAAGGTTTAAAGATATGATATATGAGTGCATGTAATCTGATTTATTTCAGACCTTCTTTAAACAAATGCAAATCAGTAAGATAACAGAATGTATTATGTCCTGAGGTAAAATGCAAGGGGCATATACCTCTTAAGAGAGCTTTTTATCCAAATATGTAGCTATGTTGTTGTTGTTGTAAGTGCCTTCAATTTGGTTCCAACCCATTGCGACCCTATATAAGGTTTCCGAGGAGTGACTAGCGAGCTTAAACTGCCAACTTTGAGGTTCAAACAACTTCTCAGTCCAGCGCATTTACCCTAAAGCAGTATATTTCAGAGAACTGTCTAAGTTAGAACCAGCTGCTAAATTAGAATACACAATGGGGAGAGCTTGTTGTTTTTTATATGATCTGATAGTTTTCATGTCAAAAGTTCTAATATAATATATAACAAAAATGTCAAATGTGCTGCTTAGTGCCTTCTGCACAATTTATCCAATCATTCATTCATTCAACAAAAACATATTGAGCATTTACTATGTGTGCCAGCCCTGAGCTAGATGCCAAGATATACAATGTGAGGGGAAAGCTGGAGGAGAAATACATTAATCAATAACTCACACAAGCAAAAACTACTGGGTTTGACATTCTGAGGAGAACAGTGATTCTTCTTCACAAGTCAAAAAAAAAGGTGAAAAAAAGTGGCTCAAAGTAGCCTTTCTTAAAGAAAGGACATTTAAGCTGAGACTGGAGGAGGCATGGCATTAACTGCTGAGCAGGGATGGTGTTGAGTCTGAGAGAACAGCATGTGCAAAGCCCTTGAGTATGGTATATAGCAGGCGCTAAAAGGTCAGGGAAGCTAGAAGATGTGGAATCAGGAGGAGGCTAGGGGAGATGTGGGTGGAGATGCAAGCAGACATGGGATCATGCAGTTTTTCAGTGAATTACCTCAAAGATTGTTATACCATATTTAACAACTGCTATATACTCTTAATTTGAAATGGAAAGAAATATCATGAGAACCTTTGGCATGGTTATATAAACAGCAAAACATATTTCAGAACTATATATGAAATTTAGGCATTAAATTTAAATATAACAAAATTTAGTTATAACTTTAAAAAGACCAAAAAAAATGAGGTTAATCAAAAGTTTTTAAAAGTTATTTCTACATAATATATTGCATTTAATAATATCTTTTTAACTTTCTATTATAGGAGTCCTGTTTGAGAGTCCTGGTGTGGCCTGTGGGATAAAGCACTAGACCGCAAGGTCAAGTTTGAACCACAAGTTTCAAACTCACCAACCACTCCTTGGAAACTATGTACAGGGTCTCTGTGACTTGGAACCAACTCAACGACACTTAACAACAACAACATTAAGATTTTCACCTTATTTTAGTAAATCCAATTGTTAGATTGCATAATATTTCCTGTGGTTATGTATAATGGCAAGTCACCTCCTAAAAACCTTTGTTTAACTTCATTACCAGTTAGTAAAAGTAATTGGGCATATGATTTAACAACTTTCAAAACGTTGCACCAGTAGATGTAAAATATGAGAATTACTAAATGTTATATAAGCCCAAGCAAAAGTTTTAGGAAGGGGCTGAAAGCACAAGTCTAGAGGGTCTGATAAGGAACGCTGGTGGTGTAGTGGGTTATGAGTTGGGCTGCTAACTGCAAAGTCTGCAGTTCGAATCTACCAGTCGTTCTGTAGGAGAGAGATGAGGCTTTCTGTTTCCATAATGATTTACAGCCTCAGAAAGCCTATTGTTGTTGTTGTTATTAAGTGCCGTTGAGTTGGTTCTGACTCTTAGTGACTCTGTATAGGATATTTGAGGAGTGGCAGGTGAATTTGAACTGCCGACTTTGCAGTTCAAACTGATCTTGCAGTCCAGTGCTTATCCCACAGTACCACACTAGGACTCCTATACAGGATCACTATGAGTCGGAACTGACTCCATGGCACATAACCATAGAGAGTGTGAAGTCACTCAACCTCTCAGGCTTTTGTTTCCCCATTAAATGTGTTTGTGCATTGCTTAGCACTGAACAGACTGAGGTTCTTTTAGATGACTCGACTAGTACTTACTAAATGGATGGTAAACTGACACACATAAATGGTGTTGTCCACTGCAATTAACTCGATTCTGACTCACAGTGACCCTATATAGGGTTGCTGAGACTATAAATCTTTATGGGAACAGATAGCCTCATCTTTCTCCCATAGAGAGTCTGGTGTGGTTAGGAATCCAATGTCTAACCCACAGTGCCATCAAATATTGCCTTCATTTTTCATCATGCCTGACTTCAGTTGTTCACCTCATTCTGTGATTTCTATAGCCTCCGTAGTTTGAAAATGCAATTGCATTTTCAGTACATCTTTGAAGTTTATTTCTATGTTTCAGATCATAAACATTAAAATAATTGACTAAGAGAATGGCATATTGTTCTGAAGTATTAGACAATGCTACTAAATTGACATGGGTCATGAAAGTCTTCAAAAGTCTATAGTGCTACTCACTTTTCAAAAGGCTTCAAGGGAAAAAAATGTAACCTAGAAAACAATATTCCTGGGAAAACCACAATCACTTCCTTCCTCCTGAGATCCTCTCAAATAATAATAGGAAATGATATGAAATCAATGAGAATTCTGAGTTCTCTTGGGAAAAAGTTTGAAGGTCTCTTTGAGAAACCTTCAAAATATGTGTATTCAAGAAACCATGTACATGAAAGTTCCTAGAAATCTTCATAGTATCAGGAAAAGTAATTACTAAATTTTGTCAAATATGGAAATTTTTGCAATTACTCAAGATTTTTCAAATTATTTAACCAACACTATATATGGCATGTACAGTGTGCCACATTTTCTAAGTTCCTTTCAAATGCTTAACTATTTCAATCCTCACAACAATCCAATAAAAAAAGACCTACTAAAGAGAGGAATCAGTAAAGCTACAGATGCTTTCTGCACACAGAACAGAGCGTTTTAAGTATTAGCAGTGTCAGCCTACATTCTGAAGGTTTTATTTTTACAAAGTCCTTTGGCGAATACAATTCTTTGGTTATTGTTGTTGAATACCTTTGAGTTGGTTCTGACTTATAGCAACCCTGTATGAAGTTTCTGAGGAGTGACTGGTGGATTTGAACCTGCAATTTTGTGGTTGTCAGTCCAGTGCTTGTCCAACAGCATCACAACAGGACAATGTTCTGGTACCACCTGAAAAAGTGGAAAGTCATTTGGCAAACCTGTGAAGTTATGAAGATGAGCTATTAAACACAGCTAATGTGCTTACTAAGGAGCTCTGGTAGCGTAGTGGTTACGAATCGGGCTGTGAACCACAAGTTCAGCAGTTCAAAACTACCAGCTGTTCCGTGGGAGAAATATGTGGCTTTCTGCTCCCGTAAAGATTTACAGCCTCGGAAACCCTGTACAGGGTCACTATGAGTCGGAACCAACTCAATGGCACTTAACAACAACAACAATGTGCTTACTTATAAGTAAAGGTGGAATAGGACTTTAGTGAAGAATCGCAGATGGTTCTCTACTCTAAAATGAGGGACCTCTCCCATGTTTCTAACATTTGGATAGTGACTTGGCATTAATAAGATCCTCTCTTGGGATGCAAATACCCTCTGGGAGATTTAGTTTGATATCATCTATGCTTTACTATGTTGTTGCTGTTGTTAGCTGTCTTCCAGTCATGGTGACCCTGTGTACAACAGAATATGACACTCTCAGGTCCTGTACCATCCCTATGATTGCTGGAGGATAATACCATTGTGACCCATGGGGTTTTCATTGACTGATTTTTAGGAGTAATTCACCAGGCCTTTCTTCCTGGTCCATCTTAGACTGGAAGTTTAGCACCATGGCATCACACAATCCTCCACTGATAGACAGGTGGTGGCTATGCGTATTGGTCTTCTGCACAGAGAGTGAAAAGTCTACCACAGAATCACCAATGTCTCCATCCATTAATGCACATTGTTTTATTTGGACCAGTGTTTACCTGTGAACCGTCTCAACTTTAGTTGTTAGGAGAGAAGGAAATGTGCAACTAAATTGGCTTCCAACACTTTCTTCCATCTTTTCCTTTTCCTCTCTATCTCAAAGAGTATTGATGCTCTAGGTTCTGAAACAAATCCTGTGTTTATGGAATATTTAAGAGACCAGTTAGCTTAGTAAGAAGTGAGCTTGGGGGGTGGTTGCCTTCTTGACTCATACAAGGGTGCTTGTAACTGGGTGCTTATCTCACTCCTCAGAGCCTGCGTCTACACTCAGATAACTTGCCTACTCTTCTAGTTGCACTGTGATCAAGGCTATGCTCTTTATTCCATTTTCTCTTGAACCCCAAACCTGAAACATTTGAGGACCTGTTGTCAGACTTGCAAAGCCATTGGCAACTGCTTCTAGGCTCCCCCTGCTGGCCAGGGCGCACACTCATTGACCTTTACTGCATGGTTTCCACCATCTATAATGGTATTTTCAATAACCTCATATGCATGTGAAAGTTGGACAGTGGATAAGAAAGACCATAGAAGAATTGATACATTTGAGTTTGGTGTTGGAGGAGAATATTAAAAGTACCATGGACTGCCAAAAGAACAAACAAATCTGTGTTGGAACAAGCACAACCAGAATACTCTTTGAAAGCCAGGATGGCCAGACTTGCCTCTCATTCTTCAGACATATTTATCAGGAAGGATCAGTCTCTGGAAAAGGATATAATGTTTGGTGAAATTGAGGATCGGAGAAAAAGAGGAAGACCTCCAACAAGATGGATTGGCATAGTGGCAGTAGCAATGGGCTCAAACGTAGCAATGGTTATGAGGCTGGCACATGACTGAGCAGTGTTTTATCCTGTTGTGCATAATAGGGTCGCTATGCATTGATATGGATTCGATGGCACCTAACAACAACAACAATAACATAACATCTGTGCATCTTCTGTTCTCCTAGCACCTGGCAATCCCCAAGCAGCTGCCTCTCACTAAGAGGAGAGTGTCTGGTTTTCACATCCTGATTCCTCTGTTCCTTTAAAAAAACTCTTGCTTTTACATTAGAATCACTGGGGGAACTTTTTAAACAAGACAGGGCATCAAAATGTTCACACAAAAAATGGAGTTAAAAGATAATGCAATTTTCCATGAACTTTTTGAAGTCCCCTTGTATAGGTCTCCCTGAGATAGATTAAAACAAACTCTCTATGGGTGCATCTAAAGTATAGGTATTATTTTTAAGTTATCTGGATGGTTCTCCGTGTACTAAGGCTTGACACTATACTTATTCTAAGACTTTTCTTCTAAAATTGTAATGTGCATACACACTATCTGGGGATCTTATCAAAATGCAGACAGTGATTCAATAGGTCTGGGTGAAGCCTGAGATTCTGTATTTCGTGCAAGTTCCCAAATGATGCTGTTGATGTTAGCCCATAGACCATACTTTAAGCATTAAGAATCAAGACCAGTGGTTCTCAAAATGTGATCATAATCATCTGAAAACTTATTCTAAATGCAAATTTCAGGCTCCTCCCAGGTCCCCTGGATCAGAAACTGTAGGAGTAGAACCCAACGATCTGTTTTTACAATCCCTCCAGATAACTCATTCAAGTTTTAAAATCATTGATCTTGTTAAGACTGCCCAATGGAAATATAATGCAAGCCATATGTTGTTGTTGTCAAGTGCCATCAAGTCGATTCCAACCCATATTGATCCTGTATAGGGTTTCCAAGGAGCAGTTGGTGAGCTTGAACCACTGACCTTGCAGCTCAAATGGCTTTGCAGTGTGGCGCATTAACCCACAGCGCCACACCAGGACTCAGGTGTCTGGTTGTTGTTCTTAGTTGCTTGACTCAATTCCAATTCACAGTGACCCCAAGTATACAGAGTCAAACTACTTCATAAGTTTTAAAAGTTGTGGTCTTTCAGGTACCTGTCTTTCAAGGCACCTCTGGATGAGTTGTAGCCATAAACCTTTTGGCTAACAGTCAATAACTTAACCTTATATGCCACCTTTGTTGTTGTTGTTTAGTGCCTTGGAGTCAGTTCTGACTCATAGCATCCCTATAGAGGGTTTCTGAGGAGTGGCTGATGACTTTAAACTGCCAACCTTGTGATTTGCAATCCAGTGATTATTCTACAGTGCCACACCACAGGGACTCCTAAATGTTCTAAAGTTATGATATAAAAAAATAAATAAATAAACAGGTAAAGTTAAGTTTAATAAACTGTTTTATTTAATCTGATATGTCCAAAATATCATTTCAACATTTAAAAAATTAACATGGTTATTTACATTGTTTTTCTTTCATACTAAGTTTTCAGAATACACTGTGTGCTTTGTACTTCCATGGCATCTTAGTTTTCACAACTCACCCTTCAATTGTTAGTAGTCTCCTGTAACCACCATATTGGATAGCGAAGTTCTAGGTTTGTAATAGTATTAACATTCTTGAGTGCTTGCTATGTGTCAGGCATTACTCAGCTAATCATTTGACATGAAGTCCACTTCAGTATGAGTTGTTGTTGTTGTTGTTAAGTGCCGTCGAGTCGGTTCCGACCCATAGCGACCCTGTACAGGGTTTCCGAGGGTGTAAATCCTTACGGGAGTAGAAAGCCTCATCTTTCTCCCGCGGAGCGGCTGGTAGTTTCGAACCGCAGACCTTAAGGTTCGCAGCCCGATTCGTAACCACTACGCTACCAGAGTATCTGCCATTTATTTTCAATAATTTATAAAAATGCATATGTATGTATGTACATATATACATAGTGAGTATGAACAGAATCATTATCACTGGTATAATTGTAAAGATATGAATAGCAACAGAAACTCTCAACAGACCCATAACAAGTGAAGAGATCAAATAGATGATCAAAAATTCCCAATTGAAAAAAAGGTCCTGAACTAGATAGTTTCACAGGAGAATTCTACCAAACATTCAGAGAATTGACACCGCTATTGTTTAAACTGTTCTAAACATAGAGATGGAAGAAATACTTCTTAATTCATTTTGTGAAGTAAATATAATCCTGATACCCAAACCAGACAAAGTCATAATTAGAAAAGAAAAAACAAAACTATAGGCAGTATCTCTTATGACTATAGATGCAAAACTCCCCAACAAAATACTAGCAAACAGAATGCAACAATATATTAAAAGAGTCATATACCATGACCAAGTGGAATTCATTCCAGGAATGCAGGGAAAGTCAGATATTATAAAAGCAATCAACAGAATATACCACATCAGTAGAATAGAGGAAAAGAAGCACATGATAATTCCTATGGATGTAGTAAAAGCATTTGATAAAATCCAACACCTTTTCTTGTTGAAAAGCCTAATGAACATCTCTATAGAAAGGGAAATCTTCAGAATGATCCAAGGCATATATGAAAAGCCAACAGCACTACTCACTATAATCAAAAGGTTCTGAAATAACCTAACTGCTTATCAACAGATGAACGGATAAATAAATGTGGCTGCATGCATACAGTGGATTGCTGCTGGAGACATGAAGTATTAAATATACTTCAATACGGATGGAGCTTGGAGCCATTATGCTAAGTGAAACAAATCACACCAAAAGGACAAAATGTTGTATGACTTCACTTATAGAAAAAGGCAAGAAAATGCCAATGTTTAGAGGCTTAAGTTTATTAGTGGTTAGAGGGGGTGGAGAGGGACCCAGGGAGAGGGAGGAAAGGAAGGCACTAACAATGATGGAATTAAGTGTAGAGTTGCACAACCAATTGTTGCAATTGCTATCAATAAGTTGTACACCTGTAAAATGTTGAATTGGCTGAAAAATAAAACATCAGTAGCTTATAAAATATAAGGTGGGGTATTTGGGTAAATAGCAGATGTCAAAATTTAGTATCCTTGCTTGTGTTAAGCTGCTAACTTAAAGATTTGTGGTTCAAACCTACCTCAGAATTGACTCAGTGGCAAGAGGTTTGTTTTGATTTGGTTTGGTTTTGGTTTTTAACCTTTTAAAGTCAGCTAAAAGTCCCTATTTGTCCTCCACTGCTGAAAGGTGCCTGTTTACAAGCTGTTAGAACAATTGGAATCATTGGGGAACAAAGGAGACCTTGGCAAATCACACTGCAGGATAAGATTCAGCCTAAATGAATGCAACTATTCATTCTAAATGAATGCAATGATCAGGGTCATACTTCTGCTGTGGCATTGCAGGATCAATGTTGGACTGTGAACTACAAGGTCAGCAGTTCAAACTTAGCAGCTTCTCTTTGGAAATGCTATACAAGGTTGTCATGAGTCGAAACAGACCCCACAGTACTTAACAGTAACATCAGGGTCAGAACCTGTTATTTCAAGCACAGATTTTGACATACTGTAATCCTAATAGTTAAGTATGAAGCAATGGGCTTCCCCTTAGGAACGATGTGAAAAGCAGGCAGTTTAGCATTTAAAAATAATGATTGACTTAGTAGTAGTCAAATAGTTAATCTTTATTTGCTTGGTTAACTTTTTCACAGTATTCTCAAGGAAGACCAACTAAAAAATATATTTTCCTTTGCATTGTAAACTATTTTAAGGTAAAAACAACTTGTCTATCTGAGGCTAAACTCTTCTAATTTTTTCCAGTAGAATTACAACTTAAAATTGTGGCCAACTAAAATAAATAGAATATTTTTAACTGGCATATGGTTAAGACATTAATATGACCATTTAAAATAAATGAACAGAAAAACTTTATAGTGATTTTTATCAACCAATCTGATATATACATATTTCAGGACACTTCAATCATATTTTAATTGCATTTTTAAAAACTGACATATTTTTAGGTAAAGCAAATCTTTAAAATTTTTATTGCATATTTCAAACTTTTTTTGAAATTTAAATATATACATAGCTTTAGTATAAGGTGTATTAAGTTGAAGAGTTCCACTATTTTCCTATTTGTTGCTTTTGTTACTTGCCATTGAATTGGTTCCAACTCATAGCGATCCTGTGTAGAGTTCCTGAGGAGCAAGTTATGTGTTTGAACTACCGATCTGTTGGTCAGCATTCTAGTGCTTATCCTACAGTGCAATACCAGGACACCATTTTTCTATAGTACTTGATATAAAGTAGCTATGCAACCCTTTTAGGTGCCATACATGTTGCTATTGTTGTTATTGAAGTGCCAAGCCAATTCTAACTCATAGAGACCCATTTTAGAACTTTGGAGGAGGAGCTGGTGGGTTTAAACCGCCAACCAGTGCTTTTCCGACAGCGCCACACCAGGTGTCCAATGCAAAATCCTCAGTGTTTCCTATAATCAATCCAAGTGTCTTTCTATAATTGGCAAGAAAGATTTGGGTTCAATACTACAGGATCTCATAAGCAACCTTCATAATAATTATAAAACATTTCAAGTTATTTTTATTATTTCCATAGGATCAGAGATTTTTTTTTTCCCCCCGCCCTCTATTGTAGAACCTCTCAACAATGCTTTCTGACTGCTTTCAGCATTGTCTTTGTTATGGGATTATGCGAGATAGAATACATGGAATGAAGGCTTTTTTTCCCCCTCTCAGTAGGAAGTAACTAATTTGCCTTCTTAGTGGGGTTGTGAAAGGCATAATGAGATCATGGAAGTCAGGAGTTGGTCTGATGACAAATGATATTTTCCTTTGGTCATAGTTAGTAGAACGAGATCCCAATCTCAAGAGAATATGGTTTAACTACTCTCATCCTATGTAAAAGAGTCTGGAAAAGTTTGTCATGTATTCCGTTATCATTCTTTATTATGTCTATAAACCAACAGGGTAATGGCTCTGACAATTTTGCCTACCATTGTATTCTTCAAGTATCTGATATCCAGTAGACATGGAGTGCTTGCCATATAAATACTTGATGAGTCAATGAATAAAAAATAAATGAATGAATGTATGAGAGAATATGTGAATGAATGCATACAACTTCATGAACTTAGTTTTTTCTACTCTAGAAACAACTAAGTAAAATTCATTTTGCCAGTAATCATTGGTAACCTAATCGGAATGATTTCTTCGTTGGCCTGTGGAGGCAGAAACACAGAATCAGAGTCTGTCTGTCTGCACTGTGTCACTGAGTGGTCCCCAGTCTCTGCCAACAGATAAGCAGTGTCAACAGCTAAACCCAATAGCTTTCAAAAATAGCATAGTTGATGAAATTGGAAATTTAGGTACATGCTGGAAATAAACCATACAGACATTCCTACCAAGGAAATCTGAAATATTGTGTTAAGACCCATATAAGCAAGCAAATAAATACCAGAAGAAAAGTCTTCACACACACACACACACACACACCCAGTAAGGCATAAATACAACATCTAATTTTCAACGATTCAGGTAAATCATTTTGAAAACTTAAACATTACAGCAAAGAACTGTGTTTCTGTAAGATTCCTGTATAGTTCTGTGTTTTGTTTTGTTTTAATAGTGCTGGCAGTTTTCCTCAAAATTTGAATGAATATTTGCACAATGAACAAAGTTGTTGTGGGTTTCCTGGTTTCTGTTTTTTTTCCTCCTGGGGGGTGGGGGGGTGGTAGTGGTGGTGATTTGGCGCTGTATTTTCATCCCTTCTCAGACAAGCCCGGCTGCTGTTAATGCTGAAAATAGCTCAAATGCTCCAAGGCCAGTCCCACCACTCAGCAGCTGGGATTCTTCCTCTCTCTTATTTGCCTTTTCTCTTGCCTTTTTTCCCTTCAGACACTTGGATGGGACTTAATCTTAAACATTTGGAGTTCAAGACCTTTTAAAAAGGGCTAAATAAACAACCTCTACATGTAAAAGGCCACTGGCTCCTACTTCCTCTGTTTAGAGCAACCCTTGAAGTCAGCTGCCTATAGGTAAGATTTTTATTCTGGAATTATTTTGTTGATGTGCGATACGTATGTGAAGAATGTTTTTATTTGTACTTAAAATAAGCTGGAACTGCTTCTGATTTCCAGATAAATGTTGTGTTCCTGAATACAACAATAACATCTGTGGATTTTTTGTGACTGACGTCTTAAGCTTTACTTAAAGCTCTCTGCAATATTGACCTGCTGTACAGACTAGGTTATGACTGAGCCGTGGTTCAGAACTTCTAATTATACCTGATTGCCAGGACAGTAAGAGGACCCTTCAGACATCATAATTTACTTGTTTAGACTGCTTACTTATTTTTAACTTTCTAAGTGCATTAAAAAAAAAAAAATGAGATATAGCTTTCTAAGTAAAGGAAATATATTAATAATTGTTTTCTAAGGGTAGTAAAATACTACATTGTGTATTTTTTCTCTCTTTCATCACTGTTTTATTCATTGCTGCCTTGGAATTAGGACACATTTATGTGTGTGTGTGTGTGTATTATTATTATGACAATTCAGGTGACTCTATTTTGAGAATACTTAAGCTGAATAGCTTACTAGGGTCATTTGCTGTCAGTTTTCTCTAGTGTGACCATATAGTCTTCTGTACTTCTTCACTCTCCCCCTCATTCTGGCTCTTGACATTTTGCAAAGTACTTTGATCTGTGAACTTTAACTTCAAACACAACCTTTACTTTGATTGTGGGTATTTACTATGTTCAGTAAAAAGAATATGTTTTATTTTGTTTTGGTGTAATTCATTGATATAGCATTTCCTTTCAACAATTTACTGGGACTTTGGGTCTTTTCACTGACATATCTTTAAGTTTTACTTACATAGGGACTCTTGCCTGAAAGGCACAGAGTGCTTCATGGCAAGATTCTGTAACTATACAGACTGTATGACAACTCATTGCTCCACTCCAGCAGATGTCTAAAAGCAAACAGCAAATGACAGTACAGAGAATCTGATTCTATCAACCCCTCACTTGAGTGCTTTCCTGCCCCCAAATTACCATGTGCCTACGGGCCTAACTTATGCTTTTCTAACATCAACACTGAAACCCTCAGAATTTCAAGATTCTTTCTCATCAAGAAGTTTACTGGTATCACAGACCACATGTCAAAAGAAAGCATGCATTTTTAAACACCCACCGATCTTCTGGGTGATTTTTTAAAAAGCAGTGGGGGTGGGGAAGGTAAAAAAAGAAAAAAAGTTTAAAAAACAATTGAAAACCTGAATAGCTAAATGTCTGTTACACTAGTGAACAGCCACAGTGTCAGGGGTATATGGGATGAGGAGGATTGTTTGACCTAAAAGAGGTAGCATTTCACACTCTCTAGATAGTGAATCAGCTTTAAAATGTTCTCTTTATTTTATAGGAAAGTCATGTGCAAATTGCATTTAAGTTTGTTATCCGTTTTTCCCCTACTTAAAGTGAAAAGTATTTCTGAAGTTCTCAGCCAGTTTGATGACCCTTGGCCAACTGTCCTATATGTTGTATTGAGGATTAGGAATAGAATGAACCTAATCCTGTCAGGAGACTGCTTAAGTCCCCATCAAGGACCTTGGCTCCTTAGAGCTGACACAGCCTGTTCCCTGTCCCCTGCACCTTACTGAGAAGGAAGGAAGCAAGTGGCTGCATGTCAAGTTTCCAAAGGGGCAGAGCTACAGAAAATGCTTTTGGCTAGTTCTCTACAGGTTTGAAATCTGAGAATTTGAGTTAACACCAGGAAAACCTAGAATCTAATAGTTTGCTTCCCAAACATCGACATTTAATGGCTACTTCACCCTATCAAATCTACATTATAAGAAGCAGATTAATCATCAGATTTTTAACTTCTCCACCTATTTTAAGCTTGCTCTTTAATGTTTCCAGGGCTTTGGAGGATCTAGAATGGCCCTTCCCGTTTGATACTGAAAAGGTTTGATCTGACCATGCTAAAAGCAAGTCTGGCTGCAGAGCCAAATGAACCCAGGATGAAATAGGATTGGAAAGTGGTAGGCAACCATCCTATTCTTAGGCAAACCATTTTGTGCCTGCCCTTTTTGTCTTCTTCTTTTTTATAATTTGTTTCTCTTTACCCCTTAATTTTACTTGAAACTGAATTGTTTGAATGTGAAACTCAAGGTGAAATGTAGCCAAAGCCACTCGGTTTCACACAGGTTCCACATGAAAGAAGTATTCTACCCAGCTTTGCTCGAAACTTGGCCCATGTTTGCCAAAAGCTGCATGAATGTCAGTGAGCCTGGATTTGAAACATAATCCCAAACCAGGTGACTTCTGGAGACTTTGAGACCTTATTGTTAAAGTATAGAATCTGGCAAACAAGGACATTCCTTATTTCTGTACCTTCTACTGTAATTTAATGTGTACCTACATTTTTTTCCAATAAACCCCTACTTGTTCTCTGATATTTTAAAGCCAGGTTCCAACCTAATACGAATGTTTATAGCTGTGGTATTTAGGCACTGGTAAATAAAAGTCTGCATTTGAAAATCCGACATAGCCTGAGTCACAGTGGTGTGAACATGTTGGTATAATTCAGCTGAAGGAAGGAAGTCCCAGGAGAATGGTGGAATGTCTTTCTTTGCTGAAATATACCTCTGTGCTCGTGAGGAACAAACAGTAACATTTTGTCCAGGTCTATCCGCTTGACAGTGTGCCTTTTGTTTGCTCTCCAAAGGTGGTGTTAAATATATTGGCGGAAAAATAATAAACTTCCAGATATTTTTTTTTTTCTCTCACTCACTCAACTGATATACTCCTAGGGAACATTGTAAGCATTGAAGAGTTTAGTACTATTAAACTTGCAGTATAATGTATACTGAAAAGAAAGGAGTTGTCAGTAGAGACAATTTTCCTCAGAAAAGCTTGGTGTCCTAAAGCAAATATATCTGAACAGTCAAACTGGGCCACTTGTGATCTGTTTGTGTGTGTGTTTGGGTATGGGTAGTGGTGACTGGAAAGGAAGAGAGGATTTGTAAGCTTTATTCAATAAATCTGTCACATCTACAAAATAATTAAGCCCGGGACCTGAAAACATTTCTTGCCTTTGTTGATCATATAACTGTCAGAAAAGGAAAGACTCATTATACAAGTCTACCCCCCAAGGAAATATTATTACACTATAAATCTAGATATACAATGAATTTGTTATATATATATA
>NW_006408529.1:17239567-17246154 GCF_000296735.1 Chrysochloris asiatica | reverse complement strand
AGTTCGAAACTACCAGGTGTTCTGTGGGAGAAAGATGAGGCTTTCTGCTTCTGTAAAGATTTACAGGCTTGGAAACCCTATAGAGGGTCACTATGAACCGACTATATATATATATAGTCAGAGTCCTGGTGTGGCACTCTGGGTTACTGGACTGCAAAGTCAGTTTGAACTGCAATGTTCAAGCTCACCAGTCGCTCCTTAGGAACCTTAGAAATAGGGTTGCTATGGGTTGAAACTGACTGAATGATACATAACAACAATAACAACATATATGTAATCAGTCTGATCAGAGCAGAATGACAAAAAACAATATCCCTCCACTGATAGACCAACAGGATGATTTAGCTGAAGCAGATGAAACAGTCTTATCCAGGAAAGCCATCATTCTTCAAATCAATTCTTATTGGTTGTTTGGATTTTTTGTTTTCATATAAGAAATACTTAAAACATTCCTTAAAATTCCAATTCTGAAAAACTACATGATCTAGGAGTCTTCTTCTCTCAGCTATCTGTACAAGTGGTTGTGGGTGTTTCTTGTTGGTTAAATGCATAGCTCTCTATCAGAAGACAATCTGTGCAATGCCACACTCACTCCTGGGATTTATCCCGAGTTCTTCTGGAATAAGAAACCCTATCCATTGTGGTCACATCAACCCATGTGTGTCAGAATTGATCTATGTTCTGTAGGGGTTTCAGTGGCTGATATCTCAGAAGTAGATCACCAGGTCTTTCTTCGGAGTTGCCTCTGGGTGAATTGGAACTCTAGCCATTCAGTTCACATTTCAGCACATTGATCATCAACACAGATGACCTCCTAATTGACTCCTATACCCACTGGGAAATACAGCCTGCTTGGTCCACCAGCTAGAATTAGAAAAGAGCAGGGAAGAGAAGACTCCGCTTTCCTCTGTACTTGAGCAGAGAGTGTCTCAGAGTCTTTTGGTTCCAACTTGGTGGATTTTTTTTAAAGTTTCCTTTTCTCCTGAGCAGTCTTGCTTTCTTATGTTATTTTGACTTCTCTGTTTCTAAAGGTTTTTGTACATGTTTGATACAAGTAAATTTTTTTTAATCTCATTTTTTTTTTGTTTCTTCTATTACCCAATAGCTTTTAATCAGGGCGCTCTTCAATGTCTTATTTGATTTTCTTCCCTTCATCTTCCTGTTGGTGATTTCTAATTGTAGAGTGCTATGATCTGAAAGAATACTTTCTCTATTTCTAGAAGAAACAAAGACTTTTCCTGCACAGTTCCCTTTCGATTAGCAGTCCAATGCCTATCCCACAGTGCCACCAAGGTTCCATATATCACAGCTAGAGTATCACAAACTCTGTAATAGTTCCTGAATAATTCATATCAGGGCACAAATTAAATGGACATGAGGGCAGACTTTCAGGTAGAAACAAAATATTCGTTTTTAGAACACATTAACAAAAAAATCGGGGTTAGTTTCACATTTACAAAAACTGTGACGATAATACAGAGAATTCTCCTATACCCCCACATCCAGTTTTTCATATTATTAACGTCTTTCATCAGTCTGGTTAATTTGTTGCAATTAATGAAACCATATTTATCGTTATATTATTAACTAGGAGCTCTGGTAGCGTAATGGTTACGAATCGGGCTGCAAACCTCAAGGTTAGCAGTTCGAAACTACCAGCTGTTCTGCGGGAGAAAGATGAGGCGTTCTGCTCCCGTAAAGATTTACAGCCTCAGAAACCCTGTATAGGGTCGCTCTGAGTCGGAACTGACTCCACGCACACAGCCAAAAGCCATAGTGTGGTCCCATAGGATAAGCACTCAACTTTAAAGTCTGTTTGAGCCTCAATGTTGGTGGTTCAAACTCACCAGTCACTCCTTGGAAACCCTATTTATTGTTGCTATGAGTTGGAATCCACTCGATGACACTCAAAAACAACAACAGCAGCAGTACTTTATTCACATTTCCTTGGATTTTACCTAATGTCCTTTTTCTGTCCCAGGATTCCATTCAGAGCATCACATTCCTTTTGGACATCATGTCTCCTTAGGCTCCTCTTGACTGTGATAATTTATCAGACTTTTCTTGCTTTTGATGATCTTGATAGTTTTGAGGGGTTGTTGCTGTCAAGTCAATTCTGACTCATAGCACGGGAGCAGAAAATCTCATCTTGCTCCCACAGAGTGGCTGATGGGCTTGAACTGCAGACATTATGGTTTGCAGTCCAGGCCACCACACTCCCTTTGAGGGGTACTGGTCAGGTATTTTGTAGAATGCTCCTCAAAAGGTGTCTGTCTAATGTTTCTCTCATGACGAGACTAGACGCATGAGTTTTTGGAAGGAATATCAGAGAGGTAAAGTGCCATTTTCATCACAACATCTCAAGGACAGATACTATAAACTGACTTATCATGTTGATGTTGACCTTCATGAGTCACCTGGCAGAGACAGCGTTTGTCAAGTAAGTGTCTGCACTGCAAGGTTATTCTCCCCCACACCCTCTTCCCTTTTCTACAATGTTCTTTTTGGAAGGAAGTCACTATGCACAGCCCACTCTGAAAATGGAGTTATGTCCCACCTCCTTTAAGGTGGAATATTTACATAAATTATTCAAAATTTTTATGCCAAACAGATTTGTCTATTTCCCTCCACTTATTAAATTCATTATTTTTTTTTCCTCAGTGTGAGCGCATAGGTATTTATTTTATACTTCAGGTTATTTTATTTGTTTCATTGCTCTAATAGTTTCAGTTCTAAAAATTAGGAGCTCTTTTATTTGGCTCCTGTTGCCCTTTAACATATCCCATCATTGTGATTGTATGTGCCTTTTTGAGCACTAAAAGATGCTTCAGGCTCAAATTTTGTATATTCCTTACCCCGATTTTAGAATCAGTCATTTCTCCAAGGTGCCCCGAACCATTTTATTGAAGAATCTGGGCATCCATTTTAATTTTTTAATGTGACCTTACTATCCACATTTTTTTTTTTCTAACTTGAAGAAAATGTTCTTTTTGTTTATGAGTTTTTACTCTGCAGTTGGTAATAACTTGATATGATGTATAAATTTAAGCTTTTTTGTTTTTGTTTTTTTCAAAATAACAAACCAGAAGGAGACTTGGTAGCGCAGTGGGTTAGATATTGGGTTTCTGGTATGGTACTGTGGGTTAATGCGTCAGACTGCAAAGTCATTTGAACTACAAGGTCAGTGGTTCAAGCTCACAGGGTCGCTGTGGGTCAGGATCAACTTGATAGCAATTAACAACAAAAACCACCACAAAGTTGGCAGTTCAAACTCACCAGACCATCCAAGGAAAAAGATGAGGTTTTCTGCTCCTGTTAAGATTTATAGTCTAGGAAACTCTACATAGGGATGCTATGAGTTCAAATTGACTCTCTGACATGGGTTTGGTTTGGTTTGGTTTGGGGTGGGGTGGGGATCTTCCTAACTGTGCCATACCACCCAGTTACAAAATATGGATTCATAACAGGTTATCAGTGATAACCAAATGATGACAAGCAAATCATTGTCCAAGCAATGAAGGAGAAATTTCCAAATTAACAGCAAGTATCAACTTTATGTACTCCAATGAGAGAAAAACATTAGTGAAAGAGGGTTATGGATTACAGAGAGAGATACGGATGTGCCAACGGTATAATGACCAGGCTGACTAAAATAACCCACAGTACAGTAAAAAAAAAAAAATAAAGTAACTCAACACAATTCAAGTAAAATGACACAGTCTCTGAGCAAAAACCAATTCAGTAGTAGAGACCAAAGAAAATAAAATGGAAAGAGGGTTCTCTTCTTTTAAAGATAAATTTGGACCCAAGGTGGGGGAGGGAAAAAAAAGAGATTTAATTTGGTTTACTAGAAAAACACATGTGTAGCATGTTGTTTTTTTAAGCATTGCGTTTTGGTTACTTTGACCAGTTGTATGTCCTGGCCAAGTCCAACTTGGAATTTGCTTAATTCTAGAGGAGCTGCTGCTCTTGACATGCATTCAGCTCAGTGGTTCAGGTTTGTAAACCTTAAAAAAAAAAGGTTGGTTTTTAATTTAGCTCCAAGTAGTATTCAGAAGCTTTTGAACTGACCATTTAACTATTTTGAAACTATACAACACTGAGCCTTAAGAACAAAATTTTACTTCTAAAACGTCAAAGAACTTGGAAAAAAGTTATGTATGGATGCATTATAGTTGCATTTGATGAATGCACAGTTAAATATCATTTCCAAAAACAGTTTTGATATGTAGCTCAAAAGTATTTTTACCTTCTTTACTATGGAAGTATTCACTTTTAAAACATTGCTATTATATTAAGACTATACACAGGGCCATGATTAAAGAATAAAAAACTACTAAAAACATATATATGAAGAGGGAGTGCCCTGGTAGCATAGTGGGTTATGAGTTGGGCTGCTGACCTCAGGTCAGGAGTTGGAATCTAAAATCTATTTTGTTGGAGAAAGATGATGCTTTCTGCTCCCATGAAGATTTACAACCTTGGAATCCCTATACATGGAGGCTCTATGACAAACCAACTCCATAGAACACAAGCAACAATAACTAACTATACACACACATATATTGTTGCTAAATGCCTTATACTCAGTTCTGAATCACAGAATCAGGTTCCTGAGGAGTGGTGGGTGAGATTGAACAGCCGACCTTGTTGTTCAAACTCACTTTGCAGTCCAGTGCATTAACCAGGATTCCATAGATAGATAGATAAATTGTTATTGTTAGGTGTCATCGAGTTAGTACTGTCTCATAGCTACCCTATGCACAACAGAACAAAACACTGGCCGGTCCTGGGCCAACCTCACAATTGTTACCATGCTTGAGCCCATTGAGTCTGCCACGTTGCCAATCCATCTCGCTCCCCAGCTCTTTTTCTCTGACCCTCCACCTTACCAAACATGATATCCTTTTCCAGGGACTGATTCCTCCTGACAATATGTCCAAAGTATGAGGGATGAAGTTTGGCCATCCTGGCCTCCAAGGAACACTCTGGCTGAACTTCTTGCAACACGAAGCTATTGGTTCTTTTGGCAGCCCATGGCACTTTCAGTATTCTCCTCCAACACCATAACTCAAAAGCATCAATTCTTCTATGGTCTTCCTTATTCACTGTCCAGCTTTCACATCCATATGAAGTTATTGAAAATACCATGGCTTGGGTCAGGCGCACCTTAGTCCTCAAGCTGACATCTTTGCTCTTCAACACTTTTAAAAATGTCTTGTGCAGCAAATTTGCCCAATGTAATACGTTGTTTGATTTCTTGACTGCTGCTTCCATGAGTGTTGATAGTCGATCCAAGAAGAATGAAGTCCTTGACAAGTTCAATCTTTACTCTGTTGATAAGAATGTTGTTTATTGGTCCAGTGGTGAGGATTTTTGTTTTCTTTACATTGAGATGCAATCCATACCGAAGGCTGTGCTCTTTGATCTTCATCACTATTTTAAGTCCTCTTCATTTTCAACAAGCAATGTTGCATCATCTGCATATAACAGGTTGTCAGTGAGTCTTCCTCCAATCCTGATGCCATATTTTTCTTCATAGAACCCAGCTTCTCGTATTATTTGCTCAGCATACAGGTTGAATAAATGTGGTGAAAGAATACAACCCTGCTGCCCACCTTTCTTAATTTTAATCTATTCAGTGTTCCCATGTTCTGTTTGAACAACTGCCTTTTGGTCCATGTACAGATTCCTCATGAGCACAATTAAGTGTTCCAGAATATTCATACTTCGAAATGTTGTCTATAGCTTGTCATGATCCCACACAATTGTAAGCCTTTGCATAGTCAATAAAGCACAGGTAAATATCTTTCTCTGCTTTCAGCCAAGATCCATTGGACATAAGCAATCATATCCCTTGTTCCACGGCCTCTTCTGAATCCGGCTTGAACCTCTGGAAGTTCTCTGTAAATGTATGCTTGTAGCCATTTCTGAGTTACCTTAAGTAAAACTTTACTCACATGGGATATCAAAGATATTGTCCAATGATTTGTGCATTCCATTGGGTCACCTCTCTTTGGAATGGGCGCAAATACTCCTCCAATCAGTTGGCCAGATAGTTAGTTGTCTTCCAAATTTCTTGGCATAGATGAGTGAGTTCCTCCAGTACCACTTCACTTTCTTGAGAGATTTCAATTTTTATTCCATCAATTCCTGGTGCCTTGTTCTTTGCCAATTCCTTCAGTGCACCTTGGACTCTTCCTTCAGTATCATTGGATCTTGATCATATGCTACCTCTTGAAATGGTTGAACATCAACCATGTGCTTTTGGTACAGTGACTCTGCATATTCCTTCCATCTTCTTTTGATGCTTTCTGCATCATTCAATAATTTCCCCAGAGACTCCTTCAATAATGAAAGTAGAGGCTTGAATTTTTTTTCTTCAGTTCCCTCAGCTTGAGAAATGCTGCGGGTGTTCTTCCTTTTTAGTTTTCTGACTCCAGATCTTTGCATATTTCATAGTAATATTTGACTTTGCCTTCTCAAGCTGACCTTTGAAATGTTCTGTTCAGCTCTTGGACCTCCTCATTTCTTCCATTTGCTTTAGCATCTCTACGCTGGAGAGCAAGTTTCAGTGTCTCTTCTGA
>NW_006408529.1:17193548-17238817 GCF_000296735.1 Chrysochloris asiatica | reverse complement strand
CTCTTCCACAGTTGCATTTTGAGTGCCTTCCAACCTGAGGGGCTTATTTTACGGCACTATGTCTGACAATGTTTCTCTGTTATTCATAAGGTTTTCAGTGACTAAATGTTTGGAAGTGGTTCATCAATCCTTCTGCCTAGTCTGTCTTCATCTGGAAGCTCATCTGAAATGTGTTCACCATGAGTGTCCCTGCTGATATTTAAAATACCAATGGTGTAGCTTCCAGAATCACAGCAACTCGCAAGCCACCACAGTACGACAAACTGACAGATGAGTGGTGGAGATAGATAGATAGAGATATAATTATATATATAAATGGTGGTGTTGATGGTGTGCCGTGGAGTCAGTTCTAACTCATGGTGACCCTGCATAGGGTTTCCAAGGCTATAAATCTTTACTGGAGCAGAAAGCCTCAACTTTCTCCTCCAGAACATCTGGTAGTTTTGAACTGCTGACTTTAGGTTTAGCAGGCCAATTTGTAGCAACTAGAATACCAGAGTTCTCTCTCCATATGTGTATAACACCAGGATGCCATATATATGTGTGTGTGTGTGTGTGTATATATATACATATAGTAAATACCTTTTTTTAACAACATAAAAGATGACTATACTTATGAATCTCACCAGACGGAATATGCAGAAACCAAATTGGTTACATCTGAGGAAAGAGATGGTGGAAAAGCTCCATATCATCAGCTAAAACAAGGCCAGGGGCAGACTATGGAACAGACCATAAATTCATCATATGCAAATATAGGCTGAAGCTGAAGATAATTAAAATAAGCCCTCAAGAGCCAACACATGACCTTGAATATATCCCACCTGAATTTAGAGATCATCTGAAGAACAGATTTAATGCATTAGACACTGAAGACCAAAGACAAGAGTTGTGGAATGACATCAAGAACATCATACAGAAAGAAGAAGACAAGAAAGAAGGAAAAGACCAAAATGGATGTCAGGTGAGTCTCTGAAACTTGCTCTCCAGTGTAGAGATGCTAAAGCAAATGGAAGAAGTGAGGAAGCACAAGAGCCGAACAGATAATTTCAAAGGGCAGCTTCAGAAGACAAAGTCAAATATTATAATGAAATGCGCAAAGACCTGGAGTTAGGAAACCAAAAGGGAAGAACACACTCAGCATTTCTCATGCTGAGGGAACTGAAAAAAAAAAAAAAATTCAAACCTTGACTTGCGGTATTGATGGATTCTATGTGCAAAATACTGAATGATCCAGAAAGCATCGAATGAATATGGACAGAATACACAGAGTCAGTACACCAAAAAGAAATGGTAAATTTTCAACCATTTCAAGGAGGAGTATATGATCAACAGCCAATGATCTTGAAGGAAGAAGCCCCAAGGTGAATTGAAGGCTTTTCCAAAGAACTTTTCCAAAGACTTCAACAAATTTATGAGTCACTGGAGGCACTCAATCATCTATGCTAAGAAATTTGGAAGACCTGGCCAACTGACTGGAAGAGATGCCCATTCCAAAGAAAGGTGATCCAACAGAATGAGGAAATCATCGGGCAATATCGCTGATATCCCAAGTGAGTAAAATTTTACTAAGGATAACCCAAATAAGGCTGAAACCTTACTTGACAGAGAACTTCCAGAGATTCAAGCCTGACTCAGAAGAGGATGTGGAACAAGTGATATCATTGCTGATGTCATATGGATCTTGACTGAAAGCAGAGAATACCAGAAAGATGTTTACCTGTGCTTAATTGACTAAACTTTCAATTGTGTGGATCATGACAAGTTATGGACAAAATTGAAGAGAATGAGTATTCCAGAACACTTAATTGTGCTCGTGAGAAAGCTATACATAGACGAAGAGGCAGTTGTTCGAACAGAGCAAGAGAACACAGAATGGTTTAAAATTAGGAAAGGCAGGATTATATTCTTTCACCATACTTATTCAATCTATATGCTGAACAAATAATCTGAGAAGATGGATTATATAAAGAAATCCATGGCATCAGGATTGGAGGAAGACTCATCAACAACCTTTGAAATGCATGTGATACAACCTTGCCTCATGAAATTAAAGAGGACTTAAAATATTTATTGATGAAGATCAAAGACCATAGCCTTTGTTATGGTTTGCATCTCAATGTAAATAAACAAAAACCCTCACTATGGGACCAATAAACAATATCCATACAAATGGAGAAAAGTTTGAAGTTGTCAAAGACTTTATTTTTTTTTTTTAATGGAGTGTTTATGGATCAACCATCAACATTCATTTAAGCAGCAGTCAAGAAATCAAATAATAGACTGCTTTGGGCAGCTCTGCAGCACAAGACCTCTTTAAAGGATTGAAGAGCAAAAATATTAGTTGAGGACTAAGGGGCACCTGACCCAAGCCATGGTATTTTTAATAACCTCGTATGGATGCAAAAGTTGGATAGTGAATGGAAAGTGAATAAGGAAGACCATAGAAGAATTGATGAATATGAGTTACAGTGTTGTGGGAGAATACTGAAAGTACCAAGGACTGCCAAAAAAACAAATGATAAGTGTTGGAAGAAGTACAGCCAGAGTGCTCCTTGGAAGCCAGTATGGACAGACTTGATCTGGTGGTGGTGGTGGTTGTGTGCTATGGAATTGGTGTCGACACATAGTGACCCTGTACATTGTTTCCAAGGCTGTAAATATTTATGGGAGCAGAAACCCTCATCTTTCTCCTGTGGAACAGCTGATAGTTTCAAACTGCTGACCTTGAGGTTAGCAGCCTAATTCGTAACCACTATGCTACCAGAGTTCCTTCGGACATATTGTCAGGAGGTACCAGTCACTGAAGAAGGATATCATGTTTGGTAAAATGGAGGATCAGAAAAAAGAGGAAGACCCCCATGGAGATGGATTGGCATAGTGGCAGCAGCAATGGGCTCAAGCATAGAAATGATTGTGAGGTTAGCCCAGGACTGGGGGCAGTGTTTCATTCTGTTGCACTATGAGTTGGTACTAACTAGATGGCACCCAATACCAACAATATATATATGGTGTGTTGCTGCAGGTTAATGCACTGAACTGCAAAGTTGGTTTGAACCACCAGGTCGGCAGTTCAAGCTCACCAGTCACTCCTCAGAAGCCCTATACAGGGTCACTATGGGTCAGAACTGACTCTATGGCACTTCACAACAACAGCATGTATGTGTGTAGGCCACACCAGGACTCCATATGTATATATACAAGTCGTTCCCAACTCATGGTGACCCTGTGTAAGGTTTTCTGAAGCAGCTGCTGGGTTTGAACGGCTGGCCTTGCAATTACCAGTCTAGTGCTTATCCTACCTCTGTGTATATATATATATAAGTCCTAGTGTGGTGCTATAGGACAAGCACTGGACTGCTAACCCCAAGGTCAGCCATTCAAACCCACCAGCTGCTCTCTGAAACCCTATACAGGATCACGATGACTCTGAACCAAGTCAACGGCACAATCAACAACATGTATGCATGTATGTATGTATGTATGTAAATTTGCAGTTAATTTAGAAACCACATCTTTGTGATACCATCAATGCCAAGTGTTGGGAGGTGTGGCCTTGCATCTGGTTGGCCTTCATTGGCCCATCTGAGTGGAGAGTAGCCAAGAATGTGCAGTGCAGGAATAGACAGAGAGCATTCGATAAAGGTAAAACGCTAGAGCTAACTCAAGCCAGCTGTTAAGGGTCAGCCTAAGAGAACCAGATCTCATTCTAGAGTGAAAAGAGACATGCTCTCTGCATGTGCAGGGCAAGAAAATGCTAACTTTTGGGGAAACTATAAATACCGTACAGAGAATCACCACTTAATAGTAGTGTTTAAATAACAAATCAAATTCTATTTCTGACTTGAAATAAAATCGTTAAAATAGTCTTTCTTATCAGCAATTATTGTTTTCAATCAATGCAGGTTTAAACTAAATTTTAGATCTAAACAAATTTCTTAACTCTTTCATTTGACATCACAGATGACTTTGGCTTATGATGAGCAACTAATAAAACCAAACTACTAAAGAATGAAAACCTAAGCGAAGAAATAAACTCAGTAGCAGTGGAACATTTTCAGAGAATAGTGGAAGCTGTTTTTTAGGGAAAAAGAAAAATGAAGGCAGTTTCTAAAACAGAATACATTATCTTTTTTTTTTTTTTATGTTTGAGTAACTTTACTTTACTAATGGATGGATATATCTCATGCTCCAAAATTAATTCAGAATTGGTGCATGCCTTTTTGTCTCACTTAGTGAGAGCCATCACTTAATAACCAATGCTTATAAAACCTTGCCTGAAAAAACGAAGTGCTAATGTTTATTCTAGGATGAGAACATTTTATTGCAGTGAGAATTTGACCCTAGCGACTTTTTTTTTTCAATTTTAGATATTGAAATTCAGCATCAAACATTGATTGCTAAAAACCTTTTGTGTCCATATACTTAATTTTATATATTCTCATACATCGTCTTTACTAGAAATTTTCATCAATATTCTGAATAAGTAAGAGAATCTTTGTAAAAATATTTGGTAGAAGACTATCACAAGATCATCTCAGAAAAAAAATCTATAAAATTCAAAACAACATTTTCAAGATGAAAACTCATAACCAGGCACAGAATGGAGGTTGTTAGTCTTTAAGAGAATATGTATTAAAAACTGAAATCATAAAAGTGTAAAGAAACATGTTGTGGTGGTAGTTGTTAGGTGCTGTTGAATCACTTCGGACACAACCGAACGAAATGTCAGTCCTGTGTTACCATCCCAACTGGCAATTTGGAAACCCCTTGGATCCCCCTTGGAAATCTATCTGAATGAAATATCCGTTTTCTCTTTAGAAGTAACTAGAAACATATGCATTGATGAATATAAATTTTCATATACTGGTTATTTCTGGATAGAAGAAGGATATTTCATTCAGATAGATTTCTAAGCCTCCGTTGAATTCATAGGTTTATATCCTAATGGTGAGTACATGGATATTTGTTGTGTTATTCCTTTCATCTTTTGAATGTTTTAATAAAGACCTACATGAAAAGCTTTTCATTCTATCTCCCATGCCCTAAAAATAACGTTCTGTGCTGCAGAATACATTCTTAATACATTTCTCAGCTGCTACTATTGAGAAGCATATTAAATTTTTATTAAAAGCAATGCACATTTTCTGAAAAATTACCAAGATGAAACAAACAATAGAAAGTGTAGAGTTTCATTTATACTTCTATAATTTTGCCTAGGTTCCAAAGCTTCCAAAAGTGATGAACTAGAAAGGAAACTGCATTTTTTAGTAGATAAATAAATATCTTGTGTAAACCTACATTCAAGATCAATTCTGGAAGCGGGAATCTTTCCATATGATAATGTTACAGTCAAGTCTGGAACCAATGATGTGTGGTATTTACTCTTCAGTAAATAATTTGTAGTTATGCTTTATGAGAGTTTGTTATACAGTTCGAATATTGTTGTTGTTGTTGTTGTTGTTCGGTATCCTCCAGTTGGTTCCAACTCATAATAACCCTGTATAGGGTTTTCAAAGAGCTGCTGGTGAGTTTGAACCACCAACCTTGTGGTCAAACCAACCTTGTGATCCAGTGCTTTGTCCCATAGCCACACCAGGATATGTGAATTTTTATTTTTTAACATTTTTAATCTTACCTTTCCAACATTGATTTGAGGATAACAGTTTGAGAAAAAAGATTCCTATCTTAAATGGAATCTGTGCAATAAATGAATGAAAAGTGACTTTAACATATGAACAATTCTCTTGGTTGCCATGAGACCACACAAATTGAAGATATGGTTCAGTATGTATGAGTTTCCAGTTAACAGGATACTGTGCAAAGTAAAGGTTGTATTTCATGTGAGTACTTTACTATGCAACTTTGTAGTGTTAATTGCTGTTAGGTGTCATGGAGTTAGTTTTGATTCATAGTGGTCCCAAGTGACAGAGTAGAGCTGCCCCCACAGAAGTGTCTTGACTGTGATCTTTATGGAAGCAGACTACCAACTGTGTCTCCCGAAAAGCAGGTGGTGAGTTCAAGTTAGCAGATGCATGCTTAACCACTGTGCCACCAGGGATCCTTTCAACTTAAAGTACGCTTCTTGAAATTTGACTTATTCAAAAAATTTACATGCACACAATCGTTCCTTCATATATACACTGAACTCTTCTTTGATAATACTGAGGGAAAAAACAGTGATTTTTTATTACCATATGGCAGGAATCAATGCTCAACTGTAAGAATTTTGACTAAGATTATTTTTGTGTATTTTAGCCATAGACTCATTTCAATATGTGAAAATAGCAAAACTGGCAGACATCACAATCAAAAGTTTTGACAAATGGTGGTGGATAATATGTTAGATTGCTTATCTCTAATCTGATGGATTTTCTTTAAAGTAATTTTGTATACAGTCTGAAAATTCAGCACAAGCCATTTTTTTTTTTTAATACAATTTTAAACCACAAAAATTCAAGTGAAAAGGTTTTCCATGTTTCTAGGTGAAGTCCACAAAAGCATATAAAATATATTATCATTCACAATAAAAACATTGAGAGAAATTATGCCATTCTAATAATACAAAGACTTCAAAGACGAAGCTTTGACATTTCCTCATTTCATTGTAATTAGAACTGAGGTTTGGATGGAGGGGAAGCCAAGATAGCAAAATGTGAATAATTAGCATGAAATAGTGTTTGGAAATGAAGGTAAGGAAGGCTTTCAGATTATTGACATAGACATTGTTGGCTCCTGACTTTCATTGAAACATCTTCTCCTTTGCCTTTTCTAACACCGTAGGCTCCTGGTTTCCTGTCAATCTCCCTGATGCTTAGAATTCCACTTACAGGTGCCTCTTTCTTTGACCTTAAAGGTATTCCCTCAGGTTCTGTTCCTCATCTCATTTTCAACAATCTCCCCTGAGTTCACCTGTTTCCTTCTTTTTAATAATCCCAAAGCCATGTCCCTATCCCTGATCTCTCATGAGTTCCACACTCACATTTTCAAATAGCTGTTAAACATTTCACTTGAATTCCTTCTAAAACTTCTAAATTGCATCATTTTCCAACTCCAAACTTTTTCTTTTTCCATAGGGCTGTATCTTAATAGTGGGGTAATCCAGTTACAGGAGTAAAATCTTAGACAAGCATTCAAACTGCTTATCATACCAATTTAGTGACCACTCATTGGAGTCCGGGTGTGGCACTGTGGGTTAATGTGCTGGACTGCAAGGTTGGCTTGAATCACAATGTCGGTGATTCAAGCTCACCAGTCACTCCTCGGAAACCCTACGAAGTGTGACTATGAGTCAGAACTGACTCAATGGCACTTAACAACAACAACATTGATTCTGCTTTTGCACACACACACACACACACACACATCTTCCTATCACTATTGCCCTAGTTACAAGGCTACTTGAATATTTTTGCCTTGAAATTTTCAAGAGCATCCTAACGACTCCTCACATCCATTCCCTCTGCCTTCCAACCTAATCCATTGTGACAACTGAAATTATCTGGCTAAATAAATTAGTTTTTCTGTAAATTTCTCACGTACTAAATTCTCCTATTATGTACCGATAAATGTATTTTGCCTTTCTCTTTCTGTTTTTAGGATCAAAAAAGATGACCATGTCAACCAGTGGAGCTAAATTCAGTGTAGCATGCTTAGGCATAAATAGCCCTGTGTTTTCCAATATAAAAGGCAGAGTTGGCAGAGTTTTCAGATTCATTAGTGAGGAAAGGGTGTGGTTGGTTCACTAGACCAGCATGGAATATCACCTCTGCCACTCACCTCAAAGAACCCTTTTCCTCAGATTCTCCTTCTGACATAGTATTGGCAGTGTTCATAAACCACTTGCTTCATTGCACTTATTAGATGCAGATGTGATGGTTGTAGGAGCAAACACTAAATGGTAAAAGTTTTCTTTCTTTCTTTTTTTTTTTTTTTTTAATGAGCTGTATTCAGAGCACAGTATTTTAAGCAACAAAATTCATGCAATTCGTGTGTTTCATGATAATGGTGAAATGCGTCTTTAACAAATAAATTATTCAAACAATATAAAAGCAAAAACAAGACCCTTAAGGCAATATTTCATCCAACAAATACGTAATTGCTTAAGACATTAAAAGCACTTATCTGTGGTCACTTAAAATGCTATTTAGTTTAGAAGTAAACTTCTAATTTCCTGTCTTTCTGAGCTATATATAGGTAAGGTTGCTACTCTTAAAATAAAAAGCCACCACCAAGGTACAATGCTCATTTAAAAAAAAAAAGGAATATAGGAGTCTGGTCACATGGGGGGAAGGCAGAAAGGGCTATTCATTAAACTTTTACCATAATGATGGTAAATATAATTTTATTTGGTTAACATAATACCAAGGATGAAATTCTAAACATCATACTTCTGACTCTTAGCATTTGTCACTGATTTAATAATTATTTGTTGAGACTTCCAAGTGGCCTCTGTGTGAGTCACTGGGGACACAAGGGTAACAAGACCTCTCCAACCTCCATCGTGTAATTTACAGTGAAGTGGGAAGCAGTTATGAAAAGGTATTAAAAGGCCTAAGTAACCATGAAATTAAAACTGGCAATAAGTCCGGTGAAGAAAAGGTAGAGGAGAAAATTCTGAGCATGGAACCTATCATTTTAAGAATCAAGGGTCAATGGATAAACTTCGAAATTTGGGACATAGTGAAATGATTGTTGTTGTTGGGTATTGTCAAGAAATTCTGATTCATAGTGATCCCATGTGACATATAAGAACCATAGAGTTTGCTTGGCTGTGATCCTATGGAAGCAGATCTCCAGGTCTTTCTTCCATGGTACAGCTGGGTAGATTCTAACTGCCAAGCTTTGGATTAGCATTTAACCATAGGAGTCCTGGTGTGGCACTGCGGATTAATGAGCTGGATTGCAAGGCCGGTTTGAACCACAAGGTCGGTGGTTTGAACTCACAGCCACTCCCCTGAAACCCTAATGGGGTCGCTATGAGTCATAATTAACTGGATGATACTTAACAGCAACAATATTTAACCATTATGTCACCAGGGCTCTTTCAGTGAAATTATTTAAAACAGTTACTAAGATAAGGATCAGAAAAGGCATTGCTCTATGCGCAGAATATGAATACCTTTCTCTTTTAACAGTAGCTGAAACTACAGAATAGAAAGAATTATAATTCCCAAGAAAACAATATTTTTCAATCCATTTTCCCATGAACTTTTGAAGCCCCATTGAATATTAGGCACCGTTATGAACATCAACTCTCTAAAAACAGGTAAATTAATGTGACAACCTTTATCTTTTGGAAAACATCACCTTCTAGAATGGTGGTTAGTTCTACCAATATATATAAATTTCCCATGGATGATTTGAAATATTGTTGTATTTTCTCCATTTAAACATTAAAGGAGTATTATTTCTGGAATGATCTATGAAAGGTGAATGTGACTTTGGAGAAAATATTTTTTGAGACTTGAGTAGGATTTTAAAAATAAACATTCAAGAAAAAGAGGGATATTGTAAAAAATTTCTCAATGAATAAAGACATTACTGATCACAGCTATGAATTCAGGTATTTTAACTATGTTCAGGTGTTTGCTTTGGGGCATATAAGGAGTTAAAGTGAAAGAAAGGTTTAAAGTTTTCTTCCTCACTTTGAACTACATTTCAAAGAAATATATAATTCCTGCATAAAAGATATATTTTTTCCATAGACCAACATAACTATTTATGTTGGTCTATAGAGAAAATACACATTCACACACATACTAGCACTACATGTGAATTCAATCTTGTGTTTGGAGTTACATCAATGAACTTCTATTATGTAATTCAAATAGTAATCATTAAAAATATTTTTCTGTGTTAATAATATAATGACAAATGATTATTTAGAGAAAGTTTGACCATAATTCTTTCTTCTGCTTTCATTCACATTTTTAAAATTGGCAACAAAGATTATTTATTTTAGAGATGTAAATGTTTTCAAGTAAAAATGTCTGCATGTAACTAAAAGGAAAGGAATCTGCTTTTAATGCCTTACGCATTTCTGTTTTTCTGGGTTAGCTCATGAATTCATGTTTGTAAAAGTTCTTTTCTGCCATTTCTTTTCTGCAGACCACTATTAGTCTAACAATTGCTCCTGTAGTCACAAAGTGGGTGTCTATATACAGATATATTTTTGAGAATAATATT
Source organism: Chrysochloris asiatica (assembly GCF_000296735.1). Lineage (NCBI taxonomy): Eukaryota > Metazoa > Chordata > Mammalia > Afrosoricida > Chrysochloridae > Chrysochloris > Chrysochloris asiatica. The sequence continues at coordinate 17,228,629 of NW_006408529.1, read as the reverse complement.
TTGTTGTGTTTTAGGTGAAAATTGCAGAGAAAATTAGATTATCATCTGATAATTTCTACACAAATTGTTCAGTGGTATTAATTATATATTCGCAATGTGTCAACATTATCTTTAATTGTATTCTGGTTGTTCCATTTCCGTTACTCTAGTTTTCCTGCTCCCTTATCTTCTCATCTATGTTTTATAGTAATTGTTGACCGTTTGGTCTATATAGATTATTTCCTCTTCATGTTTGGCCAACTCATGATGTATAATAAAAACTGAGTGATAAAGTGTAATTTACAAGATGAGTCTCTTACAATATAGTAAAAGCCAAACAATATAATGGAGTCATGGTGTGGCACTGTAGGATAAGCATTGGACTGCTAACCACAAGGTCAGTGTTTCAAGCCCACCAGCCACTCCTCAGAAACCCTATACAGAATCTCAATTAGCTGGGACCAACTCAATGGCACTTAACAACAGCAACAATAACAAACAATATATATGGTTGTTCCTGATATGGAACTTGAACCTGAGGCATGGAAAATCCAGGCAGGATGGAGAACAAGAATATGTTGAAAAAAGAAGAAGTCAAAATGGCTGTTCGACTCACCTGTGTTGTGCTATATTCTTGAATATGGTAGTGGTGGTTATGTGCTGTGGAGCTGGTTCCAACTCATAGTGACCCTGTACAGGGTTTCCGAGGCTGTAAATCTTTACCAGAGCAGAAAGCCTCATCTTTCTCCCATGGAACAGCTAGTAGTTTTGAACTGTTGACCTTGTGGATCGCAACCCGATCCATAACCACTATGCTACCAGAGCTCCTTGAATATACACTATTTTATATACACCATTTCATATACCATTTTAATAAGCTAGCTTCAAGTGGAAAAGAGAAATTCATCTCATGGGAATGCCAAAGCGCTGTGGCACAGAATATATTATAGAAATGGAAGATTTAACCTTAATTGATTGCTAAAGTTGACTTATAATATTAATAGCAAGTATAGAATTTTACAAAATGTCTTAAACTTTGGATCAAACGGTCAATGCTTGGGTTAACTGCCAAGTGCTTAACCATTGCTCAACCAGGGATCCTAAAATTCCAAATTCAGGACACCAGCTTTAGAGACATTCTCTCTCTTTCTCTTTTTTTAGGAGACCTGGTATAGTGCCATAGGATAAGCACTAGACCTCAAGGACAGTTTGAGCCACAAGGTCAGCAGTTCAAACTTACTAGCTACTTCTTGGAAACCCTGTATAAGGTCACTATGAGTCAGAACCACCTCAATGGCACTTAACAACAATAACATTCTCTTTTCTAACTCGTAGTAGAACTATTCCTTAGGATTTCTGAGGCAGTAGATCAAGTGGCTGGTGTGATTGAATAGCCTGCCTTATGGTTGTCAGTCCAGTTCTTAATCCACTGCCCTACCAGAACTTCTTATCCACAGATATAGAGTTAGGGTTCCAACACATAGTTTGTTGTTGTTGTTGTTTAGGCGACCACAAATCAATCCATAACAGGGTAGGCATGAGAAGTAACAGATAAGGTGTTATAACTGATGAGAACAACTTAAGATTTTATAGATGATTAGGGCTTTGAGATCATTAGAAAGATTCTGAGTTATACAGTGAAACCTGTGAGAACTGGAACATGCAGAACAGCCTTGTTTTTCCAGGTCTCACACGTCTTCAGTCTTTGATAGGATGTAATGTTGTCACTTTTCAATTGCTCATTTTAGTGGAAAATACTTTCATTTTCTTTCTCTGACAGGTTTCTGTTTTACACAGGTTGTCTAATATAGCTTCCAGCTTTCACAGGTACAATAAGCACTGGACTTAGAACCACAAAATGGCGATTTGAGCCCACCAAGTCACTCTGTGGGAGAAAAACTAAGCTTTCTTTCTGTTCTCACGAAGATTTACAGCCTCAGAAACCCTAAACAGAGTCGCTATGAGTCTAACTACACTGAACAACAGCATTTTAGCTAAACTGCTTTGTAATCTGATTTGCATTATAAAAAAAGGACCTGTCTGTGGCATGGAGAATAGTCTAAAAGGAGGAAGAGTGGAAACTGATTGCTGAGAATCATTAGGAAAGTATTATAATGGCCAGATGAGAGACGTTGATAACTTGTAACAGTGTAGAGATAGAAGAGGAGGTAAGAAGTAGCTGGGTTCACCATATCTAAAGCGATGGAGACTGGGTGGGATCCCCAAGGCAGTGAATGTACGAAGAAAAAAAGATTTAAGACTGTTCAGAACATTACAAGATTGAGGGGTGAGAAAAAAGAGGGAAAATCAACCAGTGAAAATGAGAAGGCATGCTTTAGGAGATTGGAAGACATGCAAGAGGACCCAGTGTTTTGGAAAACAAGAGAAAAAGCATATCAAGTGAGCCATGGTCAAGTAACATAGGGACTGAGACTTGGCCAGTAGTTTGAACAGTAGACACCACTGATGATCCTGCCAACAGCAATATGGTGGAGTGGTATCATTCTGGAAAACCTCATATATTTAAGGAAAAACTTGAAGTGTAACACAAGTAAAATAGTACCGATGAACTATTTGTGAATTCTTGCTTGGGGCCTGAGAGTTTCTATATCACCAGTCTAACTAATGGTTTGAACTAACTGCATGCTTTGTTATCACCAATGCTCATGGAAACAGCCTCTACATATCTCTGCTGTTGTTGTTAAGTGTCATCAAGTTGGTTCTGACTCATAAGAACCCTGTGTATGGTTTCTAAGGAGCAGCTGGTGGGTTTGAACTGCTGACCTTGTGGTTGGTTAGCAGTCCAGTGCTCATCCTATAGCATCACAGCAGGTCCTAAGTCTATATTCTGATCACTGATCTCAATATTAACTGCCTATGTCCATTTCAGTTTATCATACTGGTGGTCTAATCAATTTCTATAGGTTCATGCTTGAAAATGACCTAAATATTTAAGAGTAAAATAAGAGAGCTAGTCCTGGGATGGCACTGTGGGCTAATGCCCAAAACTACAAAGTCATTTGAACTGCAAGGTTGGTGGTTAAAGCTCACCAGCTGCTCCTTGGAAACCCTATACAGGGTCACTATGGGTCGGAATCAACTTGATGGCACTCAACAACAACAACAACCATTACAGAAATCACTTACAAGTGCCAAAAGGCTCATCTTTGCCATCCAGTTGCATAGCTACAGCTGGAAGGAAAGCAGGTGTTTTAAGGACTATTTCACACTGAAATAATTTATACCCTTGGCTCTTTGGTTTGTGATACAAGGTAGAACAATCCTATGCCAAATAGTTTCTATCTGCTAGACTGTCATACCTTCCTACCTTTACTATGTTACTTTGAAGGAACGGAGACTGATTCAATTCTGCAGAACTCAGAGTAACTATTAAAATGGAATTGTGATGTTGGCACAAAGCAAATAAAATTAGAGAGAAATGATACTTTTCTATCTTTAAGTTCTTTTATAAAGGCATTGCATGCCAAAGTTTCTTGAATAGTACATCAAATTTACAACAAAAAGGATTGTTAACAAAACAGCTCAATATTAGAATGCATAATTCAAGAATAATAATTAATATGAGGTTTAATTGTGCATTTTTCCTATTTTTAAATCAAAAACTGAAAAGTAACCAAGAAGAGGATTTTGTATTGCTCTGCCTTTTTCATATAGATTAATTTGTTATCTCATTTCTGAGGATAATTATGAAATGAAAGCATAATAATCATATTGCTTGAAGGGGTTTTAGATAACCTAAATATTGCACGTTGTAATAGAAGCCATGAAAGTCCAAGTAAAGTAAATAAACTGACAATACTTCAATGTATTCTAGTAGATTAGTCTTCCCGAACAATGTCCTTCCTGCTTTTCCATGCAGTTCAGTAGGACAACCACCCGAAACATGGAAAAATGAAAGCCTTCTTTAGGATCCAGTCCTGGATATAACCTACATTGCTTATAATTCATGTAGAAGATAGACCTTGTTGACTGACCATGTGGTTGAAGTTCTGCAGGGCTCAGGAAACACTCAAGAATGAACAGAACAGTACTTGAGTTGTTGGACTGTTTACATATCCGTTTTAAGACTATGAGACAAAGTGATATAATTTCTTTCTGGAAAATAAGCTACCTAGAGCCATGATCCTAGAACCAAAGAGTGAACATCTGTGAAAATTCTCCTTATCAGGATTTGAATGCTGAAATTTTTGGAAAACATAATTTAAACTCCACCTAAGGTAAATAGTAAAATTATGGCTCTACTGAGGGAGTTTTGTTTTTTTGTTTTTTTTTTCATTTGTTTTACAATAATCTTTAAATTTTTCAGAGCTCCATGTTCTAATATGAGTCATGATATATATATATTATATATTTTCTTTAATCCTGGTGTTGTGTTGTAGGATAAGTAGTGGACTACTAACCACAAGGTCAGCAGTTCAAACCCACCAGTCTCTCTTTGGAAACCCTGTACAGGGTCACTATGAGTTGAAACTCTGTGGCACTTAACAGCAACAATAATATATGTATAGGGATAGATAGATAGATAGATAGATAGATAGATAGATAGATAGATAGATAGATAGATAGAGATAGGGAGGCAGGGAGGGAGATTGATGGATAGATAGATAGATAGATAGATAGATAGATAGATAGATAGATGATAGATAAAACAGTCATGAACTGAACAGAGAAGAGTTTTTATTAAGCATATTTTATTTGTCTTCCATTTGATATTTTAGAACATCCTTTCTCCAAGAAGCTGTAATGATACATTTGATTTCATTTCTGTTCTGGCTACCATGAATCCAAATCATTGGGATGCCATTCAAATTCTTTAGAAGTCTTCATTTGTTTCCAAATCAAACTGCCTTGATTTTATAGTTCTTTTAAAACAAAACATTTTATCCCTTTAATTACCATCTCTTCTAAAAGAAGCACTTTAAAAATAGACATGAACCTCTTTATTCAAATTTTAAAGTGATACCCCATAAAAATATAAGAATAAATGTTTAGAAAACATAAATGAAAGAAAATAAGGAAATTTTAAAACGTTTTATTACAAAGTATGTTACATTGAAGTTTTATACAATTTATAATTCTCCTGATTTTTGTTTTGTTTTGTTTTGTTTTTACTATACTCTCTCTTTAAAAAGACTTCCAGAGAAAATTATTCTTCATCACTAAATAATTTAGGGAAATAAGGAACTGTTCATGTTGTTTAAATAGCTGTAATTCTGTGCTCGTCACCACAACCTTTTTTTTTTTTTTTCCTTTTGGTATTTGTGAGTCACTGTCCTACAAATGGATGTTGGATACAGAATTAGAATTCATTCATTAAGTCTCATTATCATCAAGTATTTATATGCACCAATAGCTGCACTAAGTGTATGTTCTAGCATGGAAATTGTTTGTAGTTAATGTGCTGTAGCAACACATGAAGTGTGCATGGCTATGTTAACTACTTCTGAGATGGGTCCCTCCCTTGTGACATGTCCTTCATCTCAGGAGATACTTTATGCAGTTGGCTGGGTTTTCCCCTAGCCTTCTAAATGTGGTGCATTAATGCCAACTTAAAAATCAAATATTATGAATAATAGATACGTAATATTTTCTTTTCTGATTCACATCCATTAATTACCACAAAAGGCATACAGATTCATCAGGATATACATCTTGCTAAGACTAAACAGGTCAGAATTCATTAGCAATTTGGCAAGACAAACATAAAATCAGACCAGTAGCTGGGTTTAATTAAATTGTCACTTCTTTCAATCTTTTCTTGAAGGCGATTTTCCACTCATTATATCCGAATGCTTTCTGAAGAGAACTGTTCTCAGCTTTTTATTGTTTTCCATTGGCATGATTTTGAAGAAGGTTTGTTAAAATGGGTTGATGAAGCTGAACATATTCTTTTAAAAGTCTACTGAAGTACATGGGTATACGAAAGGATTCTAAACACAATAATAATTGCTACTCAAATCCATTTTTTCTTTCTTAATGCGGTAAAATATTTATAACATCTGATTTTCCAATCTTTAACAATTTTTAAGTGTATGCGTCAGTGGCATCAATCCTGTTCACAATGTTGTACAACCATCACCACTGTTGATTTACAAAATATCTTCCCCCGCCCAAGCAGAAACTCTGGACCCATTAAACAATCATTCTCCAATCTCCTCTTTCCCAAACCCATGTTGTTACTGTTGGTGGTGGTGGTGGTGGTGGTGTGCTGTGGAGTCGGTTCTGACTCACAGCAACCCTGCATAGGGTTTCCGAGGCTGTAAACCTTTAAGGCAGCAGAAAGTCTCATCTTTCTCCCATGGAACAGCTGGTAATTTCAAACTGCTAACCCTGAGGTTAACAGCCTGATTGTTGGTAAGTATCTTCAAATCAGTTCCTACTCCTAGAGACCCTGGATTGGGTTTTCAAGGGCAGCTGGTGAGTTTGAACTGTCACCTATGGTTTAAGCCAACCTCGTGTCCAGTGCTTATCCTACAGAACAACATCAGGACTCCTTCCCAAATCCATGGTCATCACTGATCTCTTTCTATGCATCTGCCTATTCTAGATAGGGCATATAAGTGGGTTCATACAATATTTGTTCTTTTGTGTCTGGCTGAATTTAAAAAATATGTGTCTATTATCTAGTTAGAATCATGGTGTGGCACTGTAGGATACACACTGGACTACAAGGTCAATTTGAACCACAAGTTCAAACCCACTGCTGCTTCTCGGAAACCCTATACAGGATTGTTATGAGTCAGAACTGATTCAACAGCTTTTAATAAGCATAATTATCTAGTTAAGGTCAACCATTGAATTCTGTTTACAACTAAGTAATGCAATTTGTTTTTAAGCTATTTTTGTCTCTTCACTGAGGTCCCTTAGATTTCCTTAGATTAGGTTTCTCAACCTTGGCACAACATTTGGGCTCCATGCTACTTTGTTGAGGGGACTGTCCTGTCCTTTATGTTGTAGGGTGTGTAGCAGCATCCCATACCCCTTCCCACTAGATGCCAGTTAGCACCACACACACACACACACACACGAGTGATAATCAAGAATATCTCCAAAACCAAAAACCAAACTCACCACCAATTCCAACTCCTAGCCACACTGTAGAACAGAGTGGAATAGCTCCGTAGGGTCTCTGAAACTGTGAATCTTTACAGGTGCAGACAACTTCATCTGTCTACCATGTAGAGACTGGTGGGTTTGAACTGCCAACCTTGCAGTTAGCAGCCCAATGCTTAACCCATAAGCTTTGCCAAATGTGCTCCAGGGAATAATTCCATCACAATAGAAAACACTGCCTTAGATAATAAATATTCTAAATTTCACTTCAGTGTAAAAATAATTTTGCTTGTTGTAGATGTGGCGCTGCATGATAATGTGCTGGACTGCAAGGTCAGTTTGAGCTGCAAGGTCAGTGGTTCAAATTCACCAGTGGCTCCTTGGAAACCCTATACAGGGTAACTATGAGTTGGAACGGACTCAATGGCACCTAACAACAGCAACGGAAAACATTGTTTGAAGCAGCTTGGGTTTATTATTCCAGCTGTTCCTGTGCCTGCGTTTTTTGTCTGTGAAATGCCAAGCATCTTGGGAAGTTTTGCTAGCCCTCTGAGGAGGGCAAGAGATGAGGGAGAGGGGGCCACAAAACAAAATTCACAACTTATTTTCCTTGACTTCCTCTCTCACTGTATTCTTCCTCTCAGATGTTCCCATACCTTTGAATATATATGCACATGTGTACACACACATGTACATGTGTACAAATATACTGTCTCTGTGGTCTCTATTGAGTTCTGAGTAGTTTGACCATCTTCTAAGGACCATCTAGGCAGTCCTCAATTTGTCCTCATCAAGCTTGGCCAGAGGCTGACTTTCCAAAGGATGCCTGTTTCTTGACCCTTTGCTACCTAATTTGGCAAAGCACCAAAAATCTGTTCATCTCATTTTTTTCTCAAACCTATCTTGTTCCACTTGGCCATTAATCTTCCTCTTCGCTTGATCCTTGGCTATAGTACATACATCTAGACTGCTCTAGCCAACCATGTTCTTTCCATATAATTTTATTTTTGTTGTTGTTTCCCTGTCCTCTATCTCAATCAGGGTGTGGCATTGTAGGATAAGCACTGGACTGCTAACCTTGAGGTCAGTGGCTCAAACCCACCAGCCACTCCTTAGAAACCCTATACAGGGTCACCATGAGTCCAAACTGACATGATGGTACTTAACAACAACTTCATTCCTAAAGGAGTATCATTAGTGATTATGGGCTGCGAAGCACAAAGTCAGCAGTTTGAACCCACCAGTCACTCTGTGGGAGAAAGATAAAGCTGTCTGTACCCATAAAGATTTACAGTCTTGGAAACCCTAGGGAGCAGTTCTATTCTGCCCTATATATAATGTCACTATGAATCAGAATTGACTCCACGGCAGTGTTGGGGGAGGTTTTGTTTGCGTACTTTGACTGTCCGGGTCATGTGGTACAATAGAAAGTGCTAATGTGGACCAACCACCACTTTATCAATGTATATTAATGAAGTTGTTATGCACCCTTTACATAAATATTTGTAAGGTTAATACCATTCTACAGGCAATTAATTAAGCCTCTGTTGTTAGCCTGAGCTCTCATTTCAATCCTATAGCATGAACTTTTTATAGGACATGTTTTTGTCTCCCCAAACAAGGCAAACAAGGTAGTCTTAGTTACCCCATGTTAGTCTAGCAGGAATACTAGTGACTTGAAAGAGCAAAAGTTATTTTCTATTATTTATTATTTTATTTATTTATTAACTGCCTTCCCCATCACACAAGTTAACACATGTCTACCCTCTAGCCCTTCCCACCCACCCCTGGTGACCATCATAGTATGTTTCTTTTATCATATAAACCTTTTCTTGGCTTTTTACAATAGTCATCTCCTAGAAAATTTATTTCTTCACAGCTATGGAGGGTAAAGTTCAAACCAGGGTCTTGGCTGGATTCATTCATTTCTTGTTGATACCTCCAAGTCTTCCTTGATTCTTTTGTGTTCCTTGGCTTGTAGAGGATCCCCCCATGGCATCTCTCTTTGCCTACTATGCATCTCTGTGTTTATTCTGGTCTTTTATAACTCAGATGTGATTAGGTTTAGGATTAAGCTTGCATTGGTATGACTTGCATTGGTATAAACTTAACAAAAGAAAAGCCCTGTATCCAAACAGGAACTCAACATTATTTTCTTGGAAGACACAATTCAATTATGACAAAAGCCAGAGTCATGTTACATGAATTTTTTGCATCCCTTGAAGTGCTTTACATATGACAGTAATTTGATTTGCTTTTTTGTTAATTTAATTTGAATTCCAACACCCATAAGAAGTCAAAGAGAAGTGAAAGAAAAGTTATCAGAAGGGAAAAGAAAAAGAGAAAGTAATGGAGCTCTGGCAGTGTAGTGGTTATGAATCGGGCTGTGAACCTCAAGGTTGGCAGTTCGAAACTACCAGCTGTTCCTCAGGAGAAAGATGACACTTTCTGTTCCCGTAAAGATTTGCAGCCTCAGAAACCCTGTTTGGGATCACTATGAGCCAGAACCGATTCCATGGTACTTAACACAACAACATGTAGTTTGTTAGATGCTTGGTATGATACTGTAGGATAAGCACTTGATCACAATTGTGGTCAGTTTGAACTGCAAGGTCAGCAGTTCAAACTCAACAGTCAATCCTCAGAAACCTATACAGGGTCGCTATGAGTCGGAACTCGCTCAGCGGCACTTAACAACAACATGTAGTTTGAAATTCACACTCAAGTTTCAAAATATAAATCAAAGCAAAAATTACAAATAGAATAAGCAAACATATTTTCTCATCTCTGTCACTTTTGAATACTCTTCATTGCAACAAAAGGGAGCATTTATTCTCACACAAGCAGTTCATTAGTACATATGCTTGTTTGTTACTTTGGAATTAATTAATGCGTTTTCAATATGGCACAGAATATTTATGTAAAGGGTGTACAACAACTTCATTAATAAACCTTTATAAAGTGGTGGTTGGTCCACAGTAGCACTTTCTGTTGTACCACATGACTGGGACAGTCAAAGTGCACAAAGTACCTTAGCTATCATGTTATGACATTTAATATGATGCTGTTGAATTTGTAAGATTCATTTTACATAGAATAAATTTGAGGGACATGTATTCTGAATGTAAGTGTGCTCTAAATTCTTGGTATTTTCCAATGAGAAAGACAGTATGGTTGAAATTATGAGTAATTTTAGGCCCACACTTTTACAGTTATTACGTTAAGCAGGATTTTATCATTTGTACATTAAAATACAAAACAAAAACACTTAACAACGTCAATTCCTACTCAGAATGACCCTATGTGGGTTTTCTGAGACTAAATCTTTATGGGAACAGATTCATCTTTCTCCTGTGGAGCTGCTGATGGACTTGAACTGTTGACTTTGTGGCTAGCAACCCAGTGCTTATCCTACAGCACCACCACACAGTTGACACTTAAAAATGATACCTTGTCATCCTTTTCATTTTATGACTTGGGGAATGGATTTGTGAAATGAATTCAGAAGACTTAAATACCATGTCTAGTGAGTAGCAAAAGTTCTAACCTTGGCTTGTCTGATACGCAAGTCTTCACCGTCAGTCCATGGCAACACAATGTCTCTCAACAATATATTGATGGGATCCAAACCAAAAACCAAATGAACTGCCATCGAGTCCATTTCTGAGACTGTAATTTTTGACAGGAGAAGCAAGTCTCATCCTTTTCCTAAGTAATGGCTAGTGTGTTTGAACCACTGACTTTGTGGTTAGCAGTCTAATGTCTAACCCACCGAACCATCAGGGCTCTTTATTGATGGGATCAGGTGGTAGTGTTTGCTTGTGTCCATCTGAGTCCCTGGGTGGTGTAATTGGTTGACACATTTGGCTGCTTACCTAAAGGTTAGAAGTTCAGCATTACCCAAAATTGTGTTTGAAGAAAGGCCTTTGAAGAATAATCTACTTCTGAAAAACCAGCCTTCAAAAGCCTATGGAGCACAATTCTATTCTGACACACACGGGGTCACTATGAGTTATAATAACCAGCTACTTCTGGGAAACCCTATGCAGGGTCGCTATGAGTCAGAACTGACTAGATAGCACTTAACAACAACACTACAACAAGAGGTATATAAGTGGTCACATCTGAAAGATTGACTATTTCACCAATGAATACACTTAGCAAGTAGCCCAAACAATGTTTATAGACAGAAAATAAAACTCTAGCAGTTAGAGCAGCAGATGAGCATCAATCCCTAAAGGATAAAATCTGATTTCTTGTTTATAAGAAACTAATGAACATACAGTTGGTAAGCATTCATTTTTGTTTGTTTGGTTGGGGGGTTGGTTGTGTTAGTTAAAGAATTTAACTTCCCCCAAAGAATTTGGTCTTTGTCCTTGGTTTCTGGACATTGGGATTTCCTCAGCGGTCAAAATATTTTTGATGTGGCCTCCAGAACACACCTAACCTAACACGTTATGTTAAGGAAGTAGTTCCTTTTGGGGACAGGGAATGGGACTGGCCAGGCCAGAAACACCCACCACCTGATATCAATTGGCCTCAGAGGAGGGGAGAATGATTGAATCAATCATGTGTATGCAATGAGGCCCCAGTAAAGGTTCTGGACAGGGGAGTTCCAAGAGCTTCCTAGTTGGTAAAAGACATCAAGGCACATGGGCAGATGGCATGTCCTTTGAAACAATGAAACTCCACTTTGCAAACCATCTCAGACTTCATTCTATCTATCTCTTCATTTGTATCCTTTTTGCTATAATAAAGCTGAAATTGTAAGTATGGCACTTTCCTGGCTCCTATGAGTTGTTCTAATGTGTTTTTGAGTTTGAGGAGTGGAAGCTAGCAGTGTCAGAAGTAAGGGAACCTTCTCTAGGGGCACCTCAAGTCTTGAGCAGGTTTAGTAGAAGGACCATGCCTCTTCACCTATGAAACCTGCAATAACTCTGGGCAGTCAGGGTCAAAGAAAGAACATACGTAGCTAAGAATCGGAGGGGAATTGCACCAGATTGAACTGATTTCAAATTGGTTTGAAGTCAGAGGAGTGAGGTGTGATATTCATTGTTGTTGTTAAATGCTGTCGAGTCAGTTCCGACCCATAGCGACCCTGTACAGGGATTCCCAGGGGTAGTTGGTGAGCTTGAACTGCCAACCATGCAGTTCAAACCGACTTTTCAATCTAGCACATTAACCCATTAACACATTAACACCAGGACTCTGTGATATCCATGTAGGTTGTACATACAAGGCTATGATCTCTTTCTGTATTTGGTTTATTTAAATGGGCAACTGGAACTCTTCCATTAGGGAGACCTGCAAGCTGCCAGCAAACTACTCTACTCTGGACCGCTTGCTCTTGCCTCTCCAATATCACCAAAATGTGTTCCTCATACGTAAAAGGAGACACTGAACTAATTTATCTTTACAGTTTCTTCCCTCCATAAAATGCCCCTGGTCTGAAAACATATACACACTAAGGATACTCAACTTAAAACATTTGTCTCCTCAATTCTGAGTGAAAATGGTCCATGCAATTGATAACAGGCATATGGTTAGCTATGGTTTCTAACCCTACTAAGATTTCAGATGAAAAACATAATTTTTATTTTCATGTTGCATACTACAAAATGAGTGCTCTATCCATTCTCCCTCAAGGCTGACTCCCAATGGGATCTCAAGAAGGCAGGAAACTCAAAGCAATGAGATCTTTCCTGACAATCTCTGATGTTCCCAGAGGTGGCCCAGAGCATGGACAATTCCTGGCAGCTGTTCTTAGCAACGTCTTCAGGCCTTCCTACCACTGTTCTCACAGCTGTCCCAGTCCTCAGTGGCTCTTGTGGTGCCAGTTTCTGCTGACTGCTCCAGTGACTCTCTCCTCCTCAGATGGCCTGGAGCCATTTCTGTGTCCCCTGAAGACTTGGAGGTTTAATGTCCTCTCTAAGCACTACCCAAGGGGTTAGTTGCTAGCAGTGCATGCACTTATCCCTACTGATGCCTGTGGAATTCCAAGACTTTCCCAAGGAACCAAAAGAACCAAATCAGCTGCCCTGGAGTCAATTCTGACCCCTGTGTGTCAGAGTAGAACTGTGCTCCATATAAGGGTTTTCGATGGCTCTGACACTTTGGAAGTAGATCATCAGACTTTTTTCTGAGGTGCATGTAGGTGGATTCAAAGAGACAACCTTTCTGTTAACAGCCAAGAGCTTAATTATGTGTACCATGCAGGGACAAAGCTTTAATTGATCTTGCTCAAAGTTCTCTAAATGTGTTAAACAAGTAAGCTATAGCTGTAGCAAGCAGAACCATTATCCTAAACAAACTTTCTGCCATTCTGTCAATATGAAGCAGCATTGAACTTTGTGTGCTCTCCCATTTTCCCTTGGGTTCTCCTCTAAGAATATTGTAGGTGAAGCCTCCCACTCCCTGAATGTAGAAAGAACCTTCTTCTTGCAATAGGGCACAAAGGTTCCTCCATAAATTGGTCTTCATAAACCGCCCGGATAAATCTTCTAGTTGCAAAAGGTAAAATGAGGTTAGCTCTAGTAAGAAATCATATTTAGTTATCATTTCCTCAGTATATTACTTTGATTATACACACACACAAAAAAAAATCTAAATAAGTTCACTACTGACAGAATGCAATTGGACAAGAAAATTATTTTCAGGTGGTTAACAAATCAACTTTATGCCTAGAAAGTCATTCCTGTCAAAACAGTGGAAACAAAATCCATAATAAATCTTCTTCCACCGTCACTGTTTAGTCTTTAAAATTGCCTCTGGGGTCCTCCAGAAGCAATGGAGGTTGCTTTTGCTTTAACATGCAGATATTCCAAATTTTAGAAACAGGTATAAGTACAAAAGGATAAAGTCTATGGAGACTAAGTTCTGATCATGTCTTCAAGAGCATAGTGCAGAAATCAAATCATACTAGATTGAAAAGTGTTTCCTGAACTAAAAGATAAACTGACCCTAACGGCATATGTGAATGTATGAGTTTACTGAAATGAAGTCTAGCTATTCCCAGAAAGCCTCCTTCAGGTACACTGATTCTAAGTCTTTAGAGTCCAGTCCTAACTAAGGAGGACAAAGTCACCTGCCCAGTTGTTGTATGATTAAATACTGTTTTCCTAATTCGACTTTGGTACCAAAAAGGGACCTCTCTATTTCAGAATGGGCCTCCCCAAATTCACAAACGCAAGCTTTCTTACCAGCTCTTACCACAATGCAGACTAAGCTGGGAGAAAGTCCAGGAAGCAACAAAGGCCCCCTCTTCCATCACTGCAGCCCTGGTGTAGAAAAGGCTTAGTCATAACCATCCCTGGGTTGGCCTCACCCTTCTGGAGAAGTGGTGGGTACCAGCAGGACTTGAAAAAGCAGAGTGATCCAGAGCAAGGACTAGAGGGCATCCTCTCCTATGGGTTTCTTTCTGAGAGAGGCCAGGCACCTGGGTATACTGCCCATCATAAACTGCTGTTGTTGTTAGGTGCTGTGGAGTCTGCTCCAGCTCATAGCAACCCTGTATAGGGTTTCCGAGGACTCACTGGTGAGTTTGAACTGCCAACCTTGCAATTCAAATCGACCTTGTGGTCCAGTGCTTATCATTTTCAAATCAAATCTCTGATATCTGGTTTGAGCTCCCATTCAGGCTTTTGTGACTTTGAATAACTGCAATGTAATAAAGTCACATCCCTTGCTTTTTGCTTAAGGCCTAAAAACCACAATTAATTTTGAGGACAATCTGGTTTATGGCAAAAACAAGTTTCCTCACAAATTTGAATTTTTTAACAGGGCCTGAGCCTCACACAGAGACATTTCACTGGGCACCCATAACCTGCCCTAATCCCAGTATAAATTTTCTAGATTGTCATAGTTTATCCCCTCTGTAAGAACAGCCTCTATCCTTGCCTGAGTTACCCTAACCAGATAAAAGAGGCAGTGAATACTTTATGTTGTTTTTGTTGTTATGTGCCGTGGAGTCGGTTCCGACTCATAGCGACCCTGTACAGGGTTTCCAAGGCTGTAAATCTTTACGGGAGCAGAAAGTCTCATCTTTCTCCAATGGAACAGCTTGTAGTTTCGAGCTGCTGACCCTGAGGTTCGCAGCCCGATTCATAACCATTAGGCTACCAGATTCTGTTGACTTATGTCACTAGGGGACCATCCTTCTATACCTTTTCAAACCAGTGAAGTATAAAGAAAACACTCTCTCTTGTAAATCTTCCCTACAGCCCACCGTGATGAAAACCCACTTGCTATTCTCCCCTTTATGCTTCCATTAGTTTGTTATTCCTTCTATGATTTCTTCCCCTGATGACTTCTCCCCTGTTCACAGTGTAGAAATATCTAGTTGAGATTTTGCTGATGAGTGGAAAGAACAAAAGCATGGCCAGAAAGACGTGTTTGTGACAGCTATGCTAGCCTCACTTTTCAAGGCCAAACGTCGGCAAAGGTCAGAGCCAGGAAATAGTAGATACAACGATCAATGCAACAGGCTTACATCACACGCAGGCTTTGTGCAGCCTAGTTTGCCATCTTCACACTGTGTATGGAAGTCTGCGGAGGAAAGTGAAAGTTTAACAATAAAATATGCCAGCCAACTAAAGACAAAAAGAGAAATTCTGCTTCACATTTTAGCTACAAAAAAAACATACATTTAATTTCTCTCAAAATATTAAAATAGAAATATTACTAAACATGGCTATTAAATAGAGTGTGATTGCTTATAGTAGAGGAAGTAGTGGTCATTCTATGTAGAATACTCGTTGAGGGAGATCCGGATTCGATTCCTGCCCAATGTACCTCAAGTGTGTCAGACGGGGATTGTATGCTATCAGGATGCTAAACAAGTTTTAGTGGAAGTCCCAGATTAAGACAGACTTTTAAATAAAAAACATGGTGATCGATTCCAAACTAAATCAGCCAGTGAAAACCCTGTGGATCACAGTGACGTGACCCCATGGTACACAGAGTCTTCATGAATTGAGGTCCAGCTTGACAGCAGCTAACATCAGCTTGTGATATCAGTAAATTTTCTAACACACTGCCGCTATCATACCTGCTTGATACTACTTTGTACAAAGATCTCACAGGGAGGATGTGGGCTGAGGTGTTACATTTAGGTCTTTAATCCATGTTTATTTCTGTATATGGTCTTATTGTCTGGATCCTTTTTCATTGTCCAGCTTCCACATACATATGAGACAATCCCAAAAACCATGGCTTGGATCAGTGGTACCCTATTCCTCAAAATGACATCTTTACTTTTTTAAAACTCCACTTCTAAACTCCGGGGCCAGGACTGGCCCAAAGTACTAGGAAGCACTGTCTTCACCAAGAAGAAGTAAAGGAAAAAGCCCTTGGGGCAAGTTATATCAGAACTAATGCAAGAGTGCTGAGATGCCAATTTCAGAGATTGGCAAGACTTGGAATGAAAACAAAAATGTATCTTTAGTTTATTTTTTATAGATTCTAGTACAAGTCCAAGCCAGAAAAGCAAGTCTTTATAATGAAAGGTAGCAAAAATAGAGAAAAAGAGAGGATCTCAGGCCTGACACTTCATTCTGAAGGTATTGTAGACCTGGAGAGAAGCTAAACAAGACCTATTTTTTATGAAATTTCTGTACTCGTGCAGTTTTTGTTTATGATTTTGTTTTGTCCTTTTTTTCCTGAGAAGGCCCACAGCAGAGGGTCTGCATTTTTGGTATTCTTGCTGTAGGATCAGCATTGGACTAAGAATCACATGGCCAGCAGTTCAAACCCACCAGCTGCTCCTCGGATACCCTATATGGGTTCACTATAAGTCAGAACCAACTTGACTACACATCATAACAACAACAACATACCTGATGTGATGTTGTGGAATAAAGCACTAGACTGCAAGGTTGTTTTGAACCACAGGGTCGGTGGTTCAAACTCACCAGCTGCTCCTTAGAAACCCTATACAGGGTCGCTGTGAGTCGGAACCAGCTCAACGGCACTTAACAATGATACCTCCATACCTCTTTGACAACTCTTGTTCTTTCTTGCATAATACTAAACTTATCAAATGCAGCTTCTTCTTTAATGCCTGTCTTTATACTGTATGCTATGTATTTGTGTTCACAGACATTGTAACATTTATAGGCAGGGCATTGTCACGGGACCTCATTTTGCATTATTCAGTTAGCCTTTCTCTAGACATATTGGTGCTTCAATTCCATCCCAATGGGTCAGTCCATGAATTAGTCTGAGGTGCTTATCTTGCATTTGGCATTTCCACCATCACTATGTGGCAGCGAAGGCTGGTGACCTTCAAGTCTTTGTAGCACAGACTTCCAGCTATCTTTGTGCCAAGACCAGAGCATTCTTGCATCGGAATTTTTTTTGTTTGTTTTCCAAAGCCAAGAGAAAAACCTAAGCACCATAAATAGCTTGTCCTTGTCCACTCCGTAGTGATAATCCATAGGATCAAGTTAAATCCTGTATCCGTTGAGTTCTAACGATAATGCATATGTTTAACTTGCTGCCATTCATGTAAATGGAATCAAGTGTTGCTCACAGCAACGAATGGTATGTGTACACTGTACACGTGTATCACATCTGCTTATCACCAAAGGTGAAGCCAGAATTTGATGAGAAAGTAAGACCACCACTTTTCTCTGCTCTAGTCCTCGTGGAAGGCGCACACAGCAGACTTGAATTTCTATTGAGGGCTCTGGTTTTCCATCATTTATTTTTTATAGCACTGATGCTAAACCAATTGCAGGCAATGAAGGGTATTATTTCTGTCTTGGGTGCACCATGATGCTGGTTTGCCGTTCCTAGGAAGCAGATTCTCTGCTAGGTTTTATCATTTACCATGGGAGACCTAGTTCAACAAAACGTAAGTATTTTAAGATGCTTGACATTTTCAAAATGTAGGTTAAAAATATTCCCCATGTAGGAGGGATAAAGGGCCATACTAAGATAGGATAGAGGTGGAAGTTCTATTTGATATAATTCATGACAGAAAAACAGCAAGGTGAAGACTGATACTATAATTTGCTACATCCTTCAGTTTATTTAGAAGCAACTTCAAGGAATCTCAGAATCATATTTTCACGTGCCTTCTCTAAGGCATGTTCTCATAGCTATGTGCTCTCCAAATATAATAAACCTGAACTTTTATATTTTAAGAAGAGTGATGAAGATTTGCAAGCTATGAAGTTTAGAGAAAAACGTTTATGAAGAACCATCCACACCAAACAAGCTACAGAGACTTTAAAAATTAATAGATGGACTAGATATATTATATATCAACTTAAAATGCTTTTGCTTACAGTAGAATTACAATGATTCGTGATATGTCTAAGATATGGCCATATTTTAAGCTGCAAATGTTATGATTTAAATTTGTAGTATATTTCACCTTTCATTTAAAGGTCCTTAGTGGTCTTTCTAAGCGTTAATACCAGACAATTTCTATCTCTTTGAATATTTAACATGTTTTAAGTATACAGCTCTTAGTGCTTTTTCAGGCATGTTTTTATTTTGTGTTGTATCCCTGATTCTAACACTATGCATTCAGTGTTTTGACTTTATGAATGTAATGACTGCTTTTAGCAGGTAAAAAAGAAAATATAAAATCAGCCCATACAAATTGCTATTTTTTAATGTTCCTATGTGCCTGAGTTTTACCTTACAGCAAGGTCAATAGGATACCAGGAATGGAAGCAAGTCAGCTCTTAGCTGTATTATTCACTTTCTATTCAACTTGACAGCTCATTTGCAAGTTCGCACTCTTCTTTAAATGCTAACTTTCTTAAAATCTAGACAGCTGAACCCCTACTAACCCAGCTAAATATGCAGATAGAGAATAGAGCCCACAGAGTCCCCTTATATCAGTTTCCTGTCCAAGGTATTGTTTTGTTCAAAGACAGAAATTACCTCTTATTTAGTTCTTTCTAGTAAAAGGAAATGATATGGAGGGAGGTTTGAGAAAAAGTAGAATTGTCAGTATTACAGAACAAGCCTGGATTTTCCACTAAGACCAAATATTTCATCAAAATTCATTTAACAAAATCATAGTAAGTAAGGACCCTTCCTTACACCAACTTGTGGAATATTTCAAATGCTTTTTCTATATTAAGATATGTTCCAATCTGATAGGGCCAGTGACATTTTTATAACCCCCATCCTCAGAAAATTATTTATTCTTGAGAAGAAGAAATGCTAGACATGTGGCCAGATATGGGAAAAAAATATTTAGGGGGTGACATTTTTTTGGCATGAAATAGAAAGAAAATAGTTTTCTTATAAAACACTTGGCAAAGCAGAAAGCTTAAAAATATTTCTACATTTGCCCAGTTGCAAAACCACACAGCATGTTTTGCTTTTCTGTTATGGAAAAAGGAAAAACCCTCAGCTAGCACAGGTTTGATGAATCCCATCATTTCAGTTCTCTTGACAGGGATTAGTTAAATTAGCAAAACTCCTGTTGGAATGCCTAGCTTGTCATCTGTCTCTGCACATAAATGAAACACATGGTATTCTAAGAACTGAAAGCAGCCAATTTCTCAGGAAAAAAAATGACCCTTGGAGGTTAGCAGCACAATCATTCACACTAAAAATGTTTAAATGTGGATAATATGTTCTTCTAGGGTCAGCAAAGTATGTGTGTCTATTAGAATTATTCATAAAGCGGCTGCTTGATTAACATAGACATCATAGCAGGATAAAACATGGAAATAACAAAAAATGCACTGCTACTACATTTAATTTTGTAGCTTCTTACTCTCAGTTGTTTTTATCCCATATACATTTTGTTCATAAAACAGTTTTAATTGAAATTGTTAATAAATTCGTATAACGAGTTGTTCTAAGCTAGCAAACCATTGTACACCTTTTATTTCATGTTTGGAATGAAAGAATTTCTGTCTGTTATGTGGAAAGTGGAAAGATTTTGTTATGGAAAGGAAACATTGTCCTATCTTCTTTCTTTTGTTTTCCATCTTACTGCAGAACTCAGCATGCCGTTTAGATGCTTGAAAAGTGGACAGAATCTGGTTCTGCAAAGACTTAATTTTATAAGAAAATCCTTTAAATTGCTCACACCTGACCTCCCACATAAATAAAATGCAGCCCCCTCCCCTCTTTTAAAGGCTCTCTCTCTTCTCCTGTGTGGGGATGTGCTTCCCAGAATCTGAGCTGATCTGAGTCTTACAGACATCTAGTTAGGAAATGATGGTGTTTTAAGTTGTTGTTGTTAATGGCAAAATTCACCTTCTTTCCCCACCCACAACTTTTTTTTTTTTTTTTAATCTAATTTCTTTTGAATTGCAATGATATTTGTCAGCACGGGTTTCCCTGAACTGTGCAGCCATTCTAGGAAGGGTTGTAGTTAAATTAAAGCAGCGGACACATTGTTAACAGTAACTGGGGAAAGAGGAGAGAGCCGGCTCCTGATTACCCCCCATTGGCCTCACTCATCTGCTCCCCTCCAGTCCTGGAGCAGATCTCAGCCAGCCTTGGGACTGCATCCCTCTGCTCTTCTACATCAGATCTCCTGAAGTCCCCAAAGGAACATGAAAGCTGTGAAAGTTCCAAGTACAAACACCAAGTCAGAGAAATCACTGGAAAAAAGCAATCCTTCCTTCTATCTTGCTCTAAAAAGCAACGAAAGAAACTGTTTTTTAAAGCACTTAAAATTGATGATAGGGCAGAAAATGTGGAGCGTCTTGATGCTAATGAAGGCTGCTAGTTCTTGCCTTGGTTACCATTCTTTAGTAAGGGATGTTAGAGGCTCAGATTCAGACGTGTTGCTAGGAGCTACCTAGAACTGAGGTATTTATATTGTGTTTTATTCACCATGCTAATTGGCAGTACAAATGCTAGGACTGGAGGCAAAGGGAGAAATTATACCAGTAAGTATGCTATTGTTAGATAAAATGGACTTTCTCATTGAGGAACATTCAAAGTCACTTAAATATGAACTAATGGTTCTTGATTTTATAAGTCACTGTTGTTGTGTGGATCATTCATATTTGATGGTGCTGCAGGTTAGGTGTTGGGCAGCTAACCAAAAGGTCAGCAGCTCAAGCCTGCTAGCTGATCCATAGAAGAAAGATGAGGCTATCTGCTCCCATAAAGAGATACAATCCAGAAATCCTTTTGGGGATCACTCTGAGCTTTTTCAGTGGCAAACAGGACTAAATGAGTGCTGAGTAGGATCTAGAAGGAGGATTGAGGAGGACCTGGAGGGTGGAGCGGGAAAGGAATCAATCTGAAGAACTGTGTGTAGAGCACAGCCATCTGGTATGTACTAGAGAGTTGCCTTGCACCTGTGACTTTTCCAGCATTGGACCCATTGGAAAGGAATTTTGTCTGAAGTCTCATTATCAGACCTTTAATATAAAAATGGAGTCCTGGTGTGGAGCTGCAGGATAGTGCACTAGACAGAAAGGTTGGTTTGAACCTCAAAGTCAGCAGTTCAAACACACCAGCCACTTCTCGGAAACCCTATATAGTGAATCAAAACCGATTCATTGGCACTTAAAAACATGTGAAAGTGGAGTCTTGGTGGGGCAGTTCAAACCCACCAGTAGCTTCTTAGAAACCCAATACTGGGTCACTATGAATCAGAACCAACTAAACAGAACTTAACAACAACTATATAAAAGCAGAGACTAATGTCATGATCATTTAATTGTCATTAGATTCAACTTTTCCTTTAAACTTATCTTCCTTTTCTACCCTTTCTAGGGTCTTAAGGTTCTAAGCACCTTCCAGAACACCCCATTACTTCATGCTCACTCTCAGACCACTGAAGACTTTTAAATGAGATCATGGATTTGCATTTGCTACTTGTTTTAATCCCATTTGTCTTTGGTGTAAAGTATAATTTTTTTTTTTTCTTTTTAATTCAATACAAACCCAAACTTGTGCTACAATCCCAAAACTACATTTGCTTCCTCATTGACTCAGTACTCAGGCATTCAATAAATGATGAAAAGAGACTATTTGGGACTACTACAAGATGCTTTAATGCTACTACACAGCGGAGTGCATTGCACATGAATTCTAAACCAGGTTGACTGTGTGAGAGACATGGTCCTACGTTAGACCTGTGTGATTTTGCACCTGTATACTATTCTATTAGGATACCATGTTTGGTAAGGTGCCATCGAGTCGGTACTGACCCATAGTGACATTATGCACAGCAGAACAAAACACTGCCCGATCCTGGGCCAACTTCACTATTGTTGCCACACGTGAGTCCATTGATGCCGCCACTTGGCCAATCCATCTCATTGGAGGTCTTCCTCTTTTCCTCTGACCCTCCACCTTACCAAATATGATATCCTTCTCCAGCGACTGCTCCCTCCTGACAATAGGTCTATAGTATGAGAGACAAAATTTGGTCATCTTGGACTCTAAGGAGCACTCTGGCTGTACTTCTTCCAAAATGAATCTATTGGTTCTTTCAGCAGCCCATGGCACTTTCAATATTCTCCTCCAACACCATAACTCAAAGGCATCAATTCTTCTACGGTCTTCCTTATTCACTGTCCAGCTTTCACATGCATATGAGGTTATTGAAAATACCATGTCAGAGACATTTAGGTTGTATAAAAAATTAAATTCTATACTTTTCCCCTGGATATTTGTTCACTAAGCCTGCTTAATAAGCTGAATTCCATGAAGGCACATGCACAGAATTTTAGTTTCTGTAGTTGCCCTGGTGGTTCAGTATGATAATAAGCACTTGACTGCTAACTACAAGGTTAGCAGTTCACATGCCCAACTTTTCTGTGGAAGAAAGATGAGACTTTCTGCCCCCTTAAAGATTTACAGTGTCGGACATCCTATACATATGAGTTGGAATCGACTTCTAATCAGTAACTGAGAGAGTGAATATGGTTATTTTGGTCCATCATAAAGTAAGAAACAGAAACACACATGCACACACACACAGAGTCAAATGTTTTAATTATACAGTCTAGGGATAGTAATTTAGCAACATTTTAACACAGAAGCAAAATGTATTTTTTCCGTGAAACAATCATCTGATATGATTTATAAACAGGTAACTCAGACAAAATGAAGAATTGAAGGCGTTTGAGGAAGAGTGTGCCTGAGTGTGTGTCTATATACTTTGCCCATTTCCCACTTCTTGTCATAACTGTTCCTTTTAGGAAAAAAGAAACTATCTTCCCAACTTTGCAGATACCTGCAAATTGTAATTCTGCCCCGAAGGGAAAAAAAAAAACAGTGTACTATGTTTCATTTGAAGTAAATCTCCTAAAATGTCAAAATAGGTGTTTATTGCTATGAGAGGACTGAGATTTAATTCCGGAAATAGGCACTATTGCCTCTGACCATAAAATCACAGCCATACCTTGGACAAGGTTGATTAGACATTTGTCTCTTGAAGGGATGGGTATAAAGACCAAACAAGTACCCACTAGTCTCCAAAGAGTTCTCCCCCATTCCCATGCACCTCACTTCCCTCCTGACCTGAAATTCCTGTCCCTGGAGTAGATCTTAGATTTTGAAAATACAAGTGACTCACTTAAAATAGAATTTACCTGGAAGAGAAGCATGTGTCAGCACATTTAAAAGCCATAAATGGCCAGATAAGCTTCTGTACCGAAAAAGGGGCAGTGAGAAGTTTCTAAAAGGTGCTTTTCAATTAGTGGAAAGATTCTGGGCAACAGAAATCTGAACTGTAGAGAAAGAAAAGATTATCATGAGCTGGTATCCTGATCAAAGGACCAAGTGATTCTTTGATGAGAGGACATAAATTGGGCTACCTGGCAAAATGAAGTGGCTTTGGGGGGAAGGAAGTCACCAGGACACCTAGTGGAGATGGGCTGAGATCACTTAGAGAGAACTGACTTTATAGTGCCGATTTGGAAAGGATGAGAAAAGCAGAGAGAATATTAAACTACAATGAGATTATTAAACTGCACTTTTTGCTCTACTGCATGCTTCTATTCAATTAAAATGTTCATCAGTAGTCACACATGGAACTTTGTTAGAAACGTTTTGTATTAAATAAGGGGCAAGAAAAAAGAAAATGTATTAAATAATGAATGAGTCCTGGTATGATTCAGTAGGATAAGGCACTGGACCTCAAGGTCAGTTTGAACTGCAAGGTCGGTGGTTCACACTCACCAGCGGCTCCTCAGAAACCCTTTACAGGGTCCCTATGAGTCAGAACTTACTCAACAGCACTTTAATAACAACAACAAAGGAAAAAAAAAAATCAGAGACTATCAAAGTTTGACTGCAAACTTCACCTCCACTTAAGACCAGCCTGGCTTTGGAGTCCTGGTTTGGCGCTACAGGATAATGAGCTGGACTGCAAAGTTGGTTTCAACTGCAATGTTGGTGATTCAAACTCACCAGCCGCTCCTCAGAAACCCTATACAGCCTATACAGGGTTACTATGGGTCCGAACCGACTGGACAGTACATAACAACTTAATAAAGAGCCCTGAGGGTTCAGTGGTTCAGCTAACCAAAAGGTTCGTAGTCCAACCACTTTCTCCCCCACCTCTATCCAGTGGTTCCAGGAGAGGGAGAAACACCTGGCCATCTGTTCCCGTAGTATTGTTGTTAGCTTGTTCTGACTCATAGCGACAGTGTATTAGGTTTCCAAGGAGAGGCCAGTGGATTTGAACCACTGACCTTGTGGTTAGCAGTCCAGTGGGTATCCTACAGAGCCACACCAGGACTATAAACATTCCAGTCTAGAAAATCCTATGGGGCAATTCCACTCTCACATCGGAGTCGCTATAAGTCAGAATGTTCTGGACTGTCCACAACAACATAATTACTTATTGTGGCATGTAACAAATTTAAAATAATATCAAGAATTTTGCACCATTTCCTTCTCAGAGTTTATTTGTCTGCTTGTTTTTCTGAAAAAATCAGTGCCAAAGTTTATAAAGAAAACATATGCAATGATAAAGTTACAGTTTCCTCCATGTGATATCACTGCTATTTTGGTGATTTTGTGATTCAGGGATCCATGTATTTATTATAACATTTCTTTTCTAGAGCCAGAATAGAACAGACTCATATACCATTCTGGTCTGGGTGCATTTCTTCAGAAGGTACGCTGTACTCATGGGGAACTGTGTCTGTCTGGGCCTGGGGCTAAGAAGGTCAGGAGGAAATCTATGCATGTATTAGATCAAAAAGATTTCTCAGTCAAATTAAGAAAATGTGGGTGAACTGGTGGGCACTAAACAATCTGAGTATACTCTGACCTCTCCCTGATGTTTTTTTCTGTTAAGTTTCCACCAGAATCAAAGTCTTGAGATTCTACATAGATATATTTAAACTTATTTATTTTTAGGAATTGGAGGAGGCCAATGGGAAAATTAGGAGAATGGAATGAAGCCTATAGCAAAGTTATCATGAACTCTATTTTTTTTTTTTGTAGAGTAATTGGGGAAAGGACTTATTTCAAACTGAAAATTTTAGCGTGGGGTCATTAGGGTCCTTTTCCTTACAGAAAATAACAGTTCCACTTTTGACCTAAAAATCCTTCCATTTTGCTACTTCTGTTATGGTGGTTGTGTGCTGTGGAGTCAGTTCCGACTCAAAGCCACCCTGTATAGGATTCCCAAGGCTGTAAATCTATATGGGAGCAGAAAGCCTCATCTTTTTCCTGAGGAACCACTGGCAGTTTTGAACTGTTAACCTTGTGGTTAGCAGCCCGACTCGTAACCACCAAGCTACCAGAGCTCTGTTACAGCCATTTCTAATGTAGTCTCTACTTGTTCCATCTGATGTCTCTTGCTCCCTGATACTTCACAAAGGGACAGGAAATGCTCAAATCACCACGTACATGCTGATATCAGTACTCTAAGCCCCTCTAAGCCAAATATGTTGAGTTTTCCCTAACATCACCCCCACCTAGCCCCACTCACTTGGGCCCTAGTGGTAGATGGGAGAGAGGGACCCCAACTTCCTCAGGCACTTCAGACTTGTTGGATTGCTTCAGATGCTTGACAGCCAAGGCTTCTTAGCTCTCCTTTTGTTTCTGAAATCTCCCTTGAGAGATGTTATATGGATTTTATTCCACCATATATCGTCCATGTGACTCACCATAATGGAATTTAACCAAATAACCCCTGTGAAAAAAAAAACAAACCAAAACAAAATTTTACTTAGTTCCCTTATCTCTTCAGGTCAAATTGGTTTAACCTTTGGATCACAAAAGGAGACTAGAGGATATATTTTAGCCACTGGGGCACATTGAGTCATCTCCTGACAAGAAGCAACTTCAAAAGTATCTGTCACAAGTTCCAAGCACTCCCTTCAGCCCCCAGTCCCAGCATTCACCTGCTTCCACATGTGTGGGACTGACCCACCCTGCAGGGACCAAGCCCCAAGCTGTGCTCAGAGGACTTAGCACCAGATATTGTCACCATCATCCAGGTGCCTTGGTCTTGCTGACAAATCAAAAGTCCCTAAAACATTAAGGACAATCCACAGTAAACTAAAAGCCTAACACATACTTTATTTTCAGTGCTAATATCACTTGTTTGATGTACTCAACCCCTCGTGACAGAATAGACCTGGGTTTTCTTGGCTGCAATCTGTTGGAGCAATCACCAAGTTTTTCTCCCTTGGAACAGCTGGGTGGTTCGAAATGCCAACCTTTTAGTTAGCAGCTGAGTACTAAACTGTGGTACTGCCAGGCTTCCTTTGTTGTTGTTGATAGGATCCACAGAAATGGTTCCAACTCATAGCGACCCTGTATAGGGTTTCCAAGGAGCAGCTGGTAGGTTTCAACTGCCGGCCTGTAGTTTGCAGTCTTTTCTTGGCATCCTCCCTTTCATACTTTGATGCCCTTCCTATTTATGCACTACACTGAGACTATCTTCTAGAGCATGAGTTTCTTTAAAGCCTAGTGTGTTCACTTAACTGTCCTGTCTTTGGAGAGCTACACAATGCCCTGGAGTTACTTGTTACTGTTAAAAATAATCAAAACAGATTTGCTGGGAGCAGTTATTCTATAGATAAGGGGAAACTATTCTGATTCCCAAAAAAAAGGAAGAAGCAAATGGCTCAAAGTAGACTGGTTACAAAGAGGCTTATAAAGAGAAGAGAGGGGAGAAGAATAGAAGATCTATTCATTGACTAATCTTAACATGATTAATTGAATCCTGTCCTCCCACTTTTACTAAGATCAATTGATAGCAGATTACAGGGTGGTCTTTCACTGAGCAGCTAAGTATTTGGTTTTTGTGAGTAAGAAAATCACAATAAGATGTCTGTTGTTTACCTTTCTTTTTGATATTGCCAAGGAAACCATTTATATGATTATCAATCTCCAACGAACTTCCATTTTCTACTAATGTATTACTTTTAAAAGGACACTTTTTGACTTCCTCAACTGTAAATTAGGTTTTAAAATGTATATATTTTTCAAGAAAAGTGGTCAGATATGATGAAATCAATCAAACTCATTATCTACTGGAGGATTTAAACTGTTGTTTGGTTTTTTTGTAATGCTTTTTTTCATTATAGTCTATGGTGTTCAATATTTTTTATTTAGTGTCTACTCAGCATCTAGCTGTGTGATGCTCTTAGCCCTCCATCTGCACATTGATTAGAATGTGAATCTAGCAAGACTGAAAAATAAAAAGGACTGTCTACTTTTTAAAAATCCAGTGCTTAGTCATTGCATCACATCTTGTATAAGGACAAAGAATCCTATTGAAACAATAAATACCAAAAGGCTTAGTTAGGTATGACAGTGTAAAGACATTTTATAAATATTTTGGTAAGTACATAAAAGAGAAGGTGATTATTTGCATTATGCTACATTTACTACCAGTTGAAATTCTTCATTTGCATTAAGCATCCATTTGAAGGAATGTTCTATTCTAGGGTCCAATTCCTCACATTTTATGTGGGCAGCATTAGAGTCGTGTATTTGGATATGTCATGAGGAGACTGTGCACTGAGCTGAGCACTGTATATCCCCAATGAAGGAAAGGATTTATATTAAACACTTGGAGTGAGTTAAAAATAAATAAAAGCCATTGAAAGGGCATTGATGTTTGACATTGAAGAAAACATGAAAATAGGGAGCGGCAAGAGCCATTTGTTCTCCAGCTGAAGAAAACCAACGTACTTGGTAGTTTCCTTGTGAAAAATATTCTGCAGATCCTGTTTTTAAAAGATATTGTTTTATTATTATATCAGTAACAATGGAATTTTGATAGAACACAGACAGGCAGCTAGGTCAGGATCTGACCTCCTCTGAGTTCCACAAGGCAAGCCTGGTACCTGGGTACCCACTCACAAGTGTTGAGTTTGTGACTTCCGGGGCAGTGCCCTGAGATATACCATCCATGCGTTCTAGCTCGGAGGTGGCCTGAAATGAACTGATAACAGAAGGAAGCGCTGCCCATCCTTTCTTGGAAGGGCTATTGGAGATTTGCTCAAGGAAGGGTTGTCAGCCAAAAAAGTGCTGAGTCACCAGTATTCTATTATAATGATTGAATGCATAGATCGCCTTTGGTTTAAAGATTCATAGTGCTAATAAGTTTCTCAGTTGTCATACCAGTGCCCCACGAATGAGAAAAGGCAGATTTTTTTTGGAAAAAAAAGAACAGGAGACTGAGTTGTCCTGAAGGAATTTGGGCAGGGAAGGTAAATCCAGAACAGTGAGAACCCCAGGCTCCCAGGCCCTTGCACGCTCTACCCAAGTGGCACCAAAAAAAATTTTTTATTTTTATTATTTTGACTTTTATTGAGGGCACCAACATTTTTTTTTTTTTAATAATTCAGCCCATCTTTCAGATAATAACATGAATATTTGGGGAGCTTTCTCTATTTTTTTAAATTTATGTTTACCTTATAAAAAGACAAAATTGGAATTATACTGTCTATTTGGACTCCTGATGTAGCACTGTAGGATCAGCACTGGATTGTAAGCCACAAGGTCAGCAGTTCAAACCCACCAGATGTTCCTCAGAAACCCTACACAAGGTCCCTATGAGTCGGAAGTGACTCTACGGAACTTAACAGCAACAAATGAGTCAGAACCAACTCAATATCACTTAATAACAACAACAACATTAATCTAGTCAGAGTCCAGGTAGCGTAGTGGATTACAAGCTGTGTTGCTAACCACAAGGTCAGCAGTTTGAATCTACCAGGTGCTCCATGGGAGAAAGATAAGGTTTTATGCTCACATAAAGCCTCAGAAACCCTACACAGGGTCCCTATGAGTCAGGACAGACGCGATGGCAAATAACTACCACCAAACACCATATTGGCCAGGTGGCATCATTGATGGACTCAAGTGTGGCAGCGGTAGTGAGGTTGGCCCAGGATCGGACATTGTTTCGTTCTGCTGTGCATGGGGTCGCTATGAGTCGGTTCCGACTCGATGGCACCTGACAACAACAACAACAAGCACCATACTAATCTTTATCTTGGATTTCACTTCAGTGTTTCTACAATATTTTTCCATCTCATTAAGTATTCTTTAAAACTGTAAATTCAATAAGTGCACAGGCAATTATTATAGTAAATATATAAATTATTTTAAGGGATAGTTATAGGGAATTGTTGCAGTAAATAAGTAAATTTCAACACATCCCAACAATTGAACACTGAAGTTTTATATGTGGTGCTGTAGGGTAGGCACTGGACTGCTAACTGCAAGGTTGATAGTTCAAACGTACCAGTCACTATTCAGAAACCCTATACAGGTTCTACATGAGCTAGTACGAACTCGACAGCACTTACTAACAACATTAAAGGGAGGTCCTTGGGTTGAATGGATGGTTTGCTCTTGACCACTTACCTAAAGGTTGGAGATTTGAACTCACCCAGGTGTTCCGTGGAATAAAGTCCTGGTAACCTGCTCCCATAAAGATCCCAGACAAAAACTCCAATGGAGCAGTTCGACTTTATAGAACACAGAGTTGCTATGAGTTAGAATCCACTCAATGACGATGGATTTGTGTGGTTTTCTGTTTGTTTAAAGTTAAAGGAGTCTACAAGTCTTTCTACTGACTGTTGTATTTTTCACAGTTCTCTTTATTATGTAACTTATACTGTACATGCAATGTTATTTTGGTGTGTTTTTTTTAAATGAAGTAGATCACAATTCTAAAATTGAACAGAACCATCTGGAATATGAGTCATGAAAAGTTAGAAAGAAAAAAAAGATAAAAGCTATAAAGCATGCCCAAGAAACTGAGGAACTGTGCCATTTCCTGTATTGCACAGGCTGAAAACTAGTATCTAAGCAAATGTTAGATTGGGTAGTTGTCTAGAATTAACTGACCCTGAGAATCCATGATTCATGTGCCCATAGAACAACAGTCATCAACTGATGCAGAGTGAGACATATTCTCCCCAGATTAGCTTGACATAAGGTACAGGCCGAAAGAGAAGGTGTAACCTGTACCTTTGTCTGCTCTTTACTTATTCATGAAATGGAAGTTCAGAAGAATATCCCTGTGTACAGCTCTGAGAGGGGTTTGTTCTCTGAATGAAGAGAGACTTGCTCAGTTGGCCCAGAAACTGAGAGTCAATCAGAAAAATTCTCTTCATTTCTCAAGGACTCAGATTTTGAAGTATTGAGCATGTTTATCCTGAATGAGACTTTTGCTTATTTAATACCAATATAACATATATTTTCCACTTGTGAAAAATAAAGAAGCCCCTTCTACAAAGCAGAGATCTGGCCTTTCTGTAACAATTACTATTTATTGAATTGTTTCCATATGCCACTGACTAAATGTTTTATATATTATTATATATTATTTAATCCTCACACTAACCAATGATAGTCATCATTCTACTTTACAGATGAAGAAGGAACATTTGGGGGACTGATTTCATACATTCATCCATCTATTCTTAAAAAACACATGCATTTGACTACTAAAATATGGCTTCCTGGTGTGATACTGTAAGATCAGCACTGAACTGCTGACCACAAGGTCAAAATTCAAATGTATCAGCTGCTCCTCAGAAACCCTATATGGGGTCACTATGAGTCAGAACCAACTGGACAGCACTTAACAACTTAATGACAACACGTGGCAAGCACAGTTTTGGTGCTGGAGACACTAACCATGAGGAACACAGCCAACACCTCTGTCTCTGTATGGAATGTACAAGACACACAGCAGGATTTTAAGCTTTGCCTGTCCATCTCCAAAGCACCAAAACCCAACACTAAACACATGCTATGACAGGAAACCTGTGAGAGCCCACAGAAGAACCAGTATATGGCAAAGCATCTTAATTTATTTTTTTGTGATTTGAGAATCACTGTGATTTCCTGTAAAATTAGGAATCACTCTGTAGATAATAGTGTGTTATGTATGCTTTTCTGAAGACTGGGTGGATGTAAGAGCCATTTGGTTTAACCAGATTTGGAAATCAGGTCCTTTGGTTTTGTCACTTCACAAAAAGCATACTGTTAATCTTTACGGAAAAAGCAAGAATGCTTATAGGGTCAAGATCGTGAAAAGAGTAATCACCAAAAGTGCAAGTTTTTTTCACAATCAACAGAGTTAAATAGAGTGGCAATGACAGGCAAATCATAGTAGATTGTCTATGCTTTGAAATTCATGATTCATCACCCACACATATTTTGGCAAGCATTTTGGCAAGAGAAGAACCCTCATCAGTCACAAAGGAAAAAGTGGAGGGATTTGCCCATGTAAAAACTAGCAAAACCAGAGCTTGAAAGCATCAATTCTTGAATGGGTTCTCCCTACCACACCACACAGTAGACTTCTTTGGGACACACCACCACTGAAATTACCTTATACCTCCCATATCTGGTGTCCTATTTGGAAGTTGTTGAATAAGTCCACAGTTGCAGAAAATCAAGACTTTATTTGGCTGGAGGAAGATCTTTTTATCACTATTCTAATAAAGTCCACAAAAGTTGTAACTAATATGTGTTCTAAAAATCAAATTATAAGAAGTTAATCATGTATATTTTAAGTGTCAGTTAACATCCAACCCCACCATAAGGGTGGGTTTCATCTTAAAAGCCACTCATTATTCAAGTGAGAGTCATCATAGAAAGCATGAAATCTTTCTGGAGAAGATTCAGTGACCAATATTCACCAGTATATTCAAAACAGAGACTGAGGTATTTTATTTGTGTTTAATCATTTTTTCATGAAAATCTATTGCTCATGCTTTATGTTAAAATGTATTGCTTATCTGGATTTATCAAAATAAAAGGAGTCCAATGAAGTACTTGGAAATCCAGTTTTATTGTTGCATAATGGTTTACTAACCTTGATAAATAAAAGTAGCAGAAAAGAATTTTAAACATTCCTTTAAATAGACTTACTAAAATGAAGTGAACCCCTTCAGGCTCTTCATATTCAATTGAGACATGGTCTGGTTTTTATTTTTAAAAAGTTTAGTTTGGTATTACGCTAACAAAATAACACTCTTCACAAATTTAAAAAATAATTAGAAGTATTGAAATAGGAAATTTGAAAATTAAAATGTTCTTCACAAGAGTCCAATAAAAAACAAATTACTGAATTTATTGAAATCCCTCTGACTTCAACTAGTATATGTTCCATATTACTTTGATGGTGAGTGGTGAACACAATATGTTGACTCTAACACCTATTTGCCTGGCTGTAATTGTGTCCACACAGCAATCAGATAATTAATGCAAATTGTGGGCATTCCTAAGAATCTGTCTATTTTTCAGAGGGGATGATAATTTGCTTTGATGAAGCAATTTTGATTGCATCAGTGCTGATTAAAATGAGTGACTCTTTTTAGTAGCCATGGGAACAAGGACAAGGAGTGTGAAGAGATTAATATGTATGCCCTTCCAGATGCTACTTATTGCTTTTGTGGAAGCATCTGTTCAGGTTAGAAGTATGCTTAATATCTCTAAAGCTAAATTCATTTGGCTTTGCTTTCTCTTCACAATTTTGTTGATTCTCTATAATAGCCTAAAGTAAATATAAAGCAAGGTGACCCAATACTTTACCCACAGGACCCTGTGTTCCTTCCAGAAATATGTCTATTTAAATATGTGTGCTCAATTGTGCTAAAAACAGACCCTCCTCTCAGATACATTTTTATTACTTCTATTTCTGAAATCTCTGGTGGATGTCCAGGTTCTTATACTATATTTATGTGCTTCTATTTTCCTGTATCAGTTTCCACATTTTCTAATATACTAATACATATATATTTGTAGGACTAACAGTACAAGAAAAGAACATCAAGAAAATTAACAATCCATCTTATTCATTCAGGCTCAGTCTGATCATGTTAAATGTATATTTATATCCTTATGTTTCTTTAAATATGCATTCCAAAACTATCATCTGTTCAACTTAAAGTAGTAAAAATCTCCTAGCAAGTAAACTTCATTAGATTAAGTTTCTTTCAAATCTATCAGCCGCTCCATAGGAGAAAGATGAGGATTTCTGCTCCCATGAAGAGTTACACCCTTGGAAATCCTATACAGAGTCGCTATGAGTCGGAACCGACTCCACGGTACATAACAACAAGTGCTGTGTATGACGTAAAAAGGAGAATACACAGGTTAATAAAGCATACACCTGATTTCAACAAATCATAAACACAGATAATTATGGTATAAGACAAGATGTTTTTTTTGTTAAGGGCCGCTGAATTGGTTCCAAACCTGTATAGGGTCTCCGAGGAGCAGCTGGTGAGCTTGAACCACTGACCTTTCAGATAAAACTGACTCTGCAGTCCAATACATTAACTCACAGTGCCACACCAGGACTCCTGTAAGACAAGATAAGAATAATTAAATGATAAAGATAAGAAACTAAACTAATGGAAATGAAGTAGATATTCATGTTGTGTAGGAAGCCACTTGGAGATAAGCCTTCAAGAATGATTTTTCTTGGGTCCACCAACAACACTCATGGAAGCAGCAATCAAGAAATCAAATAACATATTGCATTAGACAAATCTGCTGCACAAAACCTCTTTACAGTGTTGAAGAGCAAAGATGTCAATTTGAGGACTAAGATGCACCTGACCAAATCCAGGGTATTTTCAATAGCCTCATGTGCATGTGAAAGTTGGACAATGAATAAGGAAGACCATAGAAGAATTGCTGCATTTGAGTTATGGTGTTGGAGGAAAATATTGAAAGTGCCATGGGCTACCAAAAGAACAAATAGATCCATTTTGGAAAAAGTACAGCCAGAATGCTCCTTAGAAACCAGGATGGTAAAACTTCTTTTCTTATACTTCAGACCTATTATCAGGAGGGACCAGTCCCCAGAGAAGGATATTATGCTTGGTAAATTGGAGGGTCCGCCAAAAAGAGGAAGACCCCCAATGAGATGGATTGGCACAGTGGCATCAGAAATGAGCTCACGCTTGACCAGAATTGTGAGGATGGCCCAGGACCAGGCAGTGTTTCATTCATAGCGTCACTGTGAGTTGAAATTAACCAGATTGCACCTAACAACAACAACAACATGGTGTGGAGTTGTAAGATAAACACTAGACTGCTAAGTACAATGCCAACAGTTCAAACCCATCAGCTGGGCCTTAAACCCCTGTACAAGGTTGCTATGAGTTGGAACAATAACAATCCCAATGGAAAGGTACCCTGGTGGCACTGTGGGTTAGGCATTTTGCTGCTATGAGTTTGCAGCCCAACTTATAACCGACTACACCACCAGGGCTCCTAACCATAAGGTTGTTGTTGTTGTTGTTGTTGTTGTTGTTGTTGTTGTTGTTGTTAGGTGCCATCAAGTCAGAACTGATTCATATCGACCCCATGCACAGCAGAACGAAGCAATGTCCGATCCTGGGCTAACCTCACTACCGCTGCCACACTTGACGCCATCAATGCTGCCACCTGGCCAATCCATCTCGTTGGGGGTCGTCCTCTTTTTCTCTGATCCTCCATCTTACCAAGCATGATATCCTTCTCTAATGACTGTTCCCTCCCAACAATATGTCCAAAGTATGAGAGACGAAGTTTGGCCATCTTGGCCTCTAAGGAGCACTCTGGCTGCACTTCTTCCAAACAGATCTATTGGTTCT
>NW_006408529.1:17168278-17192038 GCF_000296735.1 Chrysochloris asiatica | reverse complement strand
GAAATTTTCTGTTCAGCTCTTGGACTTCCTCATTTCTTCCATTTTCTTTAGCATCTCTACTCTGGAGAGCAAGTTTCAGAGTCTCTTCTGACATCCATTTTGACCTTTTCCTTCTTTCTTGTCTTCTCAATGACTTTCTTCACGTATGAAGTTCTTGATGTCATCCCACAACTCTTCTGGTCTTCGGTCTTTAGTGTTTAATGTCTCAAATCTGTTCTTCAGATGATCTCTAATTTAAGGTGGGATAAATTCAAGGTCATATTTTGGCTCTCATGGACTTGTTTTCATTTTCTTCAGAGATGCCAAGGAGCAGCTGGTGAGCTTGAACCACCGAACTTCCAGTTCAAATGACTGTGCAATCTGATGCATTAGCCCACAGTGCACTAATCCAAATAGACTTCTGGTGTGGCACTGTAATGTCAGCAATGGACTATGAAACACAAGGTCAGCAGTTCAAACCCACTCCTCAGAAACCCTATGCAGTTTCGCTATGAGTTAGAACCAACTCAGTGACACATAACAACAACAAAACAATCCAAATTGAAGTAACAGCTCACAAAGGTGACTAACAACTATAGCCTGGCTGACCACACTAATCATATACTCTTGGAAGACATGAACTTGTTCAGATTTCCCTGGCACCTCTCGGGTCAAGAACAATGTCTCACAAATGGTAGGCACTCAGTTAAAAATGTGCTGACTGAGCCCTAATGAAGGCTGGAACAAACAAGCTTAGCGTATAAAGAGGAATAGTAAAAAATTCCAGTTTAACCAAAGAGCAGAATATGAGAAGGAAAATAGAGTACAACGTTTTGAAAATTAGACTGGAACCATATTGTGGTATGCTTGATTTAGAATTTATTCCAGATAGATAAGGCAAAGTCACTGATCCTCTGTAAAACATGGCAACAGTTCATCACTGTTAAAATTGCAATGATTTCAACATGGAATATTTTTGCAACAGAGAAATTGGAAGAAGGACTAGAGACAGGGAAATTTGAAAGGTTGTGGCAATAAATAATTGATAAAATAAAATACATATGAGAGTTGTTGGTGTCTTTTGTGAGTGCTTTCGATTCAGTTTTGACTCTACCCTATATGAGTTTTGAGGAGCAGTTGGTAGGTTTCAACTGCCAACCTTGTTGTTAGCAGTCCAGTGCCTATCCTAGAGTACCACACCAGCACTCATAAATGACAGTAATGAGTCTGAAATTAATTGTTGTTAATTAATTTCAGCAGTAATTGTTGTTGTTGCTAAGTGCTGTCGAGTCTATTCCAACTCATAGCA
This sequence comes from Chrysochloris asiatica, assembly GCF_000296735.1. NCBI lineage: Eukaryota > Metazoa > Chordata > Mammalia > Afrosoricida > Chrysochloridae > Chrysochloris > Chrysochloris asiatica. The sequence goes on along the minus strand of NW_006408529.1, from coordinate 17,190,750 downwards.
ATCCTGTATAGGGTTTCCGAGAAGCAGCTGGTCGGTTTGAACTGGTTCATAGCCTAGTGCTGACCCTACAGAGCCACACCAGAAGTCCAACAGCAGTAGTAGCAGCAATAAAAACAATAATAGCTAATATTTACTGATCAATTCTTGTATTTGGGATTTAAGTTAGAATTTTGATTAGCTAATTGGACTCTTATAGGTGAGGAAATGGAGACTAGGAAAATTTGGCAACTTCCTTAATGCTAGAAACTGGATTCGTTCTATATGGTGGATACTACGCAGAACTCTTTAGAAAATTTGCCAAATGCAACTTCCCCTTTGAACACCAATTATTAGCTAGAAAGCCCAGTACTAGCAGTAATAATTCTAAACCAAAACCTCTGTAGCACGGTGCTATTTGCAGGATGGTTTCCAGCCTTTCGTAACCACTGAATTATTGAAGGTTATGATAATCTGTAGCTGATGACCCATGAAAGGCTAAAGTTCAATGTAAATATTAACAAGAGAAATGCTTGAAAATAGATCTGTCTAAATTGATTTATGGAATGAGTTAAAGATTTACTGTAATCCTAGAATAAAAAGGTCTTTATTAAGATATAAACTGACAGCACAATCATATATACCGAGGTTTTGTTTCTGTGTTTAATGTACTGAGCATATGAGATATTCAAAGTGCTGAAGCAGCCGCAGTGGGCAATCAATGAGGGAAAAAGAATTTGTCTTTTACCCTCCTGCCCCCAGAGATTATAGCATGAGGGGCAGACAGGCATCACTGAAATATGTAGTTGAACATTGGTCAAAGCAAAGTGCTTGCCAGCATAAAAACAAAAGAGTAATTAACTGCAAGGGAGGAAGGCTCTGAAGGATGGGTAAGGATTTGGGTAGATAAAAAGGTTAAGAGAATTTTAAATCCAAACTGAAGGAAGAGTATGAAAGGTCATGGTGGGTTTCAGAAACAGCAGGTAGGCATGATGGAATTGAAGGGTAAGGTGGAAGATAAGGATGAAAAAGGAGAATTTGATCGGATCATGGCATGGCCTTGATATCATACTAATTTGACCTCTTGGAAAATTTCTGAGGAGAAGGAGGATATCTAGGAAGCTGCCTCTGCAACAGTGTCAAAGCTAATGAAGAGCTGTAGTAAAGTTAAGGTTCTTGAGTTCTCAGAGACAAACAAGGAATCTGATCATCTGATGGCTCATTAGGAAACTGTTTCAAAGGCTAAATCTGCACTTATCATGTTGTTGTTGTTGTTATTAAATGCTGTCGAGTTGGTTCCAAATCACAGTGACTTTGTATAGAGTTTCCAAGGAGTGGCATCGAACCACCAGTGAATTCGAATCACTGACCTTGTGGTTCAAACCAACTTTGCGGTCCAGTGTTGATCCTACATTGCCACAGCACATATCACAGCACTCTATAAAACAATTGATATTTGAGAATAACTCCCTCCTGCTTGCTGTGAGTCCTGGTGTAGTGCTGTGGGATCAGCATTGGACTTCAAACCTCAAGGTTGGCAGTTCAAAGCCACCAGCTGCAGCTTGGAAGCCCTGTGCAGGGTCACTGAGTCGGAACCAACTCGACAGCACTTACAACAACAACAAATTAGCTTGGAAGGTTATTAACTAGCTTCTCATTCTTTTCTCTCTCTCTCTTTTTTTTTTTTTTTACTTTTTGTTCATAAAAATATTCCAAATACTCAATAAAACAGGCAGAAGTTGTCCCAGCATGTTTTAAGGTTTAAATTTACTGGAATAATTTTGCTTTCCCCTAAAATGCTCAAGTATCCTTAAAAAAAAAAAAAAGTCAAAGCCTAAAAGAAAATAGGTTTTATTTAAATCAAGAAACCCAAGAACTTTTTAATACTAAGCTTCTTGGTTGGTTAACTCCACTTGGAACTTGAAACAATGAAAGGCTAATTTATTGTAACCTTGAAACTGCTATTTCCTGCTATCCAACTTTAAAAGAATTGGCAGACAGAGTACGGTAACAAAATAACTTGGCAACAAGTAAGTGCTAAAAACATGGAAAATTGTTACTTCTAAGGAATCTGCCCTTTGTATATGTGGCATACCAAGAAAATTTTTAGTTAAGTACTGTGATTGAAAATATTTAGATGTGATGATGTTGGAGTCTGTGAGTGACTACATTGCAGTTGATCTCTCTTCATTGATTTATGAAACCAAGACTTTGACTTTACCTGAAGCAAGGCCAGCATCCCGCTCTGTTGCTACCACTTTTCCTTCCTTGGTCCTAAAGGGATAACTGAATGAGAGCGACGTTGTTGTTGTTAAGTGCTGTCAAGTTGGTTCCGACTCTTAGTGACCCTTTATAGGGTTTCTAAGGCTGTAAGTCTTTGTGGTAGCAGAAAGTTTCATCTTTCTCTCACAGAGCAACTGGTGGGCTCAAACTGCTGACCTTGTGGTTTGCAGTCCAATGCTTATCCTACAGAGCCATCGTGCTCTGAGATACAAACTTAAAAAAGCATCACAAAACCAAAAGTTGTATTTCTAGTGTGGGTCAGACACATTTCCCACGTCCAATCCTCAAAGTCTATCTCTTAACCAATATTGGGAAGTATTCTGAGGAAATGACTAGAAAAAAGAGTTACTATAGAGCTTGAAGTAAATCAGTGTCTCAATTTTTTATGAGCTATTCAAGCACACTTGTATAACCTTATGTGTATATGCGTGTGTGTGAATCAGTTCCCACTCAGAGTGACCCTATGTGACACCGTAGGGTTTATAGGTGGTTTATAGGGTTTCCTAGGTTGTAATCTTTTTAGGGAGCAGATTGTCAGGTATTTTCTCCTACTGGTGGGTTCAAACCTTTGACCTTTAGGTTCACAGTTGAGCACTTGCCCATTGTACCACCAGAGCTCCTAACATACACTAGTATAACTGTTTTTAAATTTTTGTTTTCTTCCTGGCTTACCTAAAGAGTTATTTTCTCAGTGTTATTTTCTTATTGTCCTCATGTAAATAATATACTGTTAATGTGTATTGCTCAGATTTTAGCTCATTAAAATATACCCTCTTCTATGTGCTCCATAAGACAACCTAAACTGTCACTTAGTCTGCAGAAGTAAAAGTTTATTAAAAGTTCCTAAGTCAGATGGAGCAAAAAGAGTTCTTGTAGAGCTAGCCCTGTTTTCAGTACAGTTGTTACTGCTCTGCCAGCAAGAAGGCATCTGTGTTATTTCAGGTGATTGCCTGTCTGGCCAAGGTGTTGTCCAAAAAACACTATACCTTTAATGGTTCTGGGATGTATTAATTACTCAGATGTTTGCCTACTGCCCACTCTTATGATCTGAATTCAACTCTGGCCCTTTTCAGCTATTAAGAAAAATAATATTATACTGAGTCTTAAAAGGTTCTTTTCCCAGGCACTTTAGGTAGAGTTTGAGGAACAGAAAGGACCTTAAGCAAAACTCAGGTACTTCTGGCTAGTGAACTCTCAGTATCATCTCTGTGTACAGTTGCAACTTTTGTTTTGTTTTAAGTTTTTATTGTGAATTGAGTGAAAGTTTACAGGACAGATCATCAGTTTTACATTCAGTAAATCATACATCCTGTTTCATTATAATGATTATAATCCCCTCCATGTACCATCAATTAACAGCATTTCTCTCTATTCATTTTAGCTCTTTTTAAAAAAACAAAAAACACTCAGGCATATATAATAATCTACACCACCAAAGGGCACATTCTGCAAGCCTACCTCCTGGCCACCAGCTATCAGTCCCTCTTTTCCCATGAATTTAGAGTTCTCAGTTGCTCTCTTTCTTCATGTCCCCATCTCTGCCTCCATCTCTCCTATTGCTGCTTCTCTGATAAGGTCTCGCATTCAGCTTGTGCTCTTCTCACTTGATAGTCCTATGGTCCTCTGTGCCTGGACTGTAAGATTAACTACACCCCTGTTTTTGTTTAAAAGCTTCTACCTTTACATTTGCGATAGTTGCAATTAGTCATGATAACAATTATTCACTATTGAATCATAAGAATCTTATCCCCCATCTCTTTTTACCAGACCTATCTAGACAAGATAAAAACAATTCAGTGGGGACTCTATCTTCCCCCACACGCTCTTAAACTAAACTCTCTCTTGAAACCTTGTAAGCCAGTCACTTTCTGCCTTTATTGCCCCCTCATTTTAGGTAGCCAATGTCTAAGTTGCCAAACTTTGGTTTTAATTAAAAGAGGAAATTGTGTTCTACCATTGAAGTGAAGGAATGAGGGGAAAAGACTTTCAACAAGTCTTCTCAAACTGCTGACACAGAATTACTAATGAACCATCCTGATTAGTTTTTTAATATCAATCAGGTACCAGAGACTGGTTCATTACAGAGTACCATTCTGCAAAGACTAAAGTGATAAGGGCTTTTGCATCTCTAAAAATAACCAGGAAGGCAATTCAGCTGCTTCATGTTAAATACAATTAGAACAAATTGTAGAAAAAGATTTCCACATAATGTCATTTCTAATTCAAAACCAGATGAATAATAATAATTTTAAATAAATATAATTGTCCATGGCTAATTCATACTGAAGAATCATTGGGGAACCAAGAAATCTGTCTTACTACAGTTTTATGAATGTTTTTCATATTTGTTTTAACAAAATTTATTAACACATATGTGACACTGTTCTTCAGATAAGTAGAGAAAGCTTGTACGTCTGTGATCACAGCTGCTTCATTAACCTGAGTTCAGAAACATAATACATGATTTTTTTAAATGTATTTCTGCTGGATTATTCCGCATTTTGATTGTGTCCCAATGTATCTTACAAACCTTTTAACAGGTATCAATGGTGTTTTTTTATATAATGATGTGGGACTTAAATTATTATTTGACTACAACCATTTTTTTCTCTCTGACTACATTTTGGTCTACATTGAAAAGATTGTTTTGGAGAAAAATTATAATCATGAATAAAGTCTGGATTTCTATGAGGAAAACCTCCTTCTAGTCCTTCAGAACAGTACCACCCCCTCAAATAATTGATTTTATTCTCCTAAAACTGATTTTGTGTTTCTGATTTTTTTTTTCCCAGTGCATATTAACACAGCAAACTTTTTTCTAGGAAGAAAAACTGTGGCATTTTCTTCTTCCGCTTTATGGTAAAATGTTTGGCTTCTTCGAAATCATGGTCTAGGGTTCATAGTCTGGTATAGCAAACAAATGCTTTCTCCATCCTGTTTGGCTACCAATTCTGTTTGCAGTTCATATCTGGATCTAAATTCCAATTGAATGTGACAAAAGAGGATTGGGGGTCAGAACTTTCACAGGCTGCCCCAGAATGTTTGCTTACCCAAGCTTCAAAAAAATGGTCAACGCTACCTGTTGTGTTGTTCTATCAGAAAGTTAGGGCAAAGATTCAATCACCATGGTGATCTTGTCTAAATACATAACAGATCAAACAGTCATACCATAGTTAAAGAGTAGGGGGTTGGGAAGCCAAGAGGCATAAGGAAGTTAGTTAGCTTTCACTCTTTGTTCATAGTGTATTTTTCCATGGATTAGCCCACATTATCCTCTGAAAATCCCCATGAGGTAGTAGATGAGAAATTTTATTATCACTCCTACTGAACAGGTAAGGAAACTGAAGACCAGGGAAACAAAGTGATGTGCACAAGGATATTAAGTTTTGGAGCCGTGGTTAAAACTGAATCTTCCAAAAGCTGGGGATCAAGGTTCCGTACGTATCCCATGTGCCTCATTCCAAGGGTAGGCTTTGACTTAATCTAAGCTGTGAAAAATAACAATTGATTCTTTGGGGATGATAGCTAAAATATCTTTTTTGAAATGAAGTGCTTTTTCTAACTCTCAAAATCAAATAAAGAACATGTCTTCTAGCAGTTGGTGTGGTTTTCACATAAAGTAGTTTAGCCGTACCAGTTGCTGTTCAGCTGATTCTGAATCATGGCAATCCTACGTATGTTGGAGAGATCTGAGTCCCTTCAGGTTCTCAAAGGCAGCTTTTTCAGAATTCAAGCACCAGGCCTATCTTCTGAGGTACCTCCGCGTGAACTTGAACTGTCAACATTTCAGTTATCAGTCAATTCTTTTAACCATTTATTAAGAAAGCAAAGGATTCAGGTCCAACCTATTAGTCATGAAAGATTTTTGTTTTTATTATTTGCCAAGGTATGTTTCTAACAATTTTTAGAAAATGTCTAGAAACCTTAACATATAGTCCACACTTTTTTTGCTGCATAAACTGAATGTACAAGGTAAAATACAACTTATATCATCATTTTGGTTGTAGCGATCATGTCAATTGTAAAGAATGCTCTTATAATATTAATTTTAAAATAAGGACTAATTCAAAGGGAAAATGAGGAATGTAAGGCTTTTTTTCTATTGGTTTTCTAGACCTCAGAATATATCACTCTGTTTCCTACTAAGCATGCCACAGATATTTATTTGTCTTGCCGGTCAATTGTAGTTTGGGGGCTTTCTTTGCCTTCAGATAATTTTTAATGAAAATAATCAATGAGGGAATAAATATTGTTTTTTAAATGCTTTATTCTGACACATTTACAGGTTTAGAGGTTTTATATTATGAATTCTATAATGTTGCTCTTTTCGTGCCTTAGACTTTCTTAGGGTAGTAAATCACTTAAAATCCATTCAAATTTCTCTTTAAAAAATGTTGTAATTGCTAATGATTAGTAAGGTCCACCTGAAACATTGAAATTAAATTTTATATTTAAGCTAACCATTTCCCTTTCAATTATTCATTTCAGGTGCAATTAAGTGCATGGTAATGTTTTAAAAATATATAGTTTTGAGCATATCTTTTGTCTCTTTAACAATTACTCAATAAGGACTTTCATGGGAACAGCACTGTATTAACTTATTAAGTCTATGGTACAGAAAACAATGAAACATCATGAAATATAGGTCTTATCCTCAAAGAATTTATAGTCTAAATGAGATCAGCCTGTCATAAATAAAATGAGTGAATATGTAGAAAAAGAGTGGGGAGGGGAGGCAAGGAGAGAGAAAGGAAAAAAGAAAGATTAAGAACTTTGAAAGAGATGCAGGTCACAGTGACCTGGACTAATGAAAAAAAAAAAAAAAAGGAATTGCATGAGCACCTTTAATTCAACTATATTGCCACCAGGAATAGGTTAACTAGCCAATATCAAGCCCATTATGAGTCAGTTAAAGAAAAAATACAATTTAATATAAAATTGAGGTCTTCCTTCTTATAATTATGCATGTACAAAAATTTAGTAGGACGTTCCAATCTGCTGGATTCAAACTGTGGTAGTACATTTGTTGGGACAAAAGCTCAGCTGGTATTAATGAAGTTCCAAAATAATAGCGGCTTAAACAAGTGAGAAGTTGATTTCCCACTCATGTCAAAGCACAAACTGGTGACCAGGGCTAGTAGGGCAGCGCCACAGTAACCTGAGATCTAGGCTCCTCCCATCTAGGCTTCCTCAACACATGGTTTCGCTTTTGTGGTCAAGATGGCTCCTCCTGGTCCTAACCTCAGACCTTCACTGCTGCCCCCAGAAAAGAGGCAAAGGAGAAGCGGAAGGCATGCGCCTTCCTTTGAAGGTCATGACCCCGTAGATGTGAACATAGAATTTCCTCTCACATCGTACTGGTCAAAATTTGGCCACACAGCAAAGGAGACTGATAAATACTAGAACCATGTGCCCTACTAAATTACGTAATGCATAGTCAGAAGTAAAGCTTGGCCATTACAGGACAACTAGCTATCTGTGCCTTGTGCCTCATCCCACCACTGCAGAAACGAGTCATGAGGTATGAGAGAAAAAGAATTTTCTCATCCTGTTACTAGGACTTCCACTTTCAAAAAATAGAAGAGAAATTTGCTCTTGGATGATTTCAATAATCAAAGGAAGATTTCTCACCTTGTCAAGTACTACTCATTTACAGCTGAAAATTAGCACCTTATGGTAAGCTCATCAGAGCCAAACATGATTAAACTTGTCACTAAAATATCAGGACAAATGTTCTTGAAACATGGCATTTTCTCCCTTCGCCTTTTTTTTTTTTTTTTTTTTCCTTTGTCCGGTTTATTTACAATGAAAAAGTAGGTTGCAGGATGGAGTTGCAGAAACTGATCCTTGTAACTGTTACTTTATATATCACATAGTTGATAACCAAATGCTGCAGACGAAAACATGTCTAAATTGTGTTACCATAGACTAGCCTCGCCTGATCACATTTAATAAACAATTACAGTGTACAGTTCACACTGGCTTGAGAGACTGTGAAAAACAAAACTGAAGAGTCTGTCTACCTTATTCTCCAAGGAGCCAGCTCATTTTAATTTAAGAACTTTAGTTCTCTTTGACACCTGCGACTCCTCCAAACCAGACTGCTTGAATTTTCTTTCCAATTCTTCTTGCTAGCCTATCTCTAGGAAGCTCCTTTGCCAGAGTAGTCCTAAAAATCGTATGATTTTACACCCTATCATGCACCTTTCTTTGTTCAATAGGCAATAGACAAGCTGGGGTTTTTTGTTTTGTTTTGTTTTGTTTTGAGTTTCTGTTTTAAAGGTTTTGGGCAAACTTGTAATTTAACGCTTATGCTATAATCTATTTGTGGTGGTGGCATGCTGTGGAGTCAGTATCAACTCCATCAGTATAGGGTTTCTGAGGCTGGAAATCTTTACAGGAGTAGAAAGCCTCATCTTTCTCCTGAGGAGTGGCTGGTGGATTTGATCTTGTGGTTAGCAGCCCTATTCGTAAGCACTACACTACCATGTAGTCTTAATCCATTTGTAGTGGTAGTGTGCCGTGGAGTCGGTTCCGACTCATAGTGACCCTACACAAGGTTTCTGAGGCTGGAAATCTTAATCAAATTCCTTTGTATACATAGGAATCACCTTGGGATCTTGTTGAACTGTAGATTCGGATTCAGTATATCTGGGGTGGAGTCGATTCCGACTCATAACTACCCTGTATAGGTTTTCCAATACTATAAGTCTTTACTGGAGTAGAGAGCCTCTTCTTTTTCCCATGGGACAACTGGTAGTTTCGAACTGCTGACCTTGAGGTTAGAAGCCCAACTGAAAACCACTACGCTACCAGAGCACCTTAGTATATCTGGGGAGAAAAGGCAAATTCTCAGCAGGGGATCAAATCAAAATGAAGTGTTCAAAGCCCTGGCTTCCACATGACAGGTTTGCTTAGAGCAAGCTGTAAAAGAAATTATGGCACACAATTATTTTAATAAATTTAATAAATTGGTTGTTAAGGGCCATCTAATCAGTTCTGACTCATAACAACCCATGTAGAGGGTTGCCAAGGAGTGGCTAGTGGATTTGAACTGTCAACCTTGTGGTTAGCAGTCCATTGCTTATCCAACAGGGCCACACCAGGAACTCCATAGAACATTAAAAATTGGTAGAGGTCAAGGATACATACCTAAATGGTATTTATTTTGAAAATAAGAAAGCAGAAATTCACAGAGGTATAAAAATTCCTGAAGATATCCACCCAGTTAACAACAGAATCCCAAACCCCAGACCCTCAACTCCCAGAAGAGTACACTTTCTATTACATAACACTCAGGACAAAATAAAATTTTTAAGTAGAATAAACTTTGGAAATAGTACCTAACCGTAAGCTCATATATAACTAAGTATTATTGTTGTAGTTAGGTGCCATTGATTCTGTTCCAACTCCCAGAAACCCTGTATAAAGTTTCTGAGGAGAGACTACTGGGTTTGAACGGCCGACCTTGCCGTTAGCAGTGCCACACCAGAACTCCAATAACCAAATACAAGTATGTAATTGTTATTGAGAATGCGATGCTAATGAACAATGGAGAAAAAGTACATTTTAAGAAAACCTCATCAGTTTTCTCTGCTTCCTGGAAGTTTTCCTATTTTGATTAACTTCCTTATTTACTTAAGTAAACTGGTATTTCTTTTGATCAGAAGGTTTTCATCTTTTTGAATTTTTGTAGTCAGATCCCTAAACTCTTGAGTGCTTTCATGCTATGTTAAGGATGCAATGAAATAATACTAATAATCATAAAGAAAAATGATAGTTTCCATGTCTTTAAACATTTCTTTGGGCCAGGCACTTTGCTAAGTCCATGACATACATTGTTTTATTCCATCTTCATAGTGATACTATGAAGTATGCACTATTATTGTTTCAATTTTATGGTCCTGTAGAATTTACTCTAGGTCACGCTGCTGTTAAGTGACATTGAGTTGGTTCTGACATGTCAGACCTTATATAGGGTTTCCAAGGGGCAATTGGTGGATTTGAACCACCAATTTTGTGGTTAGCAGTCAAGTGCTTGTTCTACAGCTTCATGCCAGGATGCCCTAGATCACATTACTAAAACCATGGTTTATATGCAGATTGTTATATTTGACTAGATTGGTTGTCATAAAAAATAAAGTATATATACTTTTATACATAAACACACACATATGTAATACATATTATGTTGTTGTTGTTGTTGTTAAGTACTGTTGAGTCGATTCTGATCCATAGCTACCATGTATAGGGTTTCCAAGGAGGAGCTGGTGAGCTTATATATATGTATCAGGAAGGATCAATCTTGGGAGAAGGACATCATGCTTTATACAGTAGAGGGTCAGCAAAACAAGAGAAAGACCCTTAATGAAATGAACTGATACAGTGACTGCCACAATGGGCTCTGACATGCCTACGATTGTGAGGATGCCACAGGACCTGGTGATGTCTTTCTGTTGTGTATAAGGTTGCGATAAATTGGAAAGGACTCAATGACACCTAAGAACAACTTGTTCAGGAGGCAGAGCATAATAATGAAATGAGCCTTTGTCTTGGCACCAGAAGAGTTACAATAATTTCTATGTCTTTTTTAGTGTGGTGTACTGTAGGTTAAGAGCTCCACTGCAATGTTGGTTTGAACCTCAAGGTCAGCAGTTCAGCTCCACCAGCTGTTCCTTGGAAACCCTATACAGGGTCACTATGAATCAGAACCAACTCGATATCGATTAACAACAGCCACCCAAGGGTTGAGCTACTCAGACTTCATTTGCAGTGCTTTATCTCTGTTGACCTATATATGTGTAAGCCTACTGTTTAAACCATAGCCCATATTAAACTATTATTTTAAAGAATCTTTGAAAGATATGATTCAATTTGATTAAATAAATGCTGGTTGCATACTGGCCCCTATTGGAGGAATACTGGCCTTGCTCAGGTACCAATTCTTACATTTCAACAAGGCTATTATCCTCCCATTGTGCAAAACAGTCCCACTTTTAATAACTCATTGAAAATATCAGGGAAAAATATATTCTTAAGCAATCACTGCTTTTTTTCTGGCATTTTGACAGTGGGGTGGTTATGCCCTGTGATCAAAGGAAAACATAAACCAGTCATCTCCTAGCAACTCACTGAAGATTACTCTCGGGGAATAATTTGTGTAGCTTGAGCATAGATAACTGCTAAATTTGAAGCCAGCAGAGTTCTTACAATGGTCATTAACTCTTTCCAGTATCCTGCAAGTACAGTGAGCTTGTTTTTGATGACTTTGCAGGAAGACCGTGCTCTAAAATTTCCCAAGCAGGCGCAGTTTTATGTGAAAGAGACCGAAGAGTTTCATAATCTTTTATTGTTGTTGTTATTAAATATCAAATTGCAATTAAATGTCACTAGTAATCAAAATCATTTAGCTAGTCTGCAGTTTCCCCTTACTGAAGCCTGCCTTCCCAACTGTGATATAAAAGGACATCTGTCACATAGGGTTGGACTGCATCACAGCATTCCTACCTCCCCTGATGTTTTTCCCAGTGGGTTTCTTATCTGTGCCCACAGTCTGGTGTGCTGGTGGGACCAGTCAATCAACACCACTCAGAGTGCGGCTCGGGAAGCTGCTACACGTTTAGACTTAATGTACAAAATGAAGGTGTTATTAACACTGACTTTACTCAGCCATCTGTGCCTTCAAGAAACAAATGTGACACTAAAAAAATTAACTTCATCTAATTAATCCCAGATTTTTACAATCCTTAAAAATTATAGATTAGTAAAAGGTAAAACCTAACTAAAGATTCATTTGAATGAATACTCAAAGCAGGAAAGGGACCTGAAAGGGAACACATCCATTTTCCACTTGTCAAACATGCTTTTAAAATTCTTTTCCTGGGATTGTGGTTCTCAGAGTGTAGTCCCTTAAACCAGAAACATCCACATCACCTGGGTTGTTGCTGTTATTAAGTGTCATGGAGTCGATTCCAACTCATGCTGACCCTGGTTTCTGAGGAGCAGCTGGTGGGCTTGAACCACTGACCTTGTGGTTCAAACTGACCTTGTGGTTCAAACTGACCTTGTGATCCAGTGCTTGTCCTACAGCCCCACACCAGGGTATCACCTGGGAACATGTTAAAAATTGTAAATTCTCAGGCCCCACCCCCAGATCTACTAAATTAGAAACTCTGGAGGTGGCATTCAGATTCCAGTATTTAAAAGCCCTGCAAGTGATTTTGATGCACACTGAAGCATGAGAACTGAGGAAAATTTGCAACTTGGAATAAGAAAAAGGTATTATTCTAACCATTATATGTTCTTTTATAAAATAACTACAATCAGTGCTCTCAGTTCAATTCAATAGACTTCTTGTCCTGAATGCCAAGCCACAGAAGTGAGTGGTTAAGCACTCAGCTGCTAACCCAAATGTCAGCAGTTCAAACCCAGCAAGAAAGAACCTTCTGAGGAAGTTCTGCTCCGTCCATGTTGTTGTTGTTCAGTACCATCCAGTCAGTTCCAACTCGCAGCAATTCTGTATAGGGTTTCCGAGGAGCAGCTGGTGAGTTTGAACTTCCGACCTTGTGGTTCAAACTGAACTTGCAGGCCAATGCATATTCTGCAGCACCACATCAGGACTCCACTCTATCCTGTAGGGTCTCAAAAGTTGGAATCAATAGCAACAGGTTTGGTTTGGTTTTCTTCTTATCCAAACCACACTGCTCTGAGAGCTGGTGGATATGCGTTCTAGTTTAGACACTGGAAGTTTCATTGTAATCACTGGAGATGTCTTTAGGCAAACCACTACAACTCTGCAGAATGTGTTTCCTCATTTGCCAAATGAGAGTTGAACATCTAGACAATCTGTAATGAATGCTTCCTTAAACTTTGACTTTTGATAATATTGTGTACGTTGTTGTTAAGTTCCATTGGTCAGTTCGGACTCACAGCAATTCTGCATGGGGTTTCCAAGGAGTGGCTGGTAAGTTGGAACTGCCAACATTGCAATTCAAACCAAACTTGTGGTCCAGTGCTTATCCTATACTGCTACACCAGGACTATATTATGCAAAATCCATATTTATTTGAAGAGTGTATGCCATAATTTTCTTTTCAAATTAACTCTAATCAGACCTGTCATGTGAAAAGCCAGAGTTATAAATCAAACACAATTACAGGCAGATGATTTACTATAGTCCCTATAAATGATTCATATTCTTTACAAATAGTTGAGACGATTTAATTAAATAGCAGACTTTCCCAATGTCTCTAAAATACAATATGATCATTCTTTTTTTTTTTTTTTTTTTTTTAATGGAGTCCTGGTGCAGCACTGCAGGATAAGCACTGGGCTGCTAATCACAAGGTTAACAGTTCAAACCCACCAGTCACTCATTCAGAAAGCCTGTACTGGGTTGCTATGAGTCAAAACTTACTCGATGGCACTTAACAATAACACTTACATGTAAAACTTTTAAGGAAAATATCTACTGTGTAAAGAAAGGTTCAGGATAGTATTTAACAAATACTGCATTTTTAGAACTATTGCTAAGGGTTATCTCTTTAGTTTCTTGTTTGAACCTTTTAACTTTCTCATCATTCTAAACATGGTTGTCTCAGCACAATTACATACCAACTTTATACGAAATAGTGTGTCCATAGGGGAAAATCCTTCTTGTATCATTGACTTTTTGACTCTCAACTATCAATACAAAATGATTTTGCATAGCATTAAACATACTAACGAATGCCCAAATTGAGAAACTATCTCAATCTTAACACAAATTTGAGAGGGTTTCAAGAAGTTCATGGAAAAATTCCATTATCTTTTAATTCCATTTTTCCATGAACTTTTTGAAGTTCCCTTGTACTATTGATGGTAAGATATTATCTATCCTAGTGGCACTGTGGGTTAATATGCTGGACTGAAAAGTCAGTTTGAACCACAAGGCTGGCAGTTCAAGTTCACCAGCAGCTCCTCAGAAACCCTATACAGGGTCACTATGGATTGGGACCAACTCAATGGCATTTAACAACAACAACAATGGAGTGGATCTCAAGACCAAATTAAAAGCCTCTAACTACATTAACTATATGGGTCCTGGTATTGCACTGTAGGATAAGCACTGGACTGTTAACCACAAAATTGGCAGTTCAAACCGACCAGCCGCTCCTCGGAAACTCTATACAGGGTGGCTATGACAGCACTTAACTATATGACTTATATCCAGATTATTCAGTCACTAAACACACATCAGACAGTGAAGGTCGGCAGTTCAGTAAAGCAAGAGAGGAAAGGCCTGGTGATTTGCTTCTGAAAGGTCACACCCTGAAAACCTTATGGAGCACAATTCTACTCTGTACCCTTGGGGTCACCATGAGTGGGAGCACTCTCAATACTTTTAATAGAAGCACCATTCACTTTTTAATAGAAGTAATATACCAAAGCTTCTGCCCTTTATGCATATTAACCCATTAGATCCTTTCAACAACCCTGGGAACCTGGCATCATTGTTATCCTCTTTACACAGGATGAAACTCAGGCAGGCTTGGAAACAGAATGAGTAATTTGTCTGAAATTATTCATCTGGAGATGGTAGAACTGGGCTTTTAACCCAGATACCCTGGCCTTAATATAAAGCTTTTGATGTAGCCATTTACAGTTTCCATCTCTATGTCTAAAAATGAAGACAAAAGATGCTGCTACAGTTCTTGAAAATAGCTCATAATTTGAATAAACACTTTTACTGTAAAACCTTCTGATGGCACAGAAGTTGTGTCTAATTCTATTTGTCATGAAGAGGAAGAGGGGTGTTTTCTTTTAGGTATCTTATTCGGTGGTTTATATTTAGAAAAGCGTCTTCATTCTTAGCAGGCTAAGGAGATTGAGTAGACTTTCCCTGAGGGGTGCAAACAGTCACCACGCTCACTGCTAACTGAAAGATTGAAGGTTCTAGCCCACCTGGATACCTGGTGTGCTGTAGGGTAGGCACTGGATGCTAACTGCAAGGTCAGTAATTCAAACCACCAGCCAGTCTGCAGGAGAAAGATGAAGATTTCTCCTGCATAAAGTCTCAGAAACTCTGTATGGAATTGCTGTGAGTTGGAATGGACTTGCTGGCAGTGAGATTGTTTTTGTTTGTTTGTTTGTCTGTTCGTTTGTTTGCTGAAGCACCTCAGAAGATAAATCAGCATTGAAAACTTCATGGAGCACAGTTCTACTCTGGTATACATGGAATCTCAGTGAGTCCGAGTAGATTCCAAAGCCACTGACTTTTTTGTTTTTTGTGTTCAGTTCTCTTTCCAGTAGTAGCATCCTAGGACCTCGTACAGTAGGTATCACTGTTAAGAAGGATAACCTTCTTCCAAAAAGCCTATTGTATATTCTAACAGCATTTACTGAGAAGTTATTGCTGTGTAGCATTGAGTCAATTCTGACTCTTAGCGGCGCTATATGATAGAATAGAATTGCCCCATAAGGTGTCGTACAATATATTCTTCATAGGAGCAAATCATCAGGTCTTTTTCCTTCAGAGCCGCTGGTGGGCTCAAACCAACACCCTTCACTTAGCAGCCAAGCAATTAACCATTGTGCCACCAGGACTCCTTAATGAATAGTTGTTGTTAAGTGCCATCAAGTTGCTTTCAACTCATAGCAACCCTGTATACAGTTTCCAACAAGTGGCTGATGGGCTTGAACCACTGACCTCGCAGTTAGCAGTCCAGTGCTTATCCTACAGTGTCACACCAGAACCCTGTTAGTATTTATTATTTATCTGTTGGTCATATTTATATATTGGACATTTATTGAACATTATTATTTTTTCATTTAATACTTATTATCTCTATCTGTAAGGCATTTCTGGCTGGAGTCCTGGTGTGGCGCTGTGGTTAATGCACTGGACTGCAAGGTCAGTTTGAATTGCAAGGTAGGCAATTCAAGCTCACCAGCTGCTCCTTGATAACCCTATGTTGTTGTTGTTGTTAAGTACTGTGGAGTAGGTTCCGACTCATAGTGATCCTGCACAGGGTCTCCGATGCTATAAATCTTTACAGGAGCAGAACGCCTCATCTTTCTCCCACGGAACCACTGGTAGTTTTAAACTGCTGACCTTGGGGTTAGCAGCCCATTTTGTAACCACTATACTACCAGAGTGCCTTTGGAAACGTTATACAGGGTCACTATAGTTCGGAATCAACGTTGACAACACTTAACAACAACAAAGGCATTGCTAGTCAAGGGAGGGCAGCATGAATGTAACTGCCACTCATGCTTACTTCTAAAGGCTTTGGATCCTGTCCACACTTTCAGTCTGTTAAGAGTTCAGATTAAATGATCTCCAGAAGTTTTCTACTCATTTCATAAAATTAGTTTTAGTCTACTTACACCAAGTATTTTTTGAAGTACAACCGAGTGTCTTTCACTCCTGATAAGTTAGAGCTTAAGGAAAAATACAGTTAATTCTACCAGTGTTTGCCTGGTTTAAAACCTTTGTCACATTTTTGTTCTGGGCCTTATAATTCTTTAAAATTCATTTAAAATGCTAAATTATTTTTTTATCTTTTATTTTATGGAAAAGTATTTCATTCTATGTTTATCTCTTCCAACTAGTTATATGCCTTTTCTGAATTTTGTTGCCTGTCACTTGGAGTATGTCAATGTTTCTTAGAGATAAAAACTATAAACTTGAGAATAAAATGTCAAAACAAAATAAATAGTCTTAACTTATCCCAGTTTCCTTGGCGTAACTCTATTTTATGCCTGTTATGTCAGCATTTGTATAGGTGACAATCTCTTTACTCTTAAAGTCACTTTCTCAGCTTAGACAAATTACATGCATGTTCTCCTTACTGATCCACATGACTCGATTTCAAAGACCAAGACATTATGGGAAAACTGGTGTTTTGTGAATGTAGAGGAGGACCACATCAGAACACAACATGGAGGATGACTGTATTATTAGATTTTTACATAACTGCCAGACCACCGGGAATCATGGCCCAGTTAAGTTGGCACATAACCTTCATCATCACAGCCAGTGTTCGGCTTGCCTCACATCTCAGAATGTCTTCACTGTCAGACATTCATCACTAATAGACAAAATAGTCCGATAGATTTTTTTATAGTTCTAGTCAATGTAAGGCATCCTGGTATGGCGCTGTAGGATAAACACTATACTTTAAGGTTGTTTAAACGACAAGGTCAGCAGTTCAAATTCACCATCCGCTCTTCAGAAATCCTATACATGGTTACTATGAGTTGGAATCAACTCAATGGCACTTAACAACAACAAGTCAACATAAAATGTTGGATAATGCAATAGCTGATAAGTGAGGAGTAGATATAGTCTGGTATCTAAAAGCAGTATAAAGCTAATGATTAAATAGGATAAATTAGTTACTTACAAAGAAATTTATGTATATTTACTAGAATATCTTGACATTTCCTAGAACCTGACATTAGAAATAATGCCACTGTAAATCGATTTTTATTAAAACTAAAATAATTTACAAGCCATAAACTGTATCTTATATTAATACTAACTTCTATAAATGCAATTCTTTATCCATTCACAGAATCATGTGTTCTGAAGGTAACTTAAGTAAAACTTTAAAACAATTTGAGATACACAGTCATGAGATTATTTTATTTGATATTGCAAAACATATTTCTGCAGAAATGTTAGGTTGCAAGTTCTGTGTGCTGACAAGATGAGAGAGAAAAAGAGCCTGCAACAATTTAAAATAGAAATGGTAAACACAAAGTTGCGCAAGCTGCCATATTGCCAACTTAGTTATCACATGAAATTTAAGTTTAGAACTGGCCCTAGGAACCAGAGGTACCCTTGGAGGTTCACTGAAAAACATTGCTCACAACATCCTACCACCCAGCCTAATGATTCTTCTCATTATACAAGCTACTTCTTTGGAAAGAAAGACAACCTGTTAAAGTGTAAATGTATTCTTTTGATAAGGTAACACTTAATCACGCATAACTTTAATGAAACTCATGGGAATTGAATGTAAAGATGTTAGGCATATATCCAATTAAATAATGGAGGCTGTCATTACCAAGAAAATAATATTTTTATGATTCTTTAGCTGCGTGGGAGTGTTCCTGCCTCATTCATAGAACTGAAAATTAAAATCACCAGTGGCAGTGGTAGATTCCAAACTTCA
This sequence comes from Chrysochloris asiatica, assembly GCF_000296735.1. Taxonomy (NCBI): domain Eukaryota; kingdom Metazoa; phylum Chordata; class Mammalia; order Afrosoricida; family Chrysochloridae; genus Chrysochloris; species Chrysochloris asiatica. The sequence goes on along the minus strand of NW_006408529.1, from coordinate 17,172,331 downwards.
CAGAATTTCATCAGAATTGTGTAGAATCAATATCCACAATCAAAGTCCAAAGTGAGATCATGATGTTTGTCTAGGTTCACCTGAGAGGACAACGAAGGCAAATAATGGTGTTCAATATGAACATATGACAAACATAATTGTATTAAACAGATTTGGAGATATCACTTTATTCAGTGCTGCAACATAAATATAATTAAAGCAAGGCAATTACAAATACTAATGTTAATCATTTCTATTGACCAAGCTATAAAACATTGACTTGTTTCACCCTTTGATTTTGTTTTGCATTCCTGTCCACAGCAGCAATAGTTCCAAGATTGCTGCTAAAAGGTAAAGTTGATTATTTCTTTGCATTCCCTAAAGGGGAATAAAAATAAAAGATTGGGATCAACAACTTGTAATACTCATCCCTTCCTTTCTCTGTCCCACGTGTAACCATGGGATGCCGTATGTGGGCTGAACCTCACTAGACAATCTCCAGCTGGATCCCCGGTTCCACCCCATGACTGAATTTCCTGCTCTGAATCACATTCTCCTGATGAAGGTTTCTGCTCTTCTGAGCTACATTTTAGTGATGGGAGAAAAATAATACACAAATACGTTAGATGAGAGGAGGTAAAACATTCTCTGAGGACAGTTTTTTTAAGGGAAAGGGAAATATGATGGAAGGCATTTTGTATGGAATGGTCTTTCTGGTAAGGAGACATTTAAGCATAGACCTAAAGAATTGAAAGAGAGAGGGAGTTGTGTTACAGGCAGAGTCAAAACTCTGGGATAGGTGTGGGCTTGGCTTGTTCAGGAGCTATGAAGAGATCAAGGATCCAGGAATAGACAGTCAGGGCCTAGGACCTGATAGGCCATGGTGAGGAAGGGAGATGGAGACCACTTATGGTTTTAAACAGAAGAATAACTGATTTCGAGTTCTCAAATGTATGTGAATAGCAGGCGAAGTGATAAGGTTTGCTTCCATTCTGGTTATATTTTGAAGGCAGAGCTAGGAGTAGTTGCTCATGGGAGTGTATAAGAGATATGAGTTAAAAGATAAGTCAAATTTGATGGCATTGTTTTTGATCTGTGCAAGAGAAATTATGATGCTATGTACAGAGAAGTGAAGCACTACAGGAGGAAAGAAGAGGTGGTAGGGTGGACTACGAGGTTAATGTGCTATGACTATTAGACATCTGAGTGGCCATTTTAAATAGGCAATTGATATCCAAGTTTAACATTCTGAGAAGTAAAGTTGTTATTGGTTGCCATTGAGTTAGCTTCAACAAATGATGACCTTATAGGAAAAACACTGGCTGGCTGTGTACAATCATCATGATTTTTTATTTGTTTGGACTCATTATTGTGGCTCTTGTATCATTTCATCTCATTGAGGGTTTCCTCATTTTTGCTGCCCTTCTTCCTTACCAAATATGATATCCCTTTCTAGTAATTGGTCTTTCCTGATAACATGTCCAAAGTAAGCAAGATTAATTCTGCCATTCTTGCTTCTAAAGAGAATTCCTATTGTATTTCTTCTAAAACTGACTTGGTCTTTCCTGCAGCAGCCCATGGCACAGTGCATATTCTTTATCAATCCCACAATTCAAAGCATCAATTCTTCTCTGCCACTGTCTAGCTTTCACGTGCATATGACCGAAAAATACCATCACATGATCCAAGTGCACACTAGTCATTAAAATAAAATAATATCAAAATTCAGAATTATAAAGAGATCAATTGGGAGCAAATTTAGGAAATTTCAAATAAATACAATTGGCATTAAGTAGCAACTCTCCCAAATATATTTATAGCTTCTTCTGTGATAGCTTGGAGTATGATTGCCTAAATTCTAACATAATTTGAAAATTATTATTGGGAGAAGTGTTATTGTTGTTGCTAAGCACCATCAAGTCAGTTCCAATTCATAGTGACCCTATATAAGGTTTCTGATAAGTGGATGGTGTATAAAATTTCTGATGCAAGTTGGCAGTTCAAACTGATCTGGCAGTCTTTTGCTCATCCTACAGCCCCACAAGAGAAATGCAGAACAGAATAAAATGATACAGAAAGTAATGCAAAATAAAGTGATTGAAACACACACCTGGAAAGAGTTTCACCTTCTCTGGAATTTTTGTAAGCATTTTAATCCTCACACCTCACTTGGATTCAATTAAACAGGAAAAGACCGTGTGAAACGCAATATTGGTAGTGGTTGTTGTTAAGTGCCAGTGAGTCATAGCGATCCTGGGTTTCTGAGAGGAGTTGGTGGGTTAAAACTGCCGACCTTTTGGTTCTTAGTCCAGATTTTATCCTGCCAGGCAAATGTCTATAAATTGTTCAATTTGAACTTGAGAAACTAAATATTTTAATTAAAACGTTGTCTTGATCTGTCATAAAATTATTATTTATATAATTGTGGAAATCATTCAATTAGTTCTAGAATGCTTTGAATTTCCAATTAGTAGGATTCTTGTTATGATTTCAATGTGAGGACTCCAGGAATGACGCTGTAGGATAAACACTCAACTGCAAGTACATCACTTCCTACTCACCAGTTGCTCCTTGGAAACCCTACACAGGGTCGCTAGGAGTCAGAACTGACACGACGGCCCATAACAACGACAATGACATGTGAGGATGGCACCAGAACAGGCAGTGTTTCGTTCTGTTGTACATAGGGTCGCTTTGAGTCAGAAATGACTTGACAGCCAGCACCTAACAAGAGTCCTGGTATAGTTCTGTAGGATAAGCACTACTGGACTGCTAACCACAAGGTTGGTGGTTCAAACCCATCAGCTGCTTCTAAGAAACCCTATATTTGTCACTCGCTATGAGTTGGAATCAACTTGATGGAACTTAACAGCATTTGTAAATTACTGATAGATCTATGATTCAGTTTTGTGTCTGTGAAAGCACATCAATGTTTACCCAAAGAGCGTGATTTCTCCAAAGTCCAGGGGCTGCACGATCTCTCCACGCCTCACTGGCAGGTTTCATCAGCGCCCCCAACAGAATGTGCAGCAGGCTTGCCTGTGCTCACTTTTCCTTTAGCCGCTATCCCTAATACAAGATTCAAGTTCAGTAACTGGTAAGACAGGGTTCCTACAGTATGACAACAACTATGTGTCTCACACAATAAAACACACAACTAAGCATGTACACACACACACACACAAACCAATACTTCAGTTCTGGAATCTACTGACAGTAATCCAAACGCAGGCATCCTGCAGGAAAGAGAATTTAATACAGGAGAAAACACATTGAATACATCTTGAGGTTTTAGAGTGAATGTTGGTTTTTGTTGATGTTGTTGAGGGCCACTGAGTTGGTTCCCACTTATAGTGACCCTGTATAGGGTTTCCAAGGAGCAACTGGTGAGTTTGAACCACCAACCTTGCTGTTCAAATTGACTTTTCAATCCAATGAGCAGTTGGTAGGTTGAACTGCTGACATTGTGTGGTTAGAAATCCAGTGTTTATCCTGCAGCATCACACTAGATTTCCTTTTAATCACTAACATCTTGTTAGTCCTGAAACAAGAAACAGTAAGACATCTACAAACAGCAATCCTCAAAACTGAAGGATCTTACTGGATTAGGCTTCAAAATGTCTGAGTTGGGGAAAGTTGTATGAACGCTCTGTGAAAGCAAAACTAAACTATTTCTGGGCCCTTTCAGGCAAGAATCATACAATATTGAAGTTAATACAACTAGAAGTCCAGTCCTCTCGTTTTACAGATGAGAAAACCGAACGTAAAACTAGATGTCTCTTGTCAAGGTGCTTATAATGTAACTAGAAAGGCAATGTATATAAAAATTAAATAAAATCCCAGTGACATCAGCAATGTGACAAAGGAGTTTATGATTCAGTCTCAGATGAGTGACACATGAGGTACACCTGTAGAAATGCAAAGATACAAGTGACTTGGCAGGGGTGTTGTTGTTGTTGTTAGGTGCCATCAAGTTGGTACTGACCCATAGCGACCTTATGCACAGCCCAATCCTGGGTCAACCTCACTATTGTTGCCATGCTTGAGTCCATCGATGCTGCCACTTGGCTAATC
>NW_006408529.1:17130833-17165897 GCF_000296735.1 Chrysochloris asiatica | reverse complement strand
GGCTGAATGTTCTATATAGTCCCTGTCCTATAGAGTTGTGATAAGTCAAAATTGACTTGAAGGCAGTGAGTTTGGTTTTGAGTGAGTATTTTATGTGTAGAACACACATGTATGTGCATGTTTTTAATTTACTTACATGCTTATTTTCAGCTCATTAAAAAGTAACAAAAATTCATTATAAAACACTTTTTAAATAGAAGGAAAAAGTCAGCAATGATTATCCCTACATCGTTATGATTTTATTATTAAATCCTTTATTTTGTTTCAGCCAAATGGAGGTTCCTTTATTGTAAAATTAGCTTTTGTTATTAAAAAAGAAGAAAGAAAGAAAGCTTAAGAGCTCTCAGATACATAAGAATTGAAGAGAAGTATCTGACAAACCAAAAAAAAGAGGATTCAACATTTTTATCCAATCATCTCTGACTTACATGAGAGGTTTCAAAAAGTTCATAGGAAAATCTCAATATCTTTTCATTTTGTTTATCTACAGACTTTCTGAAGCTCCCTCCTTGTGCTTGAAGTACTCATATATATTGAAAACACACATGGAAAGAAAGAGGGGAGGAAAAGAAAGATACGCATTCACACAGACACACATACATGCTGTTACTAAGCTTCAAGTCCGTTCTGACTCACAGCATATAGGATTTCCAAAGAGCAACTGGTGGGTTTGACCTAATGGTTCAAAGTTTAGTACTGATCCTATAGCACAACACCAATAGGTCTACACACACATAAGTTTGGATATCCAGAAGTATTATTCTAATTCAGATTTTGAAAGATGATGAACCTTAAAAGAAATGATAATGATAATACTCAGCTTTCTTGAAAGCATTTTATTTTCATCTTAGAAAGATGCTCCCTTTTATGGAACCCTTTTTGCTTTGCCTTAATGATTGGAAGGCTATCAAAACCATTTCTCTGTTCCCTCTTTCTTATTTTCTTAGCCTGACAAGAAGTGCACTGGGAAGGGAGAAAGATGGAAGTTGGCGTAATGGAGAGTGGAAAGAATGGATGAAATAATTCCAGGAAAAACCGAAAATAGCTAATTAGCCTTTTGCCAAATATATATGAAGTAATTTGCTTTTTATAGGTTCACTCATCTGAATAAAATGATTTCATTTCTGAGTGTTCCTGTGATTGTAACCAAAATATGACTCATCCATCTTTCTCTTCCTTTTGAGACTAAACGTTCAGAATCAGTATGAACAAAAAATTAATGGAGCCACAGAGAGTGATAATGGCTTTGGTCCTTGAAAAGTAACTCTGACAGTATAATTTCCTGACCAAATGTGTTTATTGTGAATTATTGGATGGATGGATAGATAGATAGATAGATAGATAGATAGATAGATAGATAGATAGATAGATAGATAGAGACAGATAACTAATAGATATATCTATACTTTTATTTTGTTGTTGTTAGGTGCCATTGGGTCAGTTCCAACTCATATTGAACCTGTGTATGGTTTCTGAGGAGTGGCTGGTGGGTTTGAACTGCCAACCTTGTTTTTCAAACTGACATTGCAGTCCAGTGCATTATCCTAAAATGTCACACTAATACTCCAAATGGCTATATAAGTATAGACAGATAGATGCTTCTATTGGTAAGTGCTGTCAAGTCAGTTCTGACCCATAGTATAGTATAGTATAGTATAGTATAGTATAGTATAGTATAGTATAGTATAGGGTTTCTAAGGAACGACTGGTGAGCTTGAACTGCCGCCCTTCCAGTTCAAACTGATTTTGTAGTCCAGCACATTAACCCACAGTGCCACACCAGGACTTCATATAGATATATACATAGAAAGATATAAAGTTATGAGAGATATGCTTAACATATTTACCACACTTCCATATATTTTTGTGGTTTCTACTTTACTGATTAGTAGACTTTTATGTTCTTTGTCAAGATACGCATCCTCCTTCTGAGAATTGAGAATCCAGGTTACCTCTGCCTTAAACCTGTCATCTGGTTTGGGGGGCATCACCCAGGATCCAGATTCTGATTTTAGCACTGGAGCATTCTGTGGGTGACACTCAGTAGTGCTGAGTTAATTCACAGATACTGTGAGAAAAGCAGAAAGGACTACCCTACCAATGGGTGCAAAGTAGCAGAAAATGACACCTTCAACATCAAAAGCTGCCGTAGTCAGCCTATTGAAACCAATTTGAAAAGAACCTTGTTACTATGATAAAGATAAATAGGGAGGGTTTAGAATTTGCATGTGTATTCCAACTAGCTTTAGGATTGTTGTAACATATATGAGTATTTTCATTATTGCTTATTGAAGGGCATTGACCAATCTAGAAGATGGCAGTACTATACTCGAATTTTGGTCAGTTATAAAGTTACACATTGTAAAAGATGATAGTTATTCAGATTCTTAGATCTAAGGAAGATATTATAGGGCAGTATTAAAGAACACAGGGAGCTCTGGTAGCGTAGTGGTTACGAATCGGTCTGCGAACCTTAAGGTCAGCGGTTCGAAACTACCAGCCGCTCCGCGGGAGAAAGATGAGGCTTTCTACTCCCGTAAAGATTTACACCCTCGGAAACCCTGTACAGGGTCGCTATGGGTCGGACCCGACTCGATGGCACTTAACAACAACAACAACATTAAAGAACACTAACTCTGAAACCAAATTGTCTGAGTTCCCAAGCTTGACTCTGCCACATAATAGTTCTGGGACCTTAGGTAAGTTTCTTTACTTCTCTGTAGTGAAGTATGATAAGAGTCCAGTGTGGTGCTGTGGGTTAATTCACCAGACTGCAAAATTGTTTGAACTGCAAGGTCAGTGGTTCAAGCTCACCAGCTGCTCCTTGGGAACCCTGTACAGGGTCATTATGGATTAGAATTGACTAGACGGCACTTAACAACAACAAAACATGACAACAGTGGTATTTATCTCATTGGGTTCTGTTTTTAAAAGCTTTTATTGTGAATTGAGTGATAGTTTACATGTGAGAACATCTGCTTTGCACTCATCCTATTGTATTTCATTTCACTGAAATGTTTACAATCCCCTCAAAGCTTCATCATTCCTCATTGGGTTCTTGTGAGACTCAAAAGAATTAAGTATAAATGTTCTTAGTACAGTTTTTAGCACTTAGAAAGTACTTTCTAAGTGCAGGCTATAATTATCATTTAAGTTCTCTAACAAGCAGTTAATTAACTAACAAAACAATAGAAAACATTCACATAATATTAATTGCAGCCCTGTTTAAAATAGAAAAAAACTACAAATAACACAAACGTCCATCAACTGGAAAGTAGATATAAAAACTGCATATTCACATAAGGGCATATTATATAGAAGCCAGTGTTTAATACAGAAATTATTAAACCATAAAAGTAAGCAACATAATGAATTGCTGTCATTGTTGTGTGCCATTGAGTTAGTTCTGACTCATAGTGCCCCTGTATAGGGTTTCCAAGGCTGTAAATATTTAAGGGAGCAGAAAGCAGCTGGTGGATTCAAACTTCTGACCTTCAGTTATTGTTGCCAGGTGCCATTGAGTCCGAACCGACTCATAGCGACCCCATGCACAGCAGAATGAAACAGTGTCCAATCCTGGGCCAACCTCACTACCGCCGCCACCCTCAATGCCATCAATGATGCCACCTGGCTGATCCATCTCGTTGGGGGTCTTCCTTTTTTTCTCTGACCCTCCATCTTACCCAGCATGACATTCTTCTCCAGTGACTGCTCCCTTCTGACAATATGTCCAAAGTGTGAGAGATGAAGTTTAGCCATCTTGGCCTCCAAGGAGCACTCTGGCTGCACTTCTTCCAAAACAGATCTATTGGTTCTTTTGGCAGTCCATGGCACTTTTAGTATTCTCCTCCAACACTGCAACTCAAAGGCATCAATTCTTCTACGATCTTCCTTATTCACCATCCAGCTTTCACTTCAGTTATAGCCTAACTCGTAACCCATTACACCACTTGAATGGATCTTATTAATATAATTATATAGCATGATGAGATCTTTATAAAGCGGAAGTGAAAAGCATATTTTAGGAATATGCACAGATATAATTGTTGTTGGTGTTAAGTGTCATCAAGTCAGTTCAGGCACATAACAACCTTGTATAGGGTTTCTAAGGAGCAGCTGATGAGTTTGAACTGCCAGCTAGCAGTCCAGTGCTGACCCTATTCACAACAGAATGAAACATTGCCTGGTCATTGTTATGCTTACACCACCTGGCACTGGCACTGTGTCAATCCATCTTGTTGGGGGTCTCCCTCTTTCTCACTGACCATCCACTCTACCGAGCATGATGTGCTTCTCCAGGGACTGGTCCCTCCTGTTAGTATGTCTGAAGTCTAGCTATCTTGACGTCTAAGGAGCATTCTGGCTGTGCTTCTTCCAACACAGATTAGTTTGTCCTTCTGGCAGTTCATGGTCATTTCAATATTCTTCTCCAATCCCATAACTCAAATGCATCAATTCTTCTATAGTCTTCCTTATTCATTGTCCAATTTTCACATGCATATGAGACTACTGAAAATACTATGGCTGAAGCCAGGTGCACCTTAGTAGTTTAAGGGTATTCCACCCTTCCCTTAATCCTCTTACTGGTTTATCACATCAGGTCACATCATGGAGAATCATCACATAACTGCAACATTACATAACTTCCAAACTACTGAGAATCATGATCCAACCCAGTTGACACCTTTTTTGAATGGGACACAATTCACTCTCTAATAGTATGTGTGTATGTGTGTGTGTGTGTTCTTTATCTTTTTTCTTCTACTTTTATCAGTCATGCTGCCCCATCTCGACCTATCTACTACTGGAAGTGGTGGTAGCAGTTTTGGTTGTATACTGTTGAGTTGAGTTTGACTCATAGTGACCCTGTAGAGAGGGTTTCTGAAACTATATATCTGTATGGGAGCTCAAAGCCTTATCTTTCTCCTGAGGAGCTCCTGGTAGATTTAAACTGTTGAGCTTGTGGTTGACAGCCCATAAGGTAACACTCAATGCTGCCATGGTCTTTCCATGCCCACTGTTCTCATGACACAGGAGCAAGGGTATTAGTCTCTCCAACACCATGAATGAGTCGTAAGGCTTCCATTTTCTGTGACTCAACTGTGCTTACCCTATATTTGGAGTCCTGGTGTGGCAATGTAGGGTAAGCACTGGACCACTAGGTCAGTTTAAACCTCACAGTCAGCAATTACACCACCAGCTGCTCCTCAGAAACCCCATATAAGGCTGTTATGAGTTGGAGCTGACGCGATGTCACCTAACAACAACAATCGGTGTTTCGTCAATATGAAATCAGAAGAACTAGAAAGTATATTATCTCATGCCCAAGTCTCAGCCAAATTAACTGCTGGGCTGAGGTTGAAGCATATTGCCTTTTTCACAGAGCTAAATGTCTCTTGTTTTACTTCTCAAACTAGATGGGGTTTGTTGCTGTTGTTAAGTGCCATTGAGTATGTTCAGACCCATAGCGACCATACGTAGGGTTTCTGAGGAGCGGCAGGTGAGCTTGAACCGCCAGCCTTGCGGTTAAAACTGACCTTGCTTTCCCACACATTAACCGGCAGCACCACACCAAGACTCCATGGGGTTTGTTGTTGTTGTTGTTAAGTGCTGTTGAGTCGGTTCCAACCCATAGTGACCCTGTACAGGGTTTCTGAGGTTGTAAATCTCTACGGGAGCAGAAAGCCTCATCTTTCTCCTGCAGAGTGGCTGATAGTTTCGAACTGCTGACCTTAAGGTTCACAGCCCAATTCATAACCACTGCGCTACCAGAGCTCAGAAATGTGAAGAATAAATCTCATTGCACTTTATACCATCCACTGATGGCAGCTAGCACAACACCTGAAATAAAATGTACTCTCAGAAACCAATTAATGAGTTTGTGTTACCTTTGTAATGGATGTGTCCAGTATTTATTATCCATCATGATTAGAAAATGTTGCCATTGTCTGTGGTAGGAAATGCTAGAAAAATGGAGTGAGGTGTTGGGAGAATAAAATACAATTAGCCTAAATTATGAGAACTGTATTAAATATAATATTAAAAATGAATAATAAATGTGAACTTTATTTGAATTATAATTGAGATTTACCAAGTTATAAATTAATAGTATAGGCTACTATTTATGTTTGGATGCTATGAAAAGTTAGATTCTTAAGCAAAATGTTTAAACTATGTGAGTAAATCCCTTCCATTTAATCCATATGAATTTATATCATGTGTACAATCATTTTTATGTTGCTGATGTTGTTGTTAAGTGCCTTTGAATCAAGTCTAATTCACTGCAACCCTGAATAGGGTTTCCAAGAGCATCAAGTGGGTTTGAATTGCCAGCCTTGCAGTTACCAGTCCAGTGCTTATCCTATAGCACCATGCCATTGCCCTAAAACAGTGGTTATGGTGGTTACATGCCATGGAGTCAGTTCCGACTAATAGCGACCCTGACTCGATGGCACATAACAACAACAACAACAACAACAACAGGGTTTCCGAGGCTGGAAATCTTTACAGGGGCAGAAAGCCTCATCTTTCTCCTGCGGAACAGCTGGTAGTTTTGAACTGCTGACCTTGCGGTTCACAGCCCAATTCATAACCACTTCACTACCATAGCTTCTTGGACTCCTAAAACATCTATAGGTGGCATTATCCTAGAGTTAATTTACATGGTTTGAAAGAAAATATATTTTCATACCACCATGTATCTTCAGTTAGTATACCGTGGTGGCTTGTGTGTTGTTTTAATACTGGAAACTATGCCACTGGGATTATAAATACCAGTAAGGTCAACTCAGGTTTCAGCTGAGCTTTGAGACTAAAACAGACTAGGATAAGAGGCTGACTACTTCTGAATGTTTAGCCATTGAAAACCATATGAATAGCAGTGGGACACTGTCAGGTAGCACCAGAGTACTGAATATTGAAACTCTATGAATAGTACCAGAATATTGTCAGACATACTGCTGGAAGATGAGCTGCTTAGGTTGGAAGAAGACACTTAAAACATGACTGGAAAAGAGCTGTCTCCTCAAAGTAGAGCTGACCATGATGACACAAATGAAGGACACCTTCATTTGCTAATGGGACACAATTCAAAATGAGGACAAACAGCTGTAAAAATCTATTAAGAATCAGAACATGCAATGAACTAAGTTTGAATACAGGAATATTGAAATCTGTCAAAAATTAAATGGAATACATAAAGATACTGGTATTGGCCATTTTGAATCTGACTATCATATGGTTTACTATGCTTGGAATGACAGATTGAAGAGGCATGGCATAGCATTCATCAACAAAAAGAATATTTAGAGATCTAACTTGAAGTACAATGTTGTCTGTTATAGGACAATATCCATACCCTACAAGGAAGAGATATGAGATAAAAGAAGAGTCAAATTTGATGACATTCTTTTTTATCTGTGAAAGAGAAATTGTGATGCTATTTATGGAGAAGTGAAATTCTATGGGAGGAAAGAAAAGGTAGTAGGATAGACAAGGAAGACCAGTTATACCACTATTATTCAAATTTATGTACCAACCATTAAAGCCAGTGAGGATGAAATTGAAGAATTCTATCAACTTCTCAGTCTGAAATGGATTAAATAGGCAATCAAGATGTATTTATAATTACTGGTGTTTTAAATGCAAAAGTTGGAAACAAAGAGAATAGATAAGAAGTTGGAAAATATGACCTTGTGATATTAATGATGCTGGAGATCACATGATACAATTTTGCAAGACCAATGAGTTCTTCATTGCAAATACCTATTTTAAACAACATAAAAGATGACTATATGCATGGATCTCATCAGATGAAATACACAGAAATCAAATTGACTACACCTGTGGAAAGAGACAGTGGAAAAACTCCACATCATCAGCTAAAATATAGCCAGGGGCTAACTATTGAACAGACCACCAATTGCTCATATGCAAGTTTAGGCTAAACTGAATAAAATGAAAACAAGTCAACATAAGCCAAATTATGACCTTAAACATATCTCACCTGAATTTAGAAGAGATTTTATGCATTAGACACTAATGACCCAAGACCAGAGGCATTGTCAGATAGCATCAAGGACATCACTCAGGAAGAAAGAAAAGGTAATTAAGAAGACAAAAAAAGAAGGAAAAGACCAAAATGGATATCAGAAAGGACTCTGAAACTTACCCTCCAGTGTAGAGATGCTAAAACAAATGGAAAAAATGAGGAAGTAAAAAACCTGAACAAAAAATTTCAAAAGGCAGCTCGGGATGACAAAGTCAGGTTATAATGAAGATCTGGAATTAGAAACTCAAAAGAGTAAGAGCACCGTCAGCATTTTCCTAAATGGAAAGAACTGAAGAAAATATTCAAGCCTCAACTTGCAATGTTGAAGGATTCTATGGGCAAAATATTGGATGAAGCAGAAAGCCTCAAAAGAAGGTGGAAGGAAATGAAACAATAGATGATAGAATGAATGTAAAACTAATGTTCTCCCATGTAAACTATCATATAATTCACAATAAAACATTTTTTTAAAAAAAGAAGAAGAAGGTGGAAGGAATACCCAGAGCCACTGTACCAAAATGAAATGGTTGATGTTCATCATTTCAAGATTTAGCATATGTTCAAGAACCAGTGGTACGGAAGGAAGAAGTTCAAGGTGCACTGAAGGGATTGGCAAAGAACAAGGCTCAGGGAGTTGATGGAAGACAAATTGAAATCTTTCAACGAAATGATGCATCACTGAGGCACTCACTCATCTATGCCAAGAAATTTGGAGCAACGATTCATGGACAGGAACTGCCAAAGGTTCAAGCCGGATTCAGAAGAGAATGTGGAATGAGGAATATCATTGCTGATGTCACATTGATCTGGACTAAAAGTAGAGAATACCAGAAAATGTTTACCTGTGGTTTATTGACTATGCATAGGATTTTAACTGTGTGCATCATGGCAAGCTATGGACAACATTGGGAAGAATGGGTATTCCAAAACACTTAATCATGCTCATGAGGAATTTTATATTGACCAAAAGGTAGCTGTTTGAACAGAACAAGGGCATACTGAATGATTTAAAATCAGGGAAGATATGCCTCGAAGTTGTACTGTTTCAATATAATTTTTCAATCTGTATACTGAGCAATTAATCAGAGAAGCTAAATTATATAAAGAAGAGTGTGGTATCAGGATTAGAGGAAGACTTATTAATAACCACAGATATGTAGATGACATAACCTTACTTGCTGAAAGTGAAGAGGACTTAAAATACTTATGGATGAAGATCAAAGACCACAGGCTTCAGTATGGGTTGAACCTCAATGTAAAGAAAACAAAAATCCTCACCACTGGACCAGTAAATAGCATCATGATAAGTGGTGAAATGATTGCAGTGTAAAAGACATCATTTTGCTTGGATCCACTGTCAACACTCTGGGAAATAGCAGTCAAGAAATCAAATGACTTATTGCAGTAGGCAAATCTGCTGCAGACCACCTCTCTAAAGTGTCTAAGACAAAGATGTCAATTTAAGGACTAGCGTTCATCTGACCCAAGCCATGGTGTTTTCAATAACCTCACAAGTATGTGAAAGTTGGACAATGAATAAGGAATACCATAGAATAATTGATGCATTTGAATTATGACATTGGAGAACAGTACTAAAACTATCATGGACTGCCTGAAAAACAAATTTGTGTTGGAAGAAGTACAGCGAAAATACTCATTAGAAGCTAAGATAGCGAGATTTCATCTTTCATTTTTCACACATATCAGGAGGGACCAGTTCCTGGAAAAGAACATCATGCTTGGTAAAGTGGAAGGTCAGCAAAAGAGAGGAAGACCCCTAAGGAGATGGGCTGACACAGTGGCAGCAGCAATGGGTTCAAGTGTAATAATGATTGTGAGTATGGTGCAGGACCAGGCAGTGTTTTGTTCTGTTGTGCATCGTGTTGCTATGATTTGGAACTGATTGGATGGCAATAACAACAACAATAACAGTAATTTTCAGTAAAAATTCATAATTCTTTTTGTTGTTAAGTGCAGTCAAGTCAGTTCTGACTCCTAGTGACCCTGTACAGGGTTTCTGAAGAGTGGCTTGCAAGCTTAAACCAACAACCTTGTGGCTAGCAGTCCAATGCTTATCTTATAGTGTCTTTATCAATCAATTATTTTAAATTAAAGATAAATATCCCTTAATATCAAACCACAATAGTCAATTAACTATTCTAATTCCAGCAGTTCTAAAATAGAGAACAAGCTGAATGAAATTGCTGTGGGTCATAAGACTTTGGTAATTGTCTGTGAACCTGATGCCAAATCATTTCAACAGCAACCAAAGCATGTAACAGAAATCATCCACATAAAGAATAACTTCAAATGTCACTATACTCCTATGCTGCTGTAATTTAGAACATGATGACAGCACTGATTCAGTCAGTAAGAAAATGTAATTAAAATATTGGTTTAGAACACAGTGTACTTACCACGCTTAGGCTTTTAATCACTCAAATAAAGTAGGCTTGAACATTTCATGAAGGTCAATAGAATACCCTTTGAAGTATGATATGCAAAAAAAATGTGACATTGTGAATGCCAGTCTGCAGTCATCATTTATCTGTTTCAAAGGTCTATGCGACTATTGCAATTCTAGTAAAAAAACAAACTATATCAATATCCCTACTGCCACACCCCAATGATGAAAGAATGCTTTAAAATGATGATGATAATTTATAGAATGAAAATACTTTAATAGAAATCATCTTGATGTAGATTCATAAAATGGGCATTATTTTAAGCAAAATTAAATCATAAGATAGAAAATCTAACACAAGGATACACTAGATAATATGGTCTACTAGAGAGTACTATAGATTCCTTGTGTGGCACTATAGGATCAGCACTGGACTGCAAACCAGTGCAACGTTGGTAGTTCAAACTCACAAGTTGCTCCATGGAAGCCTTACAGTGTCTCTATGAGTCAGAACCAACTCGATGACACTTAACAACAACAAATCCATAAGATCTTTTTCTAATATTAAGTAAACTAGGCAATTTAAAAGGAGCCAGCCTTGAATGAACATATTAACTGGTCTTCCTACATATCCCATCTCTTCTCGATTCTATCAGAAATTTATCTCCATAAAAGCCTCTCTCTTCTACTTTTAGTATGTAAACAAGTCATTAAAATATTGACTTCCAGCTATGTTCTTCTTTAGGTTGTTGTTGTTGTTAAGTGCCATCGAGTCAGTTCTGACTCATAGGGATCCTGTATAGGGTTTGCAACCATCACCTGGTAGGTTTGAACCACCAAACCTGTGGTTCCCAGTCTAGTGCGGACCCTACAATGCCACACCAGGAGTCCTTACTTCTAATGGAATATGCAGTCATGTAGTAAGTACAGCACATAAAAGCATTTAGTAAGTATTTGTTGGCCCAATATACATTTGTTGTTGTTATTAGGTGCCATCGAGTCGGTACCGACTCATAGAGACCTTATGCACAGCAGAACGAAACACTGCTCAATCCTGGGCCAACCTCACTATTGTTGTCACACTTGAGCCTATTGATGCTGGTATTTGCCAACCCATTTCGCTGGGGGTCTTCCTCTTTGTCTCTGACCCTCCACCCTACCAAACATGATATCCTTCTCCAGTGATTGGTCCCTCCTGACAATATGTCCAAAGTATGAGAGACAAAGTGTGGCCTTCCTGGCCTCCGAGGAGCACTCTGGCTGCACTTCTTCCAACACAGATCTGTTGGTTCTTTTGGCAGCCAATGGTACTTTCAATAGTCTCTTCCAACACCATAACTCAAAAGCATCAATTCTTCTACAGTCTTCTTTATTCACTGTCCAGCTTTCACATGCATATGAGGTTATTGAACACACCACGGCTTGGGTCAGGTGCACCTTTGTCTTCAAGCTGACATCTTTGCTCTTCAACACTTTAAAAAGGTCTTGTGCAGATTTGCCTAATTCAATACATCCTTTAATTTCTTGACTGCTGCTTCCATGAGTGTTGATAGTTGATCCAAGAAGAATGAAGTCTTTCCTCCATTGATATAATGTTGTTTATTGGTCCAGTGGTGAGGATTTCTGTTTATTTGACACTGAGATGCAATCCATACCAAAGGTTGTGCATTTTTATCTTCATCATTAAATATTTTAAGTCTTCTTCACTTTCAGTAAGCGAGGTTTTATCATCTGCATATCGCAGGTTGTTAATGAGTCTTCCTCCAATCCTGATGCCACGTTTTTCATCATAGAATCTAGCTTCTCGAATTATTTGCTCAGCATACAGGTAGAATAAGTACGGTGAAAGAATACAACGCTGCCGCACACCTCTCTTAATTTTAAGCCATTCTGTGTTCCCATGTTCTGTTCGAACAACTGCCTCTTGATCCATGTACAGATACCCTTGTTAGATTCAGTACATTTTAGATCCTATAAGAATTCTTATGTGCTTAGGCATTTTAGAACACTTTTAAATTATAAAGTAAGAAATTCAAGCCCATAAAATGGCATGATTGTCTAAGCACACATTCATACTGGAGGCTCCGTGTTGGTACCCACTTCAGAACAACAAATAGTAAAATGGTAAGAGCTTGTAGTTCTTGCTATTGTTAAATGCCATTGAGTAATATCGGACAAGTAGCCACCTTGTATTTTCCAAGGAGTGGCAGGTGGGTTTGAACTGGCTACCTCGTGGTTAGTAGTCCAGTGCTTATCCTATAGTTCCACACCAGAATTCTAATGTTAATAGCTTGTACCTGAAAATCCCCTAAAATGTGGATTGCTGAATTTTGACTCAGATAGTAACACTTCATTTACTATCTGTTGAAGAAAATATTATTCCTACAAGAAAGTTTCTAAAACTTTGCCTTATCCATTATCTCTGATTTGCTCCCAGTATAAGCTGCATTTCTTTACCCTTGACTCCAACACCAGCAGATGCAGACAACCCACATTCCAATAATGAGTTCATATTAAAAAAAAAAAAAAAAGTTTATGCATTATATGTGGTCCCTGAGTGATACAAATGGCTTATGCTCTCAGTTTGTTTGAGTCCACCCAGAGATACATCGGTAAAAAGGCCTGGAGATCTATTTCCTAACAATCCGCCATTGTAAGCCTTAAGGAGCACAGTTTTACTCTAACACACATGGCAACACCATGAGTCAGAATCAACTGGCCGGCAATTGGTCATGGTGTTGGTACACTGTATAAGAATTGTCTCTGCCCTCAAACATATTTGGCTATGAATCCATTTAACTACACATGATGACATACAGCTTCTAGGTTTCCACTACCAAATGCTGTAAGGAAAATTTTTTATTCTCTTTTTGTTAAAAAAGGAGAAATAGTATCAAAATCAATAAGTATTAGATTTTTGTCATGGGCATGTCCAGGCAGATACTTATAGACATGAAGTAGAACAGTCTGTGAATGCTGAGGTAGAATCCATGTGAGCAACATGTCTCAACTGGGTCTTTAAGGCCAATCCTGACCCCAGGCCTCTGTGTCAGCTTACTCTTAAGGGGAAACACCACTGCCTAAAAGGATTCATGTTCTTGAAGTTGGAAAGTCAAGATGAAATCTTTTTTACTTTTCAAAGATTTCTTAGTATCCTGACTAAAGGAAGAAAATGCAGAGTTGGTTTCTGAAAACTAATAGAGGGGGGATAGTAATGCACAGCCAATGAAAGGTATTTGGTTTTGTATGTTAAAATAGGCCCAGCAACCAGCATAAAGAATACTCAGCCATTAAGAATACTTAGCCACCAAATCAAATGAATAAGGGTGTTTGTTACAAAACAAGACTTTTTTCAAATAAGTTTCACTCTTGTCCAATGTGTAACTTAAGTTTAAATTTTTATGTTGTTTTCTTTGCCTATTTTGGTGGATTGAATGACAGTTTTTGCTTTAAATAGTGTCATGGTATGAAGGACTATATTAGGTATACGAAATAAAGAATGTTGGGCCCATGTGAGTGGGTAAGAATTAGAAGTGAAGTTATTTGGGTTGGCATTTTGCTGAACAAAAGGGCAATAGCTACCAAACCCCATTTTGCTGCATAACTCAGAAGTTTTAAAACACTGGCTCATAGGATTAACTTGTTCATGTTCACAAACCATATTGTTAAAAAGTCATTATTGGCAAATAGTCTCACTTGCGTATCATGCTTCTTAAATTCAGGTACATCTTACCGGAGCATTGAAGCGTCTAGTTACAACTGTGATCCAGCTATCTTTCTGTAAATAGAAAGCATACATCTAGGTTATTTGAGTGACACTGTAGGATAAGCACTGAATTGATAATCCTAATTGGTTATTCAAATCCACCAGCACTCCTTGGAAACCCTATACAGGGTAGCTATGAGTTGGAAACAGCTCAATAGTACTTAACAACAGCCGTAAGGACTTCTGGGATGATTTCCTGGAGATTAAAAAAAACAAAAAACAGTTTAATCTGACTACCTGTTGCTTTAGTTACCTAGTGTTGCCTTAACAGAAATACCTCAAATTAATGATTTAAATAAAGAGCAGAAATGTATCTTTTCATAATTCTGGAGACTCAGCTTTACTTATTTCTTCTAAGCCTCTCCTACTACATAGTGTCTGCTGATGATCCCTTGTGTTCCTTGGTACCTGTTTCTCCCTGAACCCCTGTGTATGTGTGTGTCCAGTCTGCCCTTTTTATAACTCAGAATGGGTTCGATTTAGAATCTACCTGCACCTATATCATATAACAAAGAAAATGCTATTCCTAATAGATCTACTCCTGATAGGATCATATTTACAGGTATAAACTATAGCCCACTGTCGTGGAGTTGATGCTGACTCATAGCCACCCTATAGTGCAGAATAAGGTCTTCTCCAAGGTTGTAAAACCCCAGAGGCTGGCTATGGACTCACATACAGGCCAAACTGACTAACAGACAATCTCAGAAGGAGGGCATTTTATACGTGAGGCAACTGGCTTCAACATTCTCTTAAAGTGGGCACATAGCTATCTTGAACTGTTCATTTATACAATAACTTAATCAATCAAGTATATCTTTCTGAATGCAGAGTCTAGTAAAACCCTCAGGCTTAATTCATATAACATTTTGAGAAGTCAGTCTCTTCATTTCAACCAATGACCATTTTAATCACATTGCAAGGTTTTATGCTTGTCTCTGTTAAAATTTAATTCAGTCTAACAAGACAATCTGTCTTTCTACTTATTATCTATTCCTCTCGTGTATACCTTATGTAGCATGCCACCTTCTGTTTCCCAAAAATAAAAATGTTAATGACACACAGCCAGGAAAAGGCACTCTGTTAGCAAGACATTCCTCCAAGGACATCTCAGTGAAGACTCCTGAAAAGTAGTTTTTGCACATCTATGATTCATCTAACACTTTTACATTTAGTACATTGGGAAATCATGAAGGATTTTGTCAAATGCTTTGTTACAATCTAGTGCAGCATTCTGATATTACAAAGAAATGTTAAATGTTAAAAGTTGTTTGCATCTGATATCAGTAAGGTTGTGCTATTAGCATCGTTGTAAATATCCAATGCATCTGATGTTAATAATGTATAACAACAAAAAAGAAGAAATGTGTCTTTACCTTCTATTTGCATTTTCTAGTTGTTGTTTTTGTTAAGTGCCTTTGAGCTAGTTGCGACTCACAGCAACCCTATGCACAAAAAGAACGAAACACTCCCAGGTCCTGTGTCAGCCTCACGATCATCAGGCTTGAGTCCACTGCTACTGTCACTGTGTCAATCCATCACATTGGGGTCTATCTCTTTTTTACTGACCTCCACTTTACCAAGAAGAATGTCCTTATCCAGGGACTGATCCCTCCTGATAGCATTTCTGAAGTACGAGACACGATGTCTTGCCATCCTGGCTTCTAAGCGACATTCAAGCTGTACACAGATTTGTTTGTTCTTCTGGAAGTCCATGGTACTTTCAATGTTCTTCTCCAACAAAACAATTCAAATGCATCAATTCTTTTCCGTTCTTCCTGATCTATCATCACTTAGTCCTCAAACTGATAGCTTTGCTCTTAAACACTAGAAAGAGGTCTTGTGCAGCACGTTTGCCTAATGGAACACATAGTTGGATTTCTTGACTGCTGCTTCCATAACTGTTGATTGTGGATCCAAGCAAAATGAAGTCTTAGACAGCTTCAATCTTTTCTACATTTGTTGTTGTTGCTAAATGTCATTGAGTCAGTTTCAACTCATAGAAACCCTGTATAGGGTTTCTGAGGAGCAGCTGATTAATTTGAACCCCAGACCTTGTGGTTCAAAGGGCCTTGCAGTCCAGTGCTTTATCCTACAGGGCCACACTAGGACATCTCTTTTATGATGATATTTTTTACTGGTCCTGTTTTAAGGATTTTTGTTTCCAGTGTGGTGCAATCTATACTGAAGGCTGTGGTCTTTGATCTTCATCAGTATTTTAAATCCTCTTCACTTTCAACAAGCAAGGTTGTATCATTTCCATATTGTAGGTTGTTAATGAGTTTTTCCTCCAAACCTGATACTGCATTCTGCTTCATATAATCCAGCTTCTCGTATTATTTGCTCAGCATACCGATTGAATAAATATGGTGAAAGAATACAGCCTTGGCACACACCTTTCCTGATTTTAAACCATTCAGTATTCCTTTGTTCTGTTCAAATGACTGCCTCTTTGTCTATGTACAGGTTCCCCATGAATACAATAAGTGTTCTGTAATGCCCATTCTATGCAGTGTTATCCATATCTTGTCATGATCTCTGGTGTCAAAAGCCTTTACATAGTCAATAAAGTACAAATAAATATCTTTCTGGTGTTCTCTGCCTTCAGTCAGATCTATCTGATGTCAGCAATGATATCCCTCATTCAACATCCTCTTCTGAAACCAGCCCGAATTTCTGCTGGTTCCCTCTCCCTCTCCATGTACTGTTACAGCAGTTTTTTAATTATCTTCAGCAAAATTTTACTTGCATATGATATTGTTAGATGATTTCTGAGTTCTGTTGGGTCACCTCTCTATGGAATGGGCACAAATATGAATCTCTTCTAATCAGTTTGTCAGCTAGCTGTCTTCCAATTTTCTTGGCATACATGAGTGAACATCTCCAGTTCTGCATCAGTTTGTTTAAAGATTTCGGTTTGTATCCCATAAATTCCTGGTGCTGTGTTCTTTGCCAATGCATTCAGTGCACCTTGGACTTCTTTCAATATTATTGGTTCTTGATTATATGCTACCTTTTGAAATGGTTGAACATTGTCCATTTCTTTTTGGGACAGTTACTCTGTGTATATCTTTCATCTTCTTTTGATGCTTTCTGCATCGTTCAATATTTTGCCCATAGAGTTATTCAATATTGTAAGTTGAGGCTTGATTTTTTTTCTTCAGTTCCTTCAACTTGAGAAATACTGAACGTGTTCTTCTCTTTTGATTTTCTAACTCCAAGTCTTTGCACATTTCATTAGAAAACTTGACTTTGTCTTCTCGGGTTGCCTCTTTGAAATTTTCTGTTCAGATCTTTTGCTTCTTCATTTCTTCTGTTTGTTTTAGCATCTCTATGTTGTTTGAGATGTTATGGGAACATTTCAGAGTCTCTTCTGACATCCACCTTTGTCTTTTCCTTCTTTCCAGTCTTTTAAATGACCCTTTGCTTTCTTCCTGTATGATGCTTTTGATGTCAGCTCACTACGCTTCTGGTCTTTGGTCATTAGTGTCTCTCCAATCTGCTATTCAGATGATCTCTAAATTCAGGTGGGATATGTTGAAGGTCATATTTTGGCTCTTGTGCACTTCTTTTAATTTTCTTCAGCTTCAGCCTAAACTTCTTTATGAGCCAGTCTGCCACTGGCTTTGTTTTGGCTGATGATATAGAGCTTTTCCACCATCTCTTCCCACAGATGTAGTCCATTTGATTCTTGAGTATTTCATCTGGTGAAGTCCATGTGTATAATCATCTTTTATGTTGTTTAAAAAAAGTATTTGCAATGAATAAGTCATTAGTTATGCAAAATTCTATCATGTGATCTCCAACATCAGTTCTATCACCATAGCCATCTTTTCCAACTATGATCTTTCTTCTTTGTTTCCAAGCTTTGCATTCTAATCACCATTCATTGTCAATACGTCTTGATTGCATGTTTGATCAATTGCAGACTGAACAAATTGATAGACTTCTTTAATTTCATTATCACTGATTTTTGTGGTTGGTGGGTAAATTTGATTAATAGTGGTATTTACTGGTCTTCCTTATAGGATATGGATATGATCCTACCACAGACAACATAATACTCCAAGATCAATCTTGAAATGTTCTCTTTGATGATAAATGTACCTATTATCATTAGGTCCAAAAATGTCATATACTAAGCAATTTACAACTCAGAAATATTTTTAGAAGTTTCAAAGCTTAAATTCAAAATTTTATCAAAGACAATATTTCTTCCCATTTGTCCATTATTTTTTTCCTTAGATTTTCCAGAATTAGTTAAATTGCCTTACGTTATAACTGAAGGGATTTTAGATGCATTTTCTTTTTAAATAAACTTTACACGAGAAGCATTATTTAAATTTTAAGACTAGAATCCAAATGGGAGCAAACATCTGTGACCACAACCAACCCTCAAAATTAAATTTCACATCTTGTTTTTAAGTGCTGTTGAGTTGGTATCAACTCATAGGGTTTCCAAGAAACAGGTGGTTGGTTGAAACCACCAACTTTGCAGTTAGCATTCTAGTGCTTATCCTATCATGCTACACCAGGACTCCAAATTTCACATAGCAAATGGGATTTTACCATTTCGAATTTGAGACTCATATCAACATATGTTGTTGTTGTTATTATGTACCGCCGAGTCGGGTTCCAACCCATAACGATCCTGTATAGGGTTTCTGAGGAGCAGCCGGTGAGCTTGAACCGCAGGCGTCTTGGTTCAAGCGGACTTTACAGTCCAGCGCATTAACCAACAGCGCCACACCAGGACTCCGTATCAATATATAAAGATATGTTTATAGCAATCCTGTCAGTATGAAACAGTCTTAGATATCAATTAGTTAATAAGCATTATTTCAAGTGTTCAGGAAGCTGAATACTCAACTTTCTGAGGGAAAAGGTGGTTGCTTCCTTATTAGTCAATTAACAATAAGATTATAATTGTGGTCATTTCATAAATTGCATTGTCATTTAAAAGCATTTTAAAAAAAAGCATATGTATTAGCTTAAAATTCTGAGAGTGACAGAAAAAAATACGAGTAACTATTGGTCTAGACACAGAAAACTTACGATGCTTTCTGTTTGGACTTGGGCAGTAGTTAAAAAAAGGGATCCCTTGGCATGAGCAGGTGTTAGTCTATGAAGAGTGAAAAGCCAATCCTCTATTAACAACCATTTTTTTCCATCCACCAATGCAACAGCTTCTATGACACTTTCTCCTTTCATTTCTTTTTCTTTCCCTTGAGCCCTGACACATGTGATTCAGCAGTTAATTACTATACTGTAATGTTTTGAGGGAAATGAATTTTTTATTTCCAGTGACATTTTGTCTTCAAGCAAGATGCCTGCTCTTAGCAAATGAAATGGAGAGCTAAGTGCCTTAGAGTCTTGGCTTGTGACTATTTGATCTTGAATGAATAATTTCGCTTTTTCTGAAATGTTTTATCTCAAAAGGAGGTGCTTAATGTAAGGTCCCTTTCAGAGGATGGAATTAAATAAGCAAACAAAAAATCTTAAAATAAAACCTCTCCGTTCTTATCCCAGCGGCACAATGGGTTAATTGGTGAGCTGATAACCAAAATACAGGTAGTTCAAACCCACCAACTTCTCCAAAGGAGAAAGTTAGAATAGATTTGATGGTTCCAATAGGAATGAAAATAAAAAGAATTCTTACCAGAACGTTTGAGTTTTGCTTCTATCAATGCATAACCAAACTTAAAAACCATTGGCTCCCACGTATATGAGAGTAGAATGGTGCTCCAAAGAGTTTGCACTGGTGATTTTTCAGAAGTAGATCCCCAGACCTACGTTCCGAGGTGCCTCTAGAATACTAGCCTTCAACCTTTTGTTTAGTAGCTAAACACATTAGCCATTTGCACCACCCAGGGGCGCAAAATTAGTCTTACATAAACTTATTTATATTGGTTGCTTATGACCCACTGCCTTTGAGTCAATTCTAACTCAAAAGGACCCTATAGGATAGAGGAGAACTGCTCCTTTAGGTTTCCAAGACTGTAAATCTTCACAGGAGTAGATAACCTCACCTTCCTTCTTGTAAGCAGTTGGTGGGTTCAAACCACAGACCTCACAGTTAACAGCTCAACACTTAGTCCACAGTGTCATCAGGGTTCCTTAGTGATGTAAATGTATAAAACTTAAACCTGTCAGTTTCAAAAATTTGTATTAGGGGAAGCTTAGCAAAGCATCACTAACAGTAGTGTGTTTTTTCAAAAGATCAAAAGTTTGCATGTCAAATAGGAAATTCCCCTCTCTGTGTATTGCAGAGGGAAGAAAATAAGACACTTTCACTTGGGGAAACTAGGCAGATGTCACCGCCATAAGGATGTTATCAGTCTGAAATTTGTCAGACATTTTGTAGATATCTCTTTTCCTCTGGCCATCAGTTTGGGATATAATCTGTCAACGGAAATGGGAAAGGTCTTAAACAGGGCCTTTAAATGTCACTTTCCTTTAACTTCTGTAGCAGTGTCTACAGCTAGATGAGGAGACAAGTGTTGGATATAACAGTTTTATTAGGTCTGTCTTCTCTTGTTCACAGCTATGTGGGGGAAAAGAAAAAGAAAACTCTGCTAAAAGAAGGATCTATTTAAGGAAGTAAGGGAAGCTGCCTGTAAAGCACAATTCCTTGTCAATTCCAATTTGTGGCTAAATTGGGGGGAGGTTAATTGGAAGATGGGAGAATCCATACAAATCAGCTTAATAACCATGGTGACACTTGCCTCCATCTGAACAATAAAATTGTATCCTGTATTTTCAGGAAAGTCTAGGTTTTATCAGGACCCAATCAAAAGTAAAAGGTCTGCCTCAATAGATTTGAAATATTTCTGAGTGAGAATAGTATCATTTCTTGGACTGGGGATGGTTTGAAATCAGGGGAGGGAAGTGACAGGCTCCCGACTGCTGCTGCTATCAGTGAAGGTGAAGATAAAGAAGGAAGAGAAGAGACAGAAGGAAGGGAAAGAGGAGAAGAAGATATTGATATAAAATGTTTGTTGTTAATTGCAGTCAGCCGATTCTGACTCATACAGACTTTGCATAGGGTTTCCAAGGAGCAGCTGGTGGTTTTGAACTACCGATCTTTCAATTCAAGCAGGACCAGTGCTTTATTCTACAGCACCACACAAGGTGGACTAGAAATTGCCAGAATAGGAAATTCAATCCAGGGTTATTGAATTCCACCCTGGTCAGTATGAACTGTAAGATCAGTAGTTCAAACTCAACCAGCCACTCCTTGGAAACCCTATACAGTCACTATAAGTTAGAACCAACTCTACTACACTTAACAAAGCATCGGACTCCACAACCTCTTCAGTTCATTCAAAACTTATGTTCCTTAAGATTCTTATGATTTGATAGTGATAGTTGTTATCATGACTAATTATACTGTCACAATTGTAAAGATAGAGGTTTTGTAGCAAAAACAGGGGAGCAGTTAATCTTAACAGTCCAGAAACAAAGGATCCTAGTACCATCATGGGAGAAGAGCACAAGCAGAATGCAGGACCTTATCCAGGGAAGCAGCAACACCAGACATGGAGGCAGAGATGTAGACATGGAGAGAGGGAGCAGCTGAGGACTCTAGACTCCTGGAAAGAGAAAGGATATGTGCTGGCAGCCAGGAGGCAGGCTTGTAGAACGTGCCCTTTGGTGGTGTAAATTATTATATATGTCTGAGTGTTTAAAAAAAAAAAAAACAGAGCTAAAATGAATAGAGAGAAATACTATTAACTTATTAACTGATGGTATGTGATGTTGTTAAGCACCATCAGGTTGATTCTAACCCATAGTGACCCTGTATCGGGTTTCTAAGGAGCAGCTGGTGAGCTTGAACTGCCAACCTTGCAGTTCAAACAGCATTGCAGTCTGGTGCATTAACCCACAGTGCCACACCAGATACATGGAGTGGATTAATAATCATTGTAATGAAACAAGGTGTATGATTTATTGAATGTAAAACTGATGATCTGCCCTGTAAACTTTCACTCAATCCGCAATAAAAACCTAAAAAAAAAAAAGAAAGACCATAGACATTGGGGAAAAAAACACCGTATGTTCCTATATTCTAATTAATCTTCATATTTCTCTTTGATAATGTGTTTGAATTGGACTCCACTGGACTTTTGATTTACCTATGAAAAATTTCTGTTATCTTTTACCATGAAATTTTACCATGAAAAAATTCTGTTATCTTTTAGTTCCCATTTCCCATGAACTTTTTGTTTATTTTTGCTTTTTATTATATCAGTTTTACATTGAACCTGTCATATACTGTGCTTCATTACATGTTTACAGTCCCTTCCATGTATCAACAGTTAACAGCATTTACCTGCATTCATTTAACTACTATATTCCTCGCTGTGTCTTCTGCTATTTTCATCTTTTCTCTGCTTACTTTCCGCTTGTTGTATATTGCCTACCCCATCACCTATATCAACATGCGTCTGCATCTAGCCCATGAATAATTTCCCCTCCCTCCACTACCTCACCTCTCCATAACCATTATAGATGGTTTCTTTCTGTTTGTTTGAACAATTAATTATAAGTCACAATTTTAAAGTAACAATGGCACACACCCTTCCCACCTCCCATCCCAAATCCTTAAATGAGATCAATTCTCTATATTGAGTTGTGAAGTTTTGAACATGCATCCATAATTCTTCTTTTGCTTGCATATTGGTAGTTCATCCAAGGCTGTAACTCTCCCAAGTCATAGTTCATTGGGGCGGTAACTCACTTGGGCCATAGTCACCCAGGGCCGTGTTTTTTATGTCTTTGCGGGAGCAGAAAACCTATCTTTCTATCTGAGTGACTGGCAGGCTGGCTTTCATATCTTTGTTGTAGAGGGTCCTTACAATGTGTCTGCCCAGTCCAACATCTTACCAGAAGTCCCTCCCATGAACTTTTGAAGCCCCTTCATATAAGCCAATAAAACTTTTCTAGTACCATTAAGTTAAGTAAATGACTGTACTTAGAAAGAAGATGTATTTGTAAGTATTTTGATATATTATAGGCTAAGGATTGCTATATAAAATTAAAAGACACCATGAAAGTAGGATGCTGGAACATTACTAAGTAACATAGCCATTTATTGAGAAAAGAAATCAGCATTCCTTTATAGTTTAATAAGAGAGTGATTCTCTGATTTTGAGATTTTGAAATAACATGGAAACAATCATATGCCAAGTAATCTTTAGGGAAAATCTATAAGTATTTTGCATCAGTAAAGTTTCAAAAAAAGGAAAATTGCTGGTATAATTGAAAAATATGCAGCACTCTGTTTCAAGAAGGACTAATGATGCGGCCCAGTAGGATCAGTACTAGACTGTGAACCACAAGGTTAGCAGTTCAAACCCACCAGCTGCTCCTTGAAACCCCTATTTAAGGTCACTATGAGTCAGAAGTGACTCGACAGCGCTTAACAACAACTGTTTCAAGAAATGCTTTCAGTTATCAGGAACTGTTCATATGAGTTATACGTTCTCATATTATTTTATTCCTTCATTATTTGTGGTAACTATTTATCCTTATTCCTGGGAATACTGTTAAATGTGCTCTGACCCAGCACACATGTATAAATGCTGTAATTCCTGCATCCTAAAGGACCATCTTCTGACAGCATTAGTTCAGGAATGCTGGGAGGGATTTACAGAGTTCTTATACCACCAAGGCCTTACTACTACTAACAGTGTCATGTAAACCAGCACCACACACACCCCACCAAAAAATGGCCCTGAGTCTATTCTGACTATTGACAAGTCTATAGGACAGAGAACTGCCCCAGAGGATTATCAGTTAGGAACTTTGCAGAGCAAACTACCATATCCTTCTCCCATGAAGCAGTAGGTGGTGCAAACCACTAATCATTCAGTCAGAAATGAAACACTTAAGCAGTGTGTCACCAGGGTTCAGTGGTTAAGTGAAACTGTTCTGGAAAGAACTTGAGGTGGATTTAGAAATCTTATCTTTCTAAACTCAAGGATTGTAAAGGACCAAATAAGCTACTTTAATTCCTGTAACTATTTCAGAGCAGCATATTGGCAAGTTGTTATTGTTGTTAGCGGCTGTCCTGTAACCCCTAACTCAGTGTGACCCATACACAATGGAATTAAGTGCTGAAACCCTAAAATATAGACCAACAATAAAAACTAAGCTATTTGAATTGAAAAGTGAAATCATTAGACAGTCACGAATATGTCTACTCCTATCAGAGTCTGATTGAGAAAGAGAGAGAAAATGCACTTTGCCACTCAGGGAAGTTCATCTGGAAAAATGGTGCACATGATCCCATATCAAACTAAATTCAGGGTAAAATGTGTAAGACCTTAATTGTTGTTGTTGTTAAGTGCCGTCGAGTTGCTTCCGACCCATGGCAACCCTGTATAGGGTTTCTGAGGAGCAGCTGGTGAGCTTGAACCTTAGTAGGCATTGTATTTTTATTCTTGCATTAAATATATATGTATATATATCTAAAAAGACCTAACAGCCCACAATATGAGGAGGCTTTAAAAAGCTCATGGAAAAATTGAATGAAAAAATAATGGAATTTTTTCCCTGGAATTTTTGATGGCCCCTCATGTATTCCTACCTTTAGAGTGCCTGTATGTCCTTTCTTTGGAGTAATTAATGTATGAACTGTGAATTGATCAATTTCAAATTAGCAATTTATTACAGCAAAAATTACCAAATGGAAAATATTTTGGCTACCTCCTCCATTTAGATGAACTAAAATTTAGTTTTATATTTTCATAAATGTCCTTAGTGCTTAGATTTAAGTCTACACAAATAAAATGACTTAGAGTTCTTTGGCCAAAATTGGACAAAATATTTTGCCTCTGTTCTTTTTCAGAATGGGATACTTAATCAGTGAAAGAAGTTGAAGTATAATCATAGAACTATGGGCACAAACTGTGATGGTCCCCATGCATGAACAACAAACACAATCTATTACCATACATTTGTTTGAAGTAAAGGCAGCTTTGATCCATAAGAAATGCAAATTCATTGCTATACACAAATTAGAATACATTATGAAGTTGCCCTTTATATAAAATTCTGGAAATAACTAAACTTAGTAAATGCAGCTTCACACCTCGTGCTGAAAATCACTTTGACACCCTAATGTATAGCGTTCTTTGCTCTGTGTATTGTCTGCTTGAGGTTCAAGGTATTTTCTGGTCAGTTTTTATAGTCTTGGCTCTGGTTCAATTCCAATTTAAGAGAATATTTGAAATACTGTCTCCTCTAGTCACACACAAACACTCTAGGAATCTGATGCTTTCCAGCATAATCTGTGCTTGTTATGTAAGCACAATCAAAGACACTTTTTAAGAACAGAACAAAAGGAATTAGTTTCTCTTTAGTTTAAATTGTCTAAAGAGGGTTTTCAGTTGTGGATTTGTTATGGTTTTAGTACAAATAATGGAAATAGAACCATGCATTTTTATTAGTCACCCAAGAAGCCTTTCAGTTTCAGGTCCTTCTTGAGAGCTCAGTCAATGTGGCTCTTCTTTTAACAACTTGGAAAATGCCTTGCCTGATTAGGAAGTTAGTCATTTCACATTCTGACATCTAAAACAATGTTAAGTTAAAAAAAAAAAAACTGGCAAATTACCTTTCTAAGTAACAGGATACAACACTTTAAAGATGAAAAGCTCAAGTATTTATGGCGCCTTTCTTTGTTCTTCTAAATCCTATTTTACTTTTTGAATGTCCAATGTTTTGTAAATATCTACAGCTTTGTTCAAACAATAAATTGTTCTCTAACTTAGCATAAAAATATTATTATTTTATATTGTTGTTGTTAAGTGCCATCGAGTCGGTTCCAACTCACAGTGGCTGGTGAGTTTGAACTGCCAGCCTAGTGGTTCAAACCAACCTCATGGTCCAGGACTATATTTTATATTAGCAGATTCTATATGTTGAAAATTGGATTCCTGGTGTGGCACTGCTGGATAGTGCGCTGAATTGCAAACTCGATTTGAACCACAAGGTCAGTGGTTCAAGCTCACCAACCACTCCTCAGAAACCCTGTACAGGAGTGCTGTAAGTTGGAACTGACTTGATGGCACTTAACAACAACAACAATAACAACATATGCTGAAAATTAGCCTTGCGTCTATGTTTGATGTTTTCTTTATCAATCACTGTTCTTCCAGATACTATCTTTGTCATTCAGTTTTAAAATTTAAAACCATTTTAACACTTAGGTGGTACTTAGTTTTATAAGGAGTTGTGAAGTAGAAGTTAACAAATGTCTTTATAGAATTCATTTTCTGGAGACTGTTTATCCTTTCTTGTTTTAGAAGTTGTCTCAGCCTTGGTCACACACATCCCCTGAGGCTTTCCTTTTTCATTTATTTTCTCCATTTAAGGTTAACATATTAGGAGTTTTGCTACTGAGAGATTAAAATAAATACATTTGAAGGAGCTTTCTCAAGGCTCCTGCACTGGCCACTGCCTTCTTCCTTGACTTCTTTGGCATCCCTTCAATACAGGCAATAGTAAGGCTACCAAGTAACATTTCTGAGAAATGTGTCACATGTTTGTGTTTATTCTGAAAAACACACACAAAAAACCCAGTAAGGTATCTTTATTAATATCCACTGAAAAATAAAAGGTAAAATTAGTCATAATGAAGTTTCCTCAATCACTTTTAAATCAATTGGCCTGTGAATCTTTTCTGTAAAATTCACTAAAGCATGATGGTAGCTGGTTGAGTACTGGTCATGGTGGCTCCCAGCATGATCCCTGCCCTGCTTTTCCTACCCTTGAATATTGTGCCTGGTCAAAGAACACAACCAGGGGATATAGAAGTGAAATTCTGTGGAAACGGTCTGTCTTCCTTTCAGTTTATAGCTCTAAATTCTGTGGAAACGGTCTGTCTTCCTTTCACTTGATAGCTCTAAAAAGCAAATTGGAGTGAAAGTGATACGATGATGATGTCTGTTCTGTACGATCATTGATATCGTATTTATTGAGTATCAAGGCTTGCATTTCAGTTTGTTGTTGGTGGCATGTACCGTGGAGTCGGTTCCGACTTATAGCAACCCTGTAGAGGGTTTCCAAGGCAGTAGATAGATATTTACGGGAGAAGAAAGCCTCATCTTTCGCCCGCGGAACAGCTGGTAGTTTGGAACTCCTGACCCTGAGGTTAGCAGCCCGATTCGTAACCACTACGTTACCAGAGCTCCTTAGTATTTCAGTTTAGGAATAGGAAAAAAAGAAAAGAAAGAAAAAAAAAAAAAAAAAACTTTCTTCAATTTGTCCATATTATGTCTCTTTTGGAGTCCTGGTGTGGCACTATGGGTTAATGCGCTGGATTTCAAAGTAGATTTGAACTGCAAGGTCAGCGGTTCAGGCTCTCCAGCTGTTCCCAAGAAACCCTATACAAGGTCACTATGGGTCAGAACTAACTGGACGGAACTTAACAACAACAACGTCTCTTTTAAATTAGGTGTTTTTTCTATGCTCCTTTATTTCAATATTCTCAGAGAGACGAGTGATATCATTAGATTTAGCTGGCACCTACATTCTTATTTTCTTAGTAAAGTAGCACAAAAATCAACAAAGTCAGGTTTTCTATAGAAGTGAACTGTGACGACCACAATGAAAGAGAATGATGGTTGATGAATATAGCAGGTCATATAATCACATGGAATTTTCAATAACCTCATATGCATGCGAAAACTGGACAGTGAATAAGGAAGACTGCAGAAGAATTGATACTTTTGAGTTATGGTGTTGGAGGAGAATATTGAAAGTGCCATGGGCTGCCAAAAGAACCAATAGATCTATTTTGGAAGAAGTGCAGCCAGAATGCTCCTTGGAGGCCAAGACGGGCAAACTTCGTCTCTCTTTCTTCAGACATATTGTCAGAAGAGACCGGTTGCTGAAGAAGGAGATCATGTTTGGTAAGGTGGAGGGTCAGAGAAAAAGAGGAAGACTCCCAATGAGATGGATTGGCCAAGTGGCAGCATCGATGGACTCAAGCATGGCAACAGGAGTGAGGTTGGCCCAGGACCGGGCAGTGTTTCGTTCTGCTGTGCATAAGGTCGCTATGGGTCATAACCAACTCGATGGCACCTAACAACAACAACATAATGACAGGAGGAACAGTTTAAAGGAAGAGGGAGGAAGAACACTGGCAGACAAAGGCAAGAAAGTCAGGAAGTGCCATCGATGCTCTGTTTAGAACTAAAAAAAAAAAAAAAAAAAAAGTCACTTACCATTGATTCAACTCAGGGTGACTCCATGTTTATCTTAATTGTGCAGATGGCTAAGTGCTCAGCTGCTAATTGTGGAGGTTGGTAATTCTAACTTATCCACTGGTGTCATGGGAGAAAGAACAAGAAATTTGCTTCAATACAGAATGCAGCCAAGAAAAATCTATGAGGCATTCTATTTATCATATGGGGTCAGTAAGGTCAATTCTACAACACCTATAAACAACAACATAATTAATGTTGTTGCTGTTAGGTGCCACAGAATTGGTTCCTTCTCCTAAGTACAACAGAACAAAACACTGCCTAGACCTGTGCCATCCAATTGCTTTATTTGAGCCTATTGTCGCTGCCACTTTTTCATTATCCCTCCACTTTATTAAGCATGAAGTCCTTCTCCAGGGACTAGTCCTTCCTGATAATATGTCCAAAGTACAAGATACAAAGTCTCACTATCATTGCATCCAAAGAGCACTCTGACTGTACTTCTTCCAAAGTAAATTTGTTCTTTCTTCTAGCAGTCCATGGTACTTTTCAATATTCTTCACCTACACCGTAGTTTAAATATATCAATTCTTCTCCAGTATTCCTTATTCATCATCCAGCTTTTGCATTTGTCCAGTTAAGGTGGTTGAAAATATCATGGCTTGGGTTAGGCACTCAAACTGGCATCTTTATTCTAACACTTTAAAGAGGTTTTCAGCAGCAGATTTACCTGATGGACTATGTCATTTTATTTCTTGACTGTTATTTCCATGAGCATTGATTGTGGATTGAAGTAAAATGAAATGTTTGACAATTTCAATCTCTTTTCTGTTTATTATGATGTTATCCATTGGTCCAGTTGTGAGGATTTTCGTTCTCTTTGCATTAAGGTGTAATCCACATTGAAACCTTGAGTCTTTAATCTTCATCAGTAAATACTTCAAGTCCTCTTTGCTTCCAGCAAGCAAAACGGTGCCATCTGTATATTGCAGGTTTGTTAATGAGTCTTCCTCCATTCTTGATGCCATGTTCCTCTTCATAAGACTTAGCTTCATGGATTTTTTGCTCAGCATACAAGATTGAATAAGAATTGTGAAAGGATATAGCCCTGGTGCATATTTTCATGATTTTAAGTTTATCAGGAGCATAAAATGTTCTGTATGATATCTTTGCAGTGTTATCCATAGTCTATTATGATCCACATGGTCAAATGACTCTGTATAGTTAATAAAGTACAAGTAAACATCTTTCCAGTATTCTCTGATCCAAGATCCATCTGATTTCAGTAATGATGTCCCTCATTCCATGTCCTCTTCAGAATCAAGCTTGACGTTTAGGCAGCACCTTGTGGATGTACCACTGCAATCATTTTTAAATTAATTATCTTCAGCAAAACTTTACTTTCATATACTATTCATGATATTATTCAATGTTTTCTGCATTCTGTTGTATCACCTTTCTTTGGAAAGGGCACAAATATGAATCTTTTCCAATAAGCTGGCCATGTAATTGTCTTCCACATTTCTTGGTATAGATAAGTGAACACTGCATCAGTTTGTTGAAAGATTTCAAAAAATCCAGTGCAATTTGGACTTTTTCCTTCAAAATCATTGATTGTGGATTGTATGGTACCTCTTGAAAAGACTGAGCATCAACCAGTTCTTTTTGGCACAAGGACTCTGTGTATTCCCGCCATTTTCTTCTAATGTTTCTTGCCTCATTCAGTCTTTTGCCCATAAAATCATCCAATATTAAAAGTCAAGGCTTAGAGTTTTTCTTCAGGTCTTTCAAGTTGAGAAATCTGGTTATATTTCTGATGTCTCTCTAGGTGGAAGATTGAACTACCTAGATGGAAGATTCTCAATCAATGAAGAGAACGAATTCTTAGATCAAATGTAGAGACATGTAGCCATAGCCACATTAATTATAAGATTAATAATAATTAAAATATAACTTAAATAGAATCATAAAATCTGCCAGCTTTATTAAACCATGATTTAATAAAACTAATGATGATGTGATATTAAGTCCTAGATCTACATCAGAAGCAAAACAAAAACACACTTTCATGAAATTTCATGCCACATACTAGTGAACAAATTAATGCATAATTTTTTTCCTACAGGGAAACTGAAGACTTTAATAGCAAACCCACCAAGGTCAAAATGAATACAGGTATGACATGTCTGTTAGTTATAACTCTTCAACTTTGCTCTTTAAAAATCATCTTGACCCTAAATCATTAGAATAGCACTCTACTGATCCTAAGGGTGATTTTGAGTTTCTGATTGTAGTCTAGATCCATCACCTTATTTTTTTATCTTTATGCTCTAACCTGATAATCACCACCAGTAGAATTTTTTTTTAATTGTATTCCTTTTTTCTTTAATCATATTGCTAAATTAATTCCTTTAATTCCTAGGAAGTAGTATGAGCATATTGTTTCTATGCAAACATTTTAAATTCCTCATTGAAAATGGGCTAAATTCTAAGGCAAGTTGCTCTAATGGAAAATATTTAAAGTTTATCATTCTATAAATTCTCTATGCCAGGGAGATGCCGTATAAAAAAGTTTTTAAAAATTATGAAATGTTATATTAATGTACAAGGAGCTCTGGTAGCATAGTGGTTATGAATCGGCTGCGAACTTAAGGTCAGCAGTTCGAAACTACCAGCTGTTCCGCGGGAGAAAGATGAGGCTTTCTGCTCCCGTAAAGATTTACAGCCTCGGAAACCCTGTACAGGGTCGCTATGAGTCAGAAACGACTCCATGGCACATAACAACAACAACAACATGCTAATGTACATGGAAACTTTATATTTAAAAAAAAAAAAGCAGATATGATCGCAGAGCTTCATAGCGAATCAACCTCATAAGCATTATATTTTTAGATGTAAGAACATTGGATGTATCTGCCTGTTAAGCAATCATAACTTGGACCTTGGAATTAGATTGTATGTATAGTCACTTTCATTTATTGGTTTAAAATGATATTCATAGGAAATGTGCTTCTTAAAACAACTACCAAAACTCCAACTTTTCTAAGATGTGATACATCAAAAGGAATAGTGCATAATCTATTGTGTTAAAACTGGGAACAGACTTGAGCTATCCCTCTAAGCAGTATCGGACAAATTTTAGTTTTCCTCAAAAATGTAAAATACTACCTGACACCTATGTGAATTCATTGAGAAGGCCTGGCGCACCACAGCACAATGAGTGGGGACTTGGGATTTAACCATTGACCCTGGACCACCTCCTCCTGGAATGTTCTCTTTTCATCTTTATGCTTCTTTTCAGGTGTTCAAAAGTAAAAGAACCTCTTAGAAAATAGAATCTCTTTTAGAATGATGTCAGTTTTCATTTTCAACACCCTTGACTACACATAGTCAATACCATTACTTCCATCTGTTCAGACCCACTCATCTCTCATAGTTATTTTCAATTTACAGAGTTTACTAAAATCCTAGTGGTGTCTCTCATTAGTGTATTTTCAGAAATAAATTTCAGCCATTTGTGTCGTTATCTTTTGGTTCTTACTTATAGCCCTTGGTTCATTTACTTATTTCCTTTTAATGTTGTTTCAAGTTATTTTTCTATGTTGTTACCCACATTAGGAAATTGTTGCCGCATTTAGAAATTGTATTTTGATATGGGAATCACTTGTTTGTGATTTTAAAAACAATAATATATTCAGATAATACTTCCAATAATGTAAATTCCCTTATGTCCAAGAAACAATATTGAAAGATAACATCTTCCAAAGACTTAGAGGCTAGAGTGTGGCAATATACAAAGACTGTTACTATTGGTGGTTGTATTTATTTATTTATTTATTTATTTATTTATTTGGTCATGATTTTCAAAAAGATTTAAATTTTAGTTGCTTTAAATCCTGGGGAATCAGAAAAACTATTTGTTACACTTGCTATGTGACAAAGGAATGTAGAAATGGACTAGGAATCTATTCAGATAGAACACTAACCTTCCAGTGTTACAAGTCTTCTTACTCTGAACTCAATAGCACATTAAGGTGGTTTATTCATACTCATTTAATTTTGTTTCATGTTGTGATTTGCCTGTGTTTAACTATGTAGACCATGATACACCTACTGTAAGAATGTATAAAAACAAATGTTTCTTAAAATGTTCATTTCAATGCTATGTTTATCAATACTATTTATCAATACTGTCTTTGATAGATATTGAGTTCTATAATTAATAATACCTGTGGGAAGGTACGGAATACATATAATGCTATATTTCTTCATGAATCCTATATATCAAATTCATTCTTCCTATATCAGTTAATAGGGATCATGGTGGCTCTATAGGATAAACACTGGACAGCAAACCACAAGGTCAGTGGTTTGAGCCCACCAGTCGTATAGTGGGAGAAATATGAGGCTTTTATATCTATAGCCTTGGGAAGCCTATAAGTCAGAGCTAACTTGACAACAACAATATAACAGTTAATAACTAACTTCTAAGAGTTATTTAAAGCAATCTCCAGGAATCATAATAGCTAGAATATGGCAAAACCTAAGGATAGATATAAAAGTATACCATAGGTAGCTTCTAATCTTCAAAAACAGAGTATCCATAACTACATGGCTTACAGATTCAATATGAATTAAATTTAAGTGGTGTAAAAGAAGTTGAGTTTTGTGCTTGTGTCTTCCATTAAAGAAGAGCCATAAAATGTTAGCTATAAAATCATCTTTTACTAGAGCATTGGAATCTGTTTCATGGGCAGGTTCCTCATTTGTTTCTTTGTTAGGTTTTATTTGTTTTAGTGTGGGGGTGAGAGTGAAATTTGCAGATGTCCTCCAGACTTACAAAGTCTGACTGCTCTCTTTCTCATGGTTGTCCAGCACATTTCGCTTAAATTGCATGATGTTGCATGAGCTTTCTCCCTTGCCCAGGCCTCTGCTATATCATGTTTTTGCTTCCAGATAGCGGTGGGTGTGCTCGCAAACGTGCTGCCATGTCTGTCACATTAACATCTGTGAAGAGAGTTCAAAGTTCTCCAAACCTATTGGCTGCAGGTATAATATCACCAACTAATGGAATGTCACACTTGAATGGCTTTATCTGACCTTTTTCACTTTATAGAATTATCTTGATTGGATGATTACAGTGGCTGTAAATACCTTTCTAATGCCCTACAGTTCTTAATTTTTCTTATCCTAATAATAGCTCCTTTCCCTTCTAATTGTTTTTGTTCTAAAATTAAAAAGTCAAAGTAAACTGATATCTTGGAGAAAGCATTTAAAAAATCTAATTAAAAGCAACAGTCACCTGCCAAAAATGTATTGAATAATTATAAGTGTTAAAAACTGAAGCCCATGCCACAGAATGTGGCACTGTGTCAGCAATATAAATTGTTTACTCTTTCTTAAATGAAGCATAGAAAGGGTACTATTAGATGGAACCACAAGAGACTACCATTTTGAGGCCAAAATTGACTTCGTATCAGCAATTTCATATCATTCAACTTAATAGAAAAGATTTGATGCTCTAAGAATATGAAATAATCTTCAACAACAAGAATGTTTGTACAATGAAAATGTTATGTCATAGAAATAGTAAGATTTCTAGACTATGAATTTAAGTCGCTTGAATTTGGGTATAAGGATTATTTTCAAAAGCAGACATCTTGGATATAGTGACCCAGTAGGACAGAATGGACATGCCCCATACAGTTTCCAAGGCTGTAATCTTTATGAAAGCAGGCAGCCACATCTTTCTGCTGTGGAGTGACTGGGTAATTCAAACCACCAACCTTTCAGTTAGCAATACAGTGTTAACTGAAACCACTCACTGCCTCACCGGATCTCCTTTTGTATCAGTTAGACATATAAGGTATGATCTATTTTTCAAAAAAAGTTTTCACTGTATTTTGAGAAAAGAACCAGCCTTTGAAATACCAGTAATAGCTTTCATAATAATTTACTTGACATGGTGTCTTTATGTGAATTAATAACTATTTACGTAGCATAGTGGTTATGAAACGGGCTGTGAACCGCAAGGCCAGCAGTTCAAAACTACCAGCTGTTCTGCCGGAGAAAGATGGGGCTTTCTGCTCCCGTAAAGATTTACAGCCTCGGAAACCCTCTACAGGGTTGCTGTGGGTCGTAGTCAAGTTGAGGGCACTAAACAACAACAACACTGCAGTAGATGTTATTAGAATAGAACTGCCTTCACATAAAAGTTAGTCTCCACAAAGTTGCCAAACCAGTAAACTAGACTAGTCTGTGAACCTCAAGTGCTTTCTTCATATCTCCTTAAAGTCAAAGGACATTATGAGTCATCAACTTTTTTTCCCACTAAATCAATCTTTCTCTTTCTCTTTTTTACAAGAAGCAAAGTTGCAGTGGACAATTCATCTTGACACCACTGATGTCTTAAGTCTAAGCTAGAACCCAAGCAATGACTACAGAGAAACAATAAGACTTTTCAAAGTATATTTCACCAAGAGCACTTGACTCTATCACATAGCATGAAGAAGATTACTATGTTCCAGTGGCAGCCATTATGCCCAGAGATGGCGTTCTGTCAATGGCTGTCTACCTTCAGGAAAATTAGTCAATCTGTTTGAACCTAAACTTGTTTTGCTTAAAAAGAAGAAGA
>NW_006408529.1:17126889-17130722 GCF_000296735.1 Chrysochloris asiatica | reverse complement strand
TGGACTGCAAGGTTAGGTTTGAACCACAAGGTCTGTGGTTCAAACTCATCAGCCACTCCTTGGAAACCGTATACAGGGTCGTTATGAGTTGAAACCCACTCGACAGCACTTAACAACAGCAACAACATATGTATAGAGACAGAGAGAAAGAAAGAGTCCTGGTGTAGTGCTGTGGGTTAATGCGCTGGACAGCAAAGTCGTTTGAATCATAAGGTTGGTGGTTCAAGCTCACCAGTCACTCCTTGGAAACCCTATACAGGGTCTCTATGGTTCAGAACCAACTCCATGGCACATAACCACACCACACACACACACACACACACACATATATATATACACACATACATATATATGTGTGTGTATGGTACTGTCTATAATGGACCACAAGGTGGGTTTGAATCACAGGGTTGGTAGTTCAAACCCACCATCACACCTCAGAAACCCTATACAGGATCACTATAAGTCCAAACAGACTCAATGGCACTTAACAACATATATGTACAGTATTAGTTACTTCCCTATCTCTCTGGATACTTAACCATTTCCCATACTCATAGGAATTCATATAAATTGAATGAGAGTGAATAAAGGAAATAAATGAAAAGGCTTATCACAGTGCTTAGAAACATAGTAGGTATTCAATTGGATGACTTTAATTGGTATGCTTAAATTAATTCTTGTGAAGCTCTTGATCCTTCTAAATAAAAGAACTGTAAGAATGAATTTAAATCATCCTAATATTCAAAATGAAGTATAGTTTATGGTGTCAATATAGCACAACAGGTAAAAGGAATTTAAATAATGCCTATGAATAGCTATGACAATTAGGTATCCAAACAGCCATGTAAAAGGCATCATGTCAAAGTCTTAGAGTTGAAAAGGACATTTGAAGGCATTTAGTCCAACCCTAGACCTTGAACTGGTGTAGTGCTGTGGGTTAATGCACTAGACTGCAAAGTCAGTTTGAACCACAAACAGATCAGTGATTCAAGCTAACCAGTACCTCCCTGGGAACCCTATACAGGATTGTTATGGGTCAGAACCAACTCGATAGCACTTAACAACAAGACCTCAAGCTAAAATGCCTTGAATAACTTCTCTAACGAGTACCTTACCTGCCTTCTGCTTGCCTGAACACAGAACACTCATTATATTAGAGAAGAGCAGTTATGGTTCTTAATTTGTCTTAATTCTCAAGACCCCTATTTATATTCACATACAAAGCAGGCAGAGGTATGATAAAACTGAGCCATTTAATTATTTTGAAGTTTTCATATAAGGTATGACTTATAGACTCTACTTCCTGGAGTCCTGGTATGGCACTATATGATAAGCACTGGACTGCTAACCACAAGATCAGTGGTTCAAACCCACGGGTCACCCTTTAGAAACCCTATACAGGGTCACTGTGAGTTGAAAGCCACTTGACAGCACTTAACAACATCTATTAATGAGCAGTAGAAGTTAAGAATCTGATCCCTAGAATTCTAGCTTTGTTTTTTCACAAATGAATGATCCTGGGAAATGTTCAAAAAATTGGGCAAATCCATTAACCCCATGCATCTGTCAAATCATTCACCCACTCAACATTTTTACACCTGTATTCTCTTTAACCTGCCTGTCAGTTTGTCATACAGTGCTTCTTGCCTGTTGCTATGAAGCTGGAATTATGCCATTGGCATTTTAAATACCAGAAGGGTCACCCATGGTAGAGCTTCCAGACTTAGATTAGAAGAAAAGGGTCTGGCAATCTACTTCTGAAAGAGAAACAACAAAGAGCCAGAGAAAACATTATGAAAAGCAGCAGAACATTGTCTAGGATAGTGCTTTAAGATAAACCTCTCAGGTAGGAAGGCACTCAAAATACGACAGGAAGCACTGCCTCCACAAACTAGAATCAACCTTAATGGCATGTGGATGGATTAGCTTTTAACTCTTTAATTTCTTGCTAACATGACACAAATTAAAATGGTAAGAAACATCTGTAAACATTCATTAGTAATTGGAATGTCCAAAGTATGAGTCATGGATAAGTTGAAGTTGTTAAAACTCAAATGGACCATTTGAAGATCAATATCTTAGGCATTTATGAGCTGAAATGGACTGGTATTGGCCATATTGAACTGGACAATCCCAAGGCCTACTAAACCTGGAATAACATGTTGAAGGGAAATAGTGACAAAAAATATTTATATATTTCAAGATCTACCCTGGAATACAACATTATCAATGAAAGGACTAATCCACACATTTATAAGGAAGACCAATACCACTGCTATTTAAATTTATACACTAATGACAAACATAAAAGAAGATTTTTGCCAACTTCTGCCGTGTGAAATTGATGAAACATGCAATCAAGATGCATTGATTATAAATTACAAAATGTGATTGGAATGCAAAATTTGTAAAGAAAAAAGGATAAGTAGTTGAAAAATATGGTCCTGGTGATAGAAATTATGCCAGAAATTACATGATAGAATTTTACAAGAACAAGAACTTATTCATCCAAAATACTTTTTTCAACAACATAAAATGACAACATGAACTCACTAGATAAAATACACAGGAATCAAATTAACTATATCTCTAGAAAGAGATACTGGAGAACTGCAATATTATCACTCACAGCAAGGCCAGCGGAAAACAGTGGAAAAAATTGATCCTATACAAGTCGAAACTGAAAACAATTAAAACAAGTGATTAATATCTAATACAAACATTGAATGTTCTCAGTAACAGCAGACATTGAACACTCAAGATCTGGATTGATTTAATACCAGGAGACATATTTCTTGGTTCTAAATTGTTAAGTGTCATTAAGTCAATTCTAACTCATAGCAACCCTATAAAGTGTTTCCGAGCAGCTGGTAGGTTTAAACCATCAACCTTATGGTTAGCAGTCCAGTGCTTATCCTATGGTGCCACACCAGGACTGTTTTTATCCTTTACCTTAATATTTAAAAATTAATATATCCAGTCTGGGCAAAAATAAGATGAAAATTAAGGGTTGTGTTATTATTAAGGGAGAAAATCAGTGCATAATGTATGAGTGCTAATTACATATTATAAATAAATAAATGTACAAACAGAGTTTTAGAATTGAGACAATGATGGCTAAAATAAATTGCTTTCTTTGAAATGATTTTTTTTCATTTGTTTTGCCCTATTATTAATTTCAATATTTCTTTTTCTTTTTTAGGGCGTGATTCCCATTCACCAGACTCAGGTAAAGAAAAGCAATTCTGAATCACTAATACATTTTTGTGGCTTTGAAAAAAGAAAATTCATAGTCACATTGTTGACCTCACATTAAAATTAAAATTCCTATACAATAATGCATATTAAATTAAATTTCTGGAAACAAAACTTCAACATTAGAAATAAAAATAAATTTAATTTAAAATCTTATTAGTGAACGTAGATGTTTTTGTATCCAATTTGTGTTCCCTTAATAAAAGCTTGGAGATCTTACAATGATCGAAATCAAGAGACACTGAACGGAGATGCTACATACTCCTCTCTCGCAGCAAAAGGTTTTAGAAGCGTTCAGCCAAAACTACAAGGGAAAAAATCACCTATTCAGGTAATCCTGCGCACTCCAGTCCACTGTGTTATTTTAAAGCATAATTATTAGACTGTTGCTTTAGATACGTTTTGCTAAAAACATGTGTACACTTTGGTACTTTTTACTTTTAATAAGTCTATGCTCTTGTCTTCATTTTGCTGGCCAGAGTTGCATTTACAAAAGTGAGGATAAATTTTAATTTCAAAAGCTTTCTTTTTTCTAATGCTAATTTCATAAAAGTAGGCCAGTTTCTAACATAATGTAT
>NW_006408529.1:17122413-17126789 GCF_000296735.1 Chrysochloris asiatica | reverse complement strand
TAAACTTTGAAGTTGAAAACTATACCAAGAGAACATTCATGGGTTTACTTAACTAAAATGATTTCCCAGAACAAACACGGCAACAAGCTTTATAATATATCCTCTATAAAAACATTTTTTTCCTGATAGCAATTGTTAACGATAAATTAAAATGTGTCCAGAAAGAAACGAAAAACAATCTGGCCCACAAATCGTGTAGCATAATAAGAAGGTATGACATTGCTTCACTTTCATTAGGAACAAGGATGACCTTGAGTTCTTAAATGACTAATGTTGACTTTCTCTCTGTTTTTTTTCTTCAACATTATTTCTGTCTCCGGATACTATTGGCAATCCAGGCACCCCTTCCACCACCCAGGAAAGAGAGTATTTGTAACTCCTTGTTAATCAATCATACAAAGGGTGACAATTTAGACCAATTAGTAACTAACGCACCAACTCCCTCCAGCATAGAGTACTTCATTAACCAAAAGCCTGTCCAGAGAACTATGCATTCTAATGAAGATCCCAGACAGACAATTGTATATTCTGAAGAATCTAACACAACTGTGTCATATACACAAAAAATTACTAATTCTCTGCCAGCAGTGGCCAGCACAGGCCCCCTACCATTTACTGGCATGAGTACCCCATTTCTACAAGAGGACTACATGCAAGATTCTCAAACTCGGAGAATTTCTACCTTGAAACTAACCCATAGCCCAGATCTGCCAAGTACTGGCCCCTTTAATTCACCACAGCTACCTAAACCTGCTGAAGTGCTTTCTTCTCCCAAAAGGCCTTTCTCACTGTCCCCTAACACAGTGCCTGAGACACACACAGCCTCTCTTTCCATTCAGATAGCTCCCCTTTCAGGACATGAGCCTGAAAGCCACAAACAGCTACCTGAGCTTTCTCCAGAGACTACAAAGATACCTCTCCAGCAAGAGAGACAAAAGTCTGCAGTTGCTGAGTCCTCTCAGACTTCCGACAGCCGGGTGGTACATTACACTTTCCAGTCTCTTCTTACAGGGGTGTGGGAGAGACCCTAACTCCTGTGGTTTGGGCTTATGTAACCAAATGCTTTGTTAGAGTTTCAAAGCACAAAGGGAAAGGAGAAAGAAACCATCTACAATTC
Organism: Chrysochloris asiatica; assembly: GCF_000296735.1. Lineage (NCBI taxonomy): Eukaryota > Metazoa > Chordata > Mammalia > Afrosoricida > Chrysochloridae > Chrysochloris > Chrysochloris asiatica. The sequence goes on along the minus strand of NW_006408529.1, from coordinate 17,125,672 downwards.
AAAGTCCTACTAAATTAACCAATACATTTGGAGTTTTTGGGGGGATGCTTAAAATTTTAAATACATATCTAGAAATCATTTTCTAAACATTTCTTACTTTCTAGATTTCATAAGCAAATCATTGATAGATCAGTTAATCTGAAAATCACTTCCATGCATAAAGACTTTAAGATTTTAAAACATGATTTTTTTCTGCTAGAACTTTCAATACCTAGATTTACTTTATTTACATGGCTAAACCTTCTAAAGTTATTATTCTTTTTTTTTACTATTTATTTTTAATAATATATTTATCATTTTTATGACAAAACACTTATCTTCAAGCATTTTTTATTATTCTATTGCAAATATTCATTGTTATGAAAATTTAATCAACTTCTACCTCTTGTTTAATTGGACACTTCAGAAACCTTATTCATCAACCTTTCATACTCAGCCTTTTGGGAACTAAGCCTTTATATCTATATATGTAAATTTTTCTCATAGCAGAAATCTATTAACATTTATTAATTTACTTATAGTAAGAGTACTGTGTTCCTCTTCTCAGCTTCTTCCCAAAATAATGTAGTGTGCGAAGCATACAATTTAAGAACAAACTGTGGATTTCCATCACAATTTCATCACTAGTAATATGAGGAAAACTCCTGGTGTAGTGCTGTAGGATCAGCACTGGACTGCGAACCACAAGGTCGGAGGTTCAAACCCACCAGCTGCTCCCTGGAAACACTATACAGGGTCGCTATGAGTCGAACCTACTCGATGGCACTTAACAACAACAACGACAATGTGATGAACTACTGTCTACCTCATCTGTGAGCTTGAGTTACAGAATGGGAATTGTTAAGTGCCGTCGAGTTGATTCTAACTCATAGTGAGCTTGTGTAGAGCTTCTGAGGAACAGTAAGTGAGTTTGAACCACTGACCATTTGGTTAGCAGTCCAGTGCTTATCCTACAGTGTCACACCAGGACATATCAATCTTTCATTCATAGGCTGTGGTAACACTAGGGAGACAGTGCAGACAGCTCACTTAGGACAGAGCAAGCAATCAGTAAAAGTGCCACCAAGTCAGTTCCAACTTATAGCAGCCCTATATTGGGTTTCCAAGGAGCAGCTGGTGGGTTTGAACTGCCAACCTCTGTTTAGCAGTCCGGTGCTTATCCTGGTGTGGTGCTGTAGGATAAGTACTGTGCTTTTAATAAAAGATAGAATACATGGGTTCTTCAAAAGATTTGTGGCAATATGGAATTAAATGAAAATGGAATTTTTCCCCATGAACTTTTTGAAGACTCTTATGTTAATAATTTCAGCAATTTTATGGGGTAGGTATTATTATTGTTCCCATTTTATAGATAAAGTAGCAAGAGTCCTGGTGTGGTGCTGTAGGATAAGTACTGGACTGCAAGGTCAGTGTGAACTGCAAAGTTGGTGGTTCAAACTCAGCAGCTGCTCCTCAGAAACCCTATACAGGGTCACTATGAGTCAGAACTGTATAGACTGACAGCACTTAACAACAACAACAACATTCAGGCACTGTTGTAACTTTACATGCATTAATAATTTCAGCGATCTTATGAGGGAGGTTTTATGACTGTCCACAATTTATAAATAAAGAGCAGGAATAGAAATAAATTGCAAGTGTGGAGTAGAGCCAGGATGCAAACCCCAGAGAAACAGTCTGCTATTACAATGTCCAATTGTAAAATAGTTCTTTACTGGAGAAAAGTGGGCTGTGGTCTATGGAGGGTACCAGGTGTGGTAAAGCGGATATATCTAGATAAAGTTTAAGAGCCCAGAAAATTCTGAGGAAGAAAAATCTGGCTGAGACATAAAACCAAGCATGTGCTAATCTCAGAGAGCTAACTTTCTTGTGTTCCAGGATGTGTCACTCCAGGTGTAGGAGAGGAAAGGTCATAGACAACATCACCACATTTACAATCCAATTCACTCAGCTGACGTGTTTTATCAGGTTTTATGATGTTTTAAAGGAGCTCTGGTAGTGTACTGGTTATGAGTTGGACTACTAACCCCACGGTCAGCAGTTCGAAACTACCAGCTGTTCCTCAGGAGAAAGATGAGGCTGTCTGCTCCCGTAAAGATTTACAGCCTCGGAAACCCTGTAGAGGGTCTCCATGAGTTCGAACTGACCCCATGGTACTTAACAACAACATCAATGATGTTTGAAAACTTTAATTTCCTCTTAGTTTTGACACTATTCAAATTGACCAGACATGCTTTAATTATGTAATCCCAGATAATATGCATGATTCAAAAGATAATTTCTTGATTTCCTGTCACTTTCACTCATTTAACAAACATTTACTGGGCACCTGTTGTTAGGTGCTATCAAGGTACACAATACAATGGAACACTGCCCGATCCTCACAATTGTTGTTATGTCTGAGCATATTATGTGCCAAGGGAGCACAGTGGTTCCATATGATAAGCATTGGACTGCAAATCACAAGTTCTACATTTTGATCTCACCAGCCACTCCTTGAGTGAAAGGTGAGGCTCTCTGCTCCTGGAAAAAAATGTAAGGCAATAGAAATCTTATAGAGGGTTGCTATGAGTCAGAACAGACTCGGTGGCAATTAATAACAACAACAACATGTGCAAAAGGGGATCAGTGGTTAAGTAATAAGCTGTTAACTGAAAGGTCAATTGTTTGCCCCAATGATCTAAGGGAGAAAGATAAGTTTGCTTACATAAAGATTTACAGTCCGAGAAACCCTGTGGGGAATATGATAATTACAAGTGAGACTCCATGACAGTGAATGTTGGTTTTTGGAAATCTATGCCAAGCATTATTCTAGTCACAAAGCTGCATTTCAAACCATTAATATTTAAAATTTTGTGGTACTGAAAGTGGGGTGGGGAGACCTGCATTAAAAACAAAACAACAAAAACTTAGGTAAATCACATACTTTACCAACAACAACAGAAGGGGACCTCCCATGCCTATGGAAATAAAACTAGGCAATGCTAAGTAGAGATACGACGAGGAGTTTCCATTCAAAAACTAAGCTCACTGCCACAGAGTCCGTTCTGTCTCAGAGCAACCCTATATAGTTTCTGAGATTATAAATCTTTATGGGACCATCAGCCTCATCTTTCTCCCTCACTGCAGCTGGTGACTTTGAGCTGCTGACCTTGTAGTTAGCTGCCTAACTCTCTAAGCCAGGGGTGGGGAACATCCGGCCCGCAGCTCATGTTGTTGTTATTGTTAGGTGCCATCAAGTCAGTACCGACTCATAGCA
>NW_006408529.1:17104608-17121953 GCF_000296735.1 Chrysochloris asiatica | reverse complement strand
CTTTAAAAAGGTCTTGTGCAACAGATTTGCCTAATGCAATACGTCATTTGATTTCTTGACTACTGCTTCCATGAGTGTTGATAGTTGATCCAAGAACAATGACGTTCTTGACAACTTCAATCTTTTCTCCATTGATAAGAATATTGTTTATTGGTCCAGTTGTGAGGATTTTTGTTTTCTTTACGTTGAGATGTAATTCATACCGAAGGCTGTGCTCTTTGATCTTCATCAGTAAATGTTTTAAGTCCTCAAGTCATTGTTGTTGTTAAGTACCGTGGAGTCGGTTCCAACTCATAGTGATCCTGCACAGGGCTCCCAAGGCTGTTAATCTTTACAGGAGCAGAACGCCTCATCTTTCTTCCACGGAACTGCTGGTAGTTTCAAACTGCTGATCTTGAGGTTGACAGCCCGACTCATAACCACTATGCTGCCAGAGCTCCTTAAGTCCTCGGGTCATAGAAGCCTGCAAAATTATTCAGTCTGGCTCTGGTCTGGCCCTGCCAAGGCAAATGCAGGTGGGACTCAAAATTCAATAAATCTAGGAGCTTTTATCATAGCAACATATATTTATATTAAGTGATGTTATAAATATCCAAATGGCCCTTGGCAGAAAAAAAAAAGTTTCCCCTTCCCTGCTCTGGAGTCCTGGTATAGCACTATAAGATAAGCACTGAACCACAAGGTTGGTTTGAACTGCAATGTCGGTTGTTCAAACTAACCAGCCACTTCTTGGAAACCCTATACAGGGTCGCTATGAGTTAGAACTGACTCAAGGACACTTAACAACAAGAATAACAACCCCTACCCTAAGTAGAGACATGAGGAAGAGTTTCCATTCTGCACTGGGCAGTCAAATAGACATCACCAAAAGGGAGAACAGCTTTAAATTGCAGAAAAGCATTCTAGGCAGAGCAAATACCTAGTTCAAAGACTTAACTCTGAAACATGTTAGGTTATTCAGGACTACCAAGGAAGCCAGTAAGAAGAAAAATAAGGGAATGAGATGAAGAGTAATAGGACATGAAGTCAGAGGTGACAAAAGTCAGAGATCAGAAGTCCTTGTGAGCCACTGCATTGTAAAATGGGAGTCCCCCAGCAGGGGATGACACCTGCTTTTCTAATGCAATCATTCTGGCAGCTGAGTTGAGGATAAGTGATAATGGACCTAGAAGAGCAGGTAAACCAGCTAGGTTGCTATTGCATTGTTTCAGGAGAGAAAGAGCAGTGAATCTCAGTAGTTTGGAAGCAGCAGAGGTGGTGAGAACTGACAGGCTTCTGAATGTAATTTAAAAGTAGAGCAAACAGGACTTCTTTGGCAATTGTATTGTAGGATGTGAGAGTAAGAAGAGAGTCAAGGTTGATTCCAGTCTGCAACAGGAAAGGACAAAATTGCTATCACTGAGACTGAACAACGTTGGGTTAAGTGGCTTTGGGAAACCATCAGAGGTTGTATTTATGACATGCTAAGGTTGAGATAGGAGTCTCTTGTTAAGCACATGGTTATGCACATGTGAACAGTTAAGTACAAGATTACTAGACATAAGGTTGCCAGTTATATATATCCAGGGCCTAGTGATATGCTTCTGCAAACTCATAAAAAACACCGTGGTGCAAGTCTATTCTGCACACATGGGGTCGCCGTGATCAGAATAGACACAACAGTTACTAACAGCAATAACAAAATTCAGATGTCATCAGCGAAAAAGAAGAACCCCCAAATGATATGGTTTGACACAGTGGCAGCGACAGTGGACTCAAATGTAACTACAATTGTGCAGTTGACACAGAACCCAACAGCGTTTCATTCTGTTGTGCACAGGGTCACTATTGAAACAGACTGCGTGGCACCTAACGACATGCACATCCATGTGGAGAGGTCAAGTAGACAGTAGATACGTGAGTCTGGAGTTCAAGAGACAAGTCTGGTTTGGAGAGGTGCATATGGAGTCAGTGAGATCACTAAGGGAGTAAATCTAGAGAATATATATATATATATATATTCTGCTGTTATGTGCCGTGGAGTCGGTTCTGACTTATAGCTACCCTGCACGGGGGTTTCCGAGTCTGTAAATCTTTATGGGAGCAGAAAGCCTCATCTTTTTCCCGCGTAACAGCTGGTAGTTTCGAACTGCTGATTCTGAGGTTAGCAGCCCAATTTGTAACCACTATGCTACCAGAGCTCTCTCTATATATATATACATATATGTTGTTGTTGTTAAGTGCTGTCGAGTCGATTCTGACCCATAGCGACCCTGTATAGGGTTTCCAAACAGAAGCTGGTGAGCTTGAACCACTGACCTTGCAGTTCAAACAACTTTGCAGTCTGACACATTAGCCCACAGTGCCACACCAGAACTCTCTCTGTCTCTCCATATATATGTGTGTGTGTGTGTGTGTGTGTGTTTTATCTAGCTTTAGATATTTTTTCTAAAACATTTAAGTAACTTTAAAAAGACCAGAAAATTGAAAAGTAGACATATGAAAACACATTATTTTAAGTTTAAATATTTTGTTTATACCAAAATAGAATTTATGATCATTTTACTTCATCTGAAATTGAATGTTCTTTAAGATCATCATTGAACAAAGGGAAATGGCCAAACAAGACAAATATTTCAAGTGAAAAGAATATAAGCAAAAATGCAGATTTTGAAGATTATTGCTGAATTTGCTGCCATTAAATCCAGGATCACATTTTTCTTTGTACTTCAGTCTCCAATATGTTTTGGCATAGCACTGGACTTCATAGAAATTTTTTTGTATTGTACATTATAGATTTTTTTTTCATTGACTTTTATTTAATACAGCATTAAAATAGTAATCAATCCCTGAGTTTCTAACATTCCCTTAAATCTGTTACCGAAGCTACTGCCTCACATGACAATCCCAGGCCTGGCCCTGCCAGACCAAGTCTTTGGTTGCTGTATTCCAGCTCCATACCAAATCCTCATTCAATTATTAGTTATACCAATCTCTCTTCACCTCCACGTTCTACATAACAGAGTGAAAAACCGATGGCCTGAGGGCTTATGACAACAGATGTGTTATGTTTGTAATTCAGTCACCTGTAGAGGTAGCATGCTGTCTCCAATCCACCACTGTCCCAGCATTCCTTCTTAATGTCTAAACAGCCTGACTTGTATTTTTCTGATAACTGCCTGGCCCATGAGAGGCACTTGAGTTTACAATGACTATATCCAACTCAGTGTACTTTTCCACTGCTGAAGCACTCCCGCCCTGAGTTTTCATGGCCTTTAGTTCATGAAAGATTGCCAACCTGGCATTAGTAATCTCTTTCATCCGGGTAGCACATATGGTAAAGCACTTTGTAACTAACAGAAAGGTTAGCATCTGGAGTACACCAGAGACATCTCAGAATAAAGGTTGGTAAACTATGAAGCACAGTTCTTCTTGGAAATGCATGGAGTTGCCAAGTACCAGAATCTTCTCCACAGCAGCTAGTTATGTTTTTTCAACCACTAATGTTAAAGTTCAACTATTTCAAGAGGTTGCATATGATAAGAGCCAGTGGTACTGAAGGAAAAAGTACAAGGTGCATTGAAGGTACTGGCAAAGAACTTGGGTCTGGGAATGATGGAATACAAATTGAAATTTTTCAACAAACTGATACAGCAATGGAGGTACTCAGTCATTTTTGCCAAGAAATTTGGAAGACATCTATCTGGCCAACTGATTGAAGGAGATCTATTGTTTGTACCATTCCAAAGACAGGTGACCCAATGGGATGCAGAAATCATTGAATATTATCACTACTATCACATGCTAGTAATATTTTGCTCAAAATAATTCAAAAATGACTAGAACAATACAATGACAGGGAACTTCCAGAAGGTCAAGCTAGATTCAGAAGAAGACAAGGAACGAGGGATATCACTGCTGACATCACATGGATCTTAACTGGAAGCAGAGACCACTAGAAAGGTGTTTACCTGTGTTTTTATTGACTATACAAAGACATTCTAAGTGGATCATGACAACCTACGGACAACATTTCAGAGAATAAATATTCCAGAACACATAACTGTTCACATGAGGAACCTGCACATAGACAAAGAGACAGTCGTTCATACAGAATAAGGGAACACTGAATGGTTTAAAATTAGGAAAGGCGTGTGCCAAGGTTGTGTTCCTTTACCATACTTATTCAGTCTGTGTGCTGAGCAAAAATTCAAGGAACTGGTTTATATGAAGAAAAAACATGACATCAGGATTGGAGGAAGACTCATTAGCAATCTGTGCTATGCAGATGATATGACCTTGCTTGCTAAAAACAAAGGGAATTTAAAATACTTATTGATAAAGATCAAAGACGACAGCCTTCAGTATGGGTTGCACCTCAATGTAAAGAAAACAAAAATCCTCACCACTGGACCAATAAATAACATTCATGTAAATGGAGAAAAGAGTGAAGTTGTCAAAAACTGTATTTTACTTGGATCTACTATCAATACTCATGAAAACAGCAGTCAAGAAATCAAACGACGTATTGTACTAGGTAAATCTGCACAAGATCTCTTTAACGTGTTCAAGGGCAAGTTGGCAGTTTGAGAACTAAAGCACACCTGATCCCAGCCATGGTATTTTCAACACCTTCATATGCATGTGAAAGTTGAACAACGAATAAGGAAGACCATAGAAGAATTGATGAATTTGAGTATGGTGCTGGAGAAGAATATCAAAAGTACCAGGGACTGCCAGAAGAATAAACAAATCTATGTTAAAAATAGATAGAGCCAGAATGCTCCTTGGAAACAAAGATGGTGAGACTTTGTCTCTCATGCTTCGAACATATTATAAGGAGAGGTCAGTCCCTGAAGAGGACATAATGCTTGGTAAACTGGAGAATCAGAGAAAAAGCAGATGACCCCCAACAAGATGGATTGACACAGTGGCAGCAGCAATGGGCGTAAGCTTAACAACAGTTTGTGAGGGTGGTCCAGTATTAGGCAGTATTTTGTCCTGTGGAGCATGGTGGTGGTGATGTGCTGTGGAGTCGGTTCCGACTCATAGCGAACCTGCATAGGGTTTCCAAGGCTATAAATCTTTACGGGAGCAGAAAACCTCATCTTTCTTCCTGCGGAACAGCTGGTAGTTTCAAACTGCTGACTTTGAGGTTGACTCATAACCACTACACTACCAAAGCTCCTTTCTGTAGAGCATAAGGTTGCTATAATCAGAACTGAGTCAACTGCACCTAAAAACATCAACAAATGCCAAAATTCTCCTATCATTCTTAGTTGAAAATATTTGAACCAAGAGACTCAATGTGATTTTGAATAAGTGTATGAAGGAGCTCTGGTAGCGTAGTGGTTATGAATTGGGTTGCGAGCCGCAAGGGCAGCAGTTCGAAACTACCAGCTGTTCCGTGGGAGAAAGATGAGGCTTTCTGCTCCCGTAAAGATTTACAGCCTCGGAAACCCTATATAGGGTCACTATGAGTCGGAACCGACTCCACAGCACATAACAACAACAACATGAAGTATGTTAAGGTCCAAGTGCTGTGCCTTTCTTTTGTAAAAGACCAAGAGGCAGCAAGCTACTGTTTCTAGCTCCTCCCTCCCTTATATATGAACAACTGTGGAACATAGAAAGCAAACTTGTCTTAGGTAAGAGTTGGTGTCCCTTGATCTATATTCAAACACCTTAACCTTTCATGATCTTGAGATGAGACATAGTGATTTTCTTCCATCCTTTATCTGCCTCCAAACTTAGTAGGGAAAAAAATGAAACTGTCCTTATTTAGAGATAGTTTTTCTTAACCTCAGTGTAGTCCAGATTTCTTCATTTTTTCACACTTTCCCTTGCACCCTTCTCACATTTTCTTTAGAAGAAACATGTATAACATGATTCTGTCTTCTTCTTGGATCTAAGGTTTCTCCTGAACTCTGAATATGCTAGAAAGTAGTTTACATCTTTATTGCAAGATATTTCAGAGCTTTCCTGTGGGTTATATGCTTCTCTTGTTGAGTTTCCTTTGTAGACATTGAAGTGTGCTATGGCTCACCAAGAGGCATTGCATCTGTTAACTACTTGAATGCACATACACATTAACCAAACCCATTGCCATTGAGTCAATTTTGCCTCACAGCTACCCTGTAGGGCAGAAAAGAACTGCTGCATAGAGTTTCACAGACTGTCCATCTTGACAGAAGCAGGTTGCTTCATCACTCTCCCACAGAGTCGCTGGTTGATAAATTAACCTTTCTGGTAGTAGCCCAACATTTAACCCATTTCATTGCCAGAGCTTCTCACATACACACTGCTGTTGCTGTTGTTAAGTACTGTCAAGTTGATTCTGACTCATAGCAACCCTGTATAGGGTTTCCAAGGAGCGGCTGATAAGTCTGAACCACCAACCTTGTTGTTCAAACCGACCTTGTGGTCTAGTGTTGTATCCCACAGCACCACACCAGGACTCCCACATGCACATTGTTGTTGTTGTTAAGTGCCATTGCATCAGTTCTGACCCATAGCAACCCTGTATAGGGTTTCCAAGGAGCAAGTTGTGAGCTTGAACCACCTACCTTGCGCGTCAAACTGACTTTGCAGTTCAGCACATTATCCCACAGCACCACACAGGGATTCATTACAGACTCAAAATTGTGAGCAAATTATGATGTGGCAATAGAAATTCTGAAGATGAAATATTTCAATTGTCTGTTGATACTCTTTTTGAAAGAACAGGTAAATGGATAAAGATCATTCTGTGCACATTGCTGTACAAGCAAATATAATCATATTACCAATGACAGTGGTGATTTTAGAGAGAAATAATATACATTAGCTTTTGAAATGCTTCCGTTTCAAGGATATACGCAAGCCAGTCCTGTGAGCTGCAATCATTTGATTTTTTTTTTTTTTTTTCCTTTTGAATTTTAAAAGAAAAGCCTCCTCTGAGAAGATAACACAAATCCATTTGCTTGGTTTATATTACTTAATAAAATGTTAACTTAGCATAAGCAAAACTAAGAAGAGATTAATGTTATATGGAAACTTCTTTAATGAAATGGCCTCATTGTAAGAAATTCCATTCACGGTACCCAACCCAAGATTACTTCATATTGAATTCCATTCAGACTTCTAGGAGAATTCTAATACATTAAGTTATAATTATTATAATTTTAAAACATTACAATTTTACATCTAATATAATCTCCAAATATTATAGGTATTTAATAATGAAAAATATATTCTTATTAAATATTTTAAGTTCTGAGTAACAATTAGATTTTAAAATCATATATATTAAAGTTTTTGTTGTTAAGTGCTGTTGAGTCATGCCATATTTAAAATGAAGCAAGCAAGGAAATATGTATTTTACCCAGGATTAGAGCAATGCAACCTATTAGATTTTAGATTGCTGTCCTGGGCAGTGCTGTAGGATAAGCACTGAACTGCAAGGTTGGCAGTTCAAACCCAACAAACTGCTCCTTGAAACCCCTACACAGTGTCACTATGAGTCTGATCCCACTTGATGGCACTTAGATCAACAATTTATTAGATTTAGGATGCACATTAGAAGGTGATGGTAGTGTTTGTGCACTGTCAAGTTGGTTCTGACTCATAGCGACCCTGTATAGGGTTTCCAAAGCTAAAATCTCTAAGAGAACAGAAAGTTTCATCTTTCTCCCGATTTGGGGCTAGTAGAGTTCAACTACTGATGTTGAAGTTAGCAACCTTGAAGTTAGCAACCCAGCTCATAATCCACTACATTACCAGAGTGTCTATACTGTTAAATGCCATCGAATTGGTTCCAACTCATAGCAATCCTGTATAGGGTTTCCAAGGAGAAGCTGGTGGGTTTGAACTGCTGACCTTGTGGTTCACAGTCCAGTGCTGATCCTACAGTGCCATACCAGGAGTCTAAGAGCATCTAGGTTGTTGTTGTTAAGTGTCATCGAGTCAGTTCCGACCCACAGCAACCCTGTATAGGGTTTCCAAGGAGAAACCTGTGAGCTTGAACTGCTGACTTTGCTGTTCAAGCCAACTTTGTAGTCCAGCACATTAACCCACAGCACCACACCAGGACTCCAAGAGCATCTATACACTCCTAAAATTGCATGTAGAATTTTATGGCATATGAATTTCGTAAGAGATCAATAACTATCATATTTTAAGGTGATATATGACCCAAAGAGGCCTTTTAACAGGATCGATTATTTTTTGCATCCTCAATTAAAAATCTGAAGAAAATTTTTATTTAAGACTTTTTATGAGACCAACAGCATGTATAACATCAGCTGTATAAAAATGATGGCTGGCCAAAACTTCAGTTGTTGTTGTTGTTGTCAGGTGCCATCAAGTCGGAACCGACTCATAGCGACCCCATGCAAAGCAGAACGAAACAATATCCGATCCTGGGCTAACCTCACTACCGCTACCACACTTGAGTCCATCAATGATGCCACCTGGCCAATCCATCTCGTTGGGGGTCTTCCTCTTTTTCTCTGACCCTCCACCTTACCCAGCATGACATCCTTCTCCAGTGACTATTTCCTCAGGACAATATATCCAAAGTATGAGAGACGAAGCTTAGCCATCCTGGCCTCCAAGGAGCACTCTGGCTGCACTTCTTCCAAAACAGATCTATTGGTTCTTTTGGCAGTCCATGGCACTTTCAGTATTCTTCTCCAACACCACAACTCAAAGGCATCATTCTTCTACGATCTTCCTTATTCACTGTCCAGCTTTCGCATCCATATGAGGTTATTGAAAACTTCAATAGTACCACTTAAATCTTTACTACACACGATTTTTTTAGAGTTCTCTTTATCTTTTTCACTATCCATATGCTGATTTCCTATAATCCATTTTCCAACTGGCCTTGCATCAAAAATCTAAACTCTATTCTAGAGGTGGCATTGTGGGTTAATGTGCTGAACTGCAAAGTTCATTTGAAGCACAAGGCTAGTGGTTCAAGCGCACCAGCTGCTCTGTGGAAACCCTATACAGGGTTGCTATAGGTCGGAAAAACAATTCTAGAGGTGGGATTGATGCTCATAAGGAAGCAAATTTGCTTCAAGATTTCATTCACTCACATTACAATTGATGTTTATCATCAGGTTTGACTCAGGGGAGCAGAAACTAGCAAGGTTACAACAGATGGCAAAAGGTCGCACTGAGTCAGAATGACTCACATGGCACCTAACAACAGAAACTTTTAATAGGCCATCATCTTCCTCCATCACCGTTTGCCTCTTGGGTTTTACCACCTTAGAGGTAATAAACATTAATGCCACATTCAGTTTCTTTCTCCTTTACCTAAGATTTAAAACCAAGAGTAGTTCTAACCAACTAGAATATATACTAACCATTTTCAATGGGTAGTTTTTCCATTTCATTTTTCCACCTATTACACTGCTAGTTTATTCTAAAATGCAATTCTTCTAATATTTCGTAGTGAAATTTAAAAAACCTGATCTAAGGAGTGATTAGGAACCAAAAATACCATTCCTACCACTGTCACGTAAGTGGGGGTGGATGAGTTGAGAGAGAGGGTCGGGAAAACAGACCAAACTGATTTATATTGGTTGCACATTTAGGAATAGTGGTAGTCAGTAGAGAGAATTATACTCCTTGAAATTTTCTACGGAAGATAAAACTAGGTCTGCTGGCCAATAGACATCTAATATCACTTCATTGCCGCTAGTACCTAAACGTAAAACTTGCAAGAAAAAACTTGTTTGAATTCTCATTCTGCCAACTCTTGCAAGCCCTCCCCCAAAATGGCATTGCAGTGCAGTGTGAAAAGTGGCCTTGTTTCCATAAAACACTTACTGGATTCATTTTCTTCATCTTTTTATGCTTTTTCTGTAATGTGTGTGGTTGGTATCTAATCCATCTGAATGTACTTCCTAAAGTGCTTGCAAATAAAACAGATGTTTTGTCTTCTATGCTGCATTGCAAAAAGAGATATCTTTACTGATTGGGTCATTTATATCTCTTCTTCTCATTTTTTTTCTCAAACTCAGCTTGGAAATCAGAACTTAACTGCCCATGCATTGGAGGTAAATGCTTCCCAGACACACAGTCAAACTACACCGGAAGTCTCTTCTCCATGTCCCCCTTCTGTGGCACCTCATACCCAAACTACTTTTTTATCAGACAGTGGCTCCAGGCCAGCATCCCTTGTCCTGCCAGCAGCAGTACATACACTCTGCGCCCCTTCACAATGTTTATGTAGTCAGCCTTTCCTAGCTCCTGAAAGCCACAGCAATGTTGCAGGGTCTCTCACCACAGACCTCTCCAACTCCAAGAGTGAGTTCTCCACAGTCATTCTAGACAAGCTGCAGATCAGTAACTCTGACACCACTGACCATTCTGAAACACCCTCCCCAACCTTGAGTCAGAGATCTTCTGTGACAGATGTTACCACCCTTAACCACCCCTGCTGCCACTCATGTAATTATCCTCCCTTCCTTTGCCTCTATTGTTTTTTACACAGGACTCCACAGGCCAAAATAACTGATAGCTTATCTACCATCTCACTTTGCAGCTGAGCAATGTATTTACATAGCTACTGATTGGTAAAGCAACTCTATACAGTCTAATAGGAAAATCATTGACAACCATTTGCATAAGCCTACTTAGTGTTGAAAAATTCAATGATATTCTTTTCATTTACTTCAGAATGATATATGTTTACACTGTATTGCTGTAGCAAATGTGATTTACAGTGATTTACTTTAATGAGATGTTACCTCAGAAACTTAAACAAGTATATATCATAATATTATTATGAGTACATTACTGAGAAACCCATTGCATATGGGTTAAATTTTAAATTTTAACCCATATTAACAAATGGTCGATAACAATTTACCTCAGAAACTCATATTAATGAATCCTGTGTGAATAGTTCATATATCCTTGTGTTTCACAGAAATTGTTACTGAATGCATGAGCTAATGTGTCTTGCTCCTCTTTCACTTATAGCTGCATCTTTTAAATCCATCTCTTATAGGAATGAATGATGTAACCAATCAAAATTTTTACTATAGATATTCATCCTTATGGATTTTTGGAAACTATTTTTCCTGAGCCACTCCGGTATAATTTATAAACACATTTATTATTTTATCTATCTCTCTTTCTGTTTACATTTTATAAATAGGTGGTTTCTCATATAAATTATATCATTTAAATATGTTTACATGACAAGTACAGACCCCAGTAAATTATTTATGACTAACAAAAGTGCCTTAAAATTTTATGCTAAACATTTTCAATTGGATAGAATGGATTTATTGGTCATGGCTCTAATATAACAGCATATAACTTTAGGCAAAAACCGGGAATTTACTACTAAAAATGATATATATCATAATGAACTTCCAAACAAGCACTGTCATTGCCAAAGTGTTTTTTAGACTTCTAAAGATAGCCTAAATGATAGTATCTTGTATGTAGGTCATAAATCTGCCACTGCCATATGTGGAGAAATTTTGTATGTGCAAGTTTTACAAGCTGAAACAATTACAGATAAAGAAAGATTCTATTAATTGGACTGGGTTTAGTATTCATCCAATGATTGTTTGCATTAAAACATTCCATCCAGTGGGGATACAGACTTAGCCTTATTTTCCAGAACTATCACCATCAAGAATCCCTCCTGCTACTAACAGGTAGCACAGCCGTTAGTACCAGACACTCACCACTGTGTTCTGGACATTCAATGTCTTTCAGCTTTTAAAAATTTGGGGGATGCTATCGGGGTCTTTAACTAAAAAACAGAGAAAGTGCTAGTATGTAAATTTATGTACCAACCTGTTTAATTTCTGTTTTTTAAGACTGCTCAGGACCCTGGGATTTATATTGTCTTATAAGCACAATCTGAGCTAACTCTATCTGGAATTCATTTCAAGTAACAGTTTCAGTTGCCCTTAGATATTCCATGAGATTTTCTTTTTCTAATAACTAATTCACTATAAAGTGTGTTCTAAAATTCTAAGGATATTGTTTTGTGAGTAAAATCCTGATTGGTTTAACATAAAGAGGAAATCTACTTTCAGCATTTATTTTTTGTAAACACATAATCAGTATTATTGAAATCATTAAATAGGACTCAAAGCAACATTCTTAAGTTTAAAACCAACCAAAAAAGCCAAACCCATTGCTAGAGAGTTGATGCCCACTCACATTGACCGTACAGGACAGGGTAGAACAGAGCTCCCTAGGCTGTAAACTTCATAGAAGCAGGCTGCCACATCTTTCTGCCACAGAGCAGTCTACCTTGCAGTTAGCAGCCAAGCACTTAGTCACTGTGTTACCAAGTCTTTTCAAGTTTAAAACCTTTTACTGTCAAATCATTGCTATGAGTGATCCCAAAGATTTCCATGGTTGAGCTTCAGAAGTGCGTTGCCAGTTCTTTCTTCCAAGGTGCTTCTGGGTAAACTTGAATTTCCACCCTTTCATTTAGCAGCTGAGTATGTTAACCATTTATACCTCCCAGGAACTCCTTTTTATGGTAATAACATAGTAACATGATGGTTCTCAATAAGAAAGAATTTCCCACTTTTAACATTAATTATAATATATTATAGCAATGGTGGAGTCCTGGTGTGGCACTGTGGGTTAATGAGCCAGACTGCAAAGCCATTTGATCTGCAAGGTCGGCTGTTCAAGCTCACCAACTGCTCCTCGGAAACCCTATACAGGGTCGCTGTGGGTCGGAACCTACTTGACGGCACTTCACAACAATAACAACATAACAATAGTACTAAAAATATATTTACAATGATAAACCGAACTTGATTTGGACAAAGAGGCAAAAAATGTTCTCAAATCATTCAGTCATCAAAGTTACATAAGGCCCTGATGCATTTGCACAGGCTTGTGCTTCATGTGTATCTCAATGGCCAGAGTTCCCCAGGTGCAAGAGTCTCAAGATATGACTAGCTATGATAGGAGAGCAATTTCTATAACACCTTAGAGAAGTACTTTAAAAGTACAGTCATTGTACTAAAATGCTTACTGATTTTAGGACAATTGTACTGTGACTATCATGTAATGAAATTAGATTTATTCTATATCATTGGAAAATGTATTTGCTTTACCATGAAACCATGTACATGCATATATACAGTTGATTATCAATTGATGTTTCAGGCCTGGATAAAGGTTTATTTTGCTTTAGGATACTTAGTTGTTGTTGTTGTTAATGTGCCGTGGAGTCGGCTCCGACTCATAGCGACCCTGTACAGGGTTTCCAAGGCTGTAAATCTTTACAGGAGCAGAAAGCCTCATCTTTCTCCCGCGGAACAGCTGGTAGTTTTGAACTGCTGACCTTGCGGTTCGCAGCCCGATTCGTAACCACTACACTACCAGAGCGCCTTAGAGAAGGTCTCAAATAATGGTGCTTTATGTGAATATTTGTGTTTGTGTGTATTTAGCTGTAAAGTCCTTTTAACTGAATGCTTTAACTAATCTTTTTTCTCATTTGCATGCATTATGTAATATCCACAATACCTAGTGTGTATTCTGGATAGATGAGAATGTTCCACAGAAGTGAGCTCAACCTCTATGAATTAATCTGATTCAATTTAATTAGAATATGTGCCTACTAAATATGACTGTGTTTAGCAACAGGTTACAGCTAATAAAAAATGTAAGAGAGGTATATGTATGACCATCTCCAACAAAAAGCTTGAAATACCATGGAGGATATAAAAAACACTAAGCTATAAAACAACCACAGCAATCAATTTATCAGAAACCAACCAGAGGTTCAGAAGGTGCTAAAGGAGATTGGAGTAGGGAGAAGCCAGTGTTTTTGACATGTCTTTCTGATGCTTTCCCCGATATTTGCTTCTTCTAGAATAGGTTGCTTCATGTCCCTGATGTTAGCCACTTTGCTTAGGAATCATATACCCACCAATGATGATCCCTGACTAAGTCTGAAAGCCAACCTCTTCCTGCACATCAAAGAACAGTCATTTGGAATCCAGCATGTGGAGCAGTGTGATAGCACTCTGACTACTTACACCATAATTATAGGAGCAAATTCACCCACCACATTTGTTAGATTCTGAATATATACTGATTCCTCACTCCTACTGACACCATTCAGTATCTCTGTTGGCAGAGCACATTGACCAGCTGCTTCTGCTCTTCCTTGTCACCCCCAGAGCCCTCTGACATATAAAAGGATGTTTAACACTGAGAAAGACATATAAAGAAGATATTGGGGGAAATGATGTCCCTCTAGACATCAATTTTTAAAGTAAATAAAAACTGACACTTCATCACTGTCTTGTTTGAATGGAGTTGTTTCTTGTCATCAAGAGGAAAGTCATCCACATGGGATTAAGTACTTTAATGGGATGCTTTTGCGTTTTTCTCAGAGCCAGATAACAGTGAATGGAAACTCTGCTGGTGCTGTGAGTCCAATGAGTTACTACCAAAGGCCGTTTTCCCCTTCAGCTTACTCTCTACCCAGCTCGTTCAGCTCAAGCATTACCATGCCACATGGACGATCACTTGGTAAGTAATTTGATCATCATGATTTTTATCACCATTTCAATATGGCAACTAGAAACCTCAGGAGGAAAATATAAGTCCTCAAAGTGAGACAGAAGCATTCAATATCCTACTATTTTATGACCCTTGCCTAGGAAAGAAATTAAAAGCAAAGGATTCACCAGTAGAGAAAGCAGGTACGCAGCTATTTCAAGATGATGGTTCCATCTATGGTGAAGCAGAACAGGTCACTAGATGTTTAAAGGGTAGGGGAAAAAGAAGATGGCCCAGTTCAGGAGAACAGAGTTCACACCACCAGATGAATATTAATATAATGCTTTTCATTAATATAATGGGTAAATGCCATCCATGTTTGAGGCAGCCAGGTCTTTGTAGAACTGATGGTAGAAAATTGTTTTGCTAAATATAAGGACGAACTGCTTACCAACTAAAACACTGAAGTAGTCACCTGCTTCACGCTGAATTTATTCAAACAGGCTGATGTGGTAGCAGGAAGTCAAGTAAGACAAACCAGAGTTCCTTTAAATGTTGGTTCTATAATTCATGAGATAGTTCTTAACCCTTTGGAAATTAAAAATTAATGAAAGACATACTTTTTCCCCAGAAAAAATAAAAAGAGAACATATGTACCTTCATATAAAATTCAACCCTGTAATTCCATGGGGTTCATGAATTGTTTGAAGCTTTCTGATAAAGAAGGCATGCTATACCACAGAAAAACATTTTATGTGGTAAAATATATTAGAAAAGTTTGGAAAATAATACATATTTTTTAGTTGTTGTTAAGTGCCATTGAGTTGGTTCTGACTCATAGCAACCCCTACAGAGGGTTTCTGAGGAGTGGCTAGTAAGTTTGAGCAGCCGACCTTGTGGTTCAGTGCTTACCCTACCGCCCCACAAACAGTCCAAATTGAACTATCATCTGAATTCAGGCTAAAATAAAATGTTCGTGTTACTGAGCAACTTGTTACAGGCTTCCAGGCCATCGAAAGCAAGGAAGAAGACTGAGGATGTGTGACTAGACCGCACCTCTCAGAAAGGGAAGGAAGGACCCATTTTCTGACCAACACTACCTGTAACAGACGAACTACCGCACAGAACTTCACACTAATTACCATTCTTATGTTGAGGGCAGGCAGCATCTCTCCTTCTTCTTTCAATGCCCTAATTCAAATATTGAGAGAATATGAGACTCAAAGGACATTTTTATGTCACCATCTGACATACACAGTGTGGAGCTAAGCTTCAGTGGTCAACAAAATCTTCATAACTATAAGATATTAAATATAGCCATTGTTGTTGTTAAGTGCCGTTGAGTCGATTCCAACCCATAGCGACCCTGGATAGGGTTTCTAAGGAGCAGCTGGTGAGCTTCAACCACCGACCTGGCAGTTCAAATGACTTTGTAGTCTGACGCATTAGCCCACAGTGCCACACCAGGATTCCATATATAGCCATGGGACTCATTAAAGACAAGTGTAAATATATACTTGTGCTTTCTCTAAGGCTGCTCCCGGGGATTATTTGTGAATCTTATAATGAAGTCCTTTCAGAGCATAAAAATAGGACTTCCTTGTGCCCACTTTTGCCTTTGAGCAATTAATACATAATAATGTCATATTATAAATGGCAACTCTCTAGGTCTAGATTATGTGAGGTTATGAATGATCACATATATAGAATGAAATGCTGAAGTATTTTAGCCCTAACATTTCACCAAATTATTATCACAGTCTCCTCTTCGTCCCGTTGCCTGTTTGAATGAACACAGACTCCACTATTCTGCCTCATATTCAACAAAAAAATAGCATGTACTATAAACAGGATTTAATTTGAGAACATATTAGTTGGTATATTTTATATATAAAATATAGCACATGAAAAAAAAAAAAAAATTCTACATTAGCACCGGGCCACTTCCGATTCTAATTCCAATTCAGACCAGTGCAGAAACAATAGGTCCTAGAAGACTATACAAGCCTACCCTAACCCTAAGAGAACTTTATATTTAGTTGGGGGAAAAAGATGGCTAAAATAAGAGTCACTGGTGTTGTTGTTGAGTACCGTGGAGTTGGTTCCGACTCATAGCTACCCTGTACAGCGTTTCTGAGGCTGCAAATCTTTACGGGAGCAGAAAGTGTCATCTTTCCCCCATGGAACAACTGGTAGTTTTGAACTGCCGACCTTGAGGTTAGCAGCCCAATTTGTAACCACTATGCTACCAGAGCTCCTTAGACCATATACAATAATAAAACAATTATTATTATATTACTTGTATTACTTAAGCGATAGGTTTATAGAATATATTGAGCCATACATACATAGAGATAGAGTTGATACTATTCACTTTAGCTAAGACTGTACATAATAACCTCCCCCTTTCCCCAAAAAATATACCGCACTTCCATAGATTGTATATGACTCATAATGACCCTCTATTTCTGTGAAATGGCAGTTCAAGCTCACCAACTGCTCCTTGGAAGCCCTATGAAGGTTTACTATGGATCAGCACTTAACAACAACAACAACATCTGAGTTTATATGTATATAGAGAGAGGAGTCCTGGTGTGGTGCTGTGGAATAAAGCACAGACCTCAAGATCCATTTGAACCACAAGGTTGGCAGTTCAAACTCACCAGTCACTCTTTGGAAACCATATACAGGGTCGCTATGAGTCAGAATTGACTTGATGGCACTTAAAAGAGAGAGAGTCATGGTAGTGTGACGCTGTAGGATAAATAAGCACTGGACTTGATAAGCAAGGTCAGTGTTTCAAACCCACCAGCTGCTCTCTGAAACCCTCCCTATGCAGGGTCACTATAAGTTGGAACTGACTCGACAGTGCC
>NW_006408529.1:17084502-17103678 GCF_000296735.1 Chrysochloris asiatica | reverse complement strand
GATGTGGCACTGCAGGGAAAGCACTGGACAGTTAGCTGCAAAGTTGGCAGTTCAAACCCACCAACAGCTCCTTGGAAACCCTATACAAGGTTGCTATGAGTTGGAATCAACTCAATGGCATGCAATGCTAACAACAATAATATATATCCTTAGTACAATTATCCTCAAAGAACAAGAAGACATGGTTACTAGTATTCTAATGTAAAACAAAGATTTCATGCCCCACATGGCTATTAAAATAGAAATTAATGCCAATAATTTTAAATCATTCATGTATCCATAGTTTTTTAAAGCACTTTTTGTTTTTGTTGTATTTTTATTAAAATTGTTGTCATCAACTCAGCATTCATATGTTTTGTTCTAAAAGGATATGTCTGTGTTTCTAAGTAATGATAGTACTATCACAAAAATAATTTTAAAGTAAATATAATGTTAGAAACATGACTAAACTTTTCTCAGCTTCTGCCCCTTCATCTATAAATGGATTCTCTCCCAAGACTGTTGTTAACTGTGATTGAGTCAGCCCCACTCATGGTAAGCCCATGCACAACAGTAAGAAATACTGCCCATGCCAATGGTCCTGCACCATGCCATCCAGTCCACTGCAGATTGGATCATTGTGATCCATAGGGGTTTCCTTGGCTAAGTTTTGGATGTAGATCACCAGACCTTTCTTCCTAGTCTGTCTTAGTCTGGAAGCTCCACTGAACTTTGCTCAACTTCATAGCAGCATATAGCCTCCACTGACAGATAAGTGGTGACTGCACTGTATAGTGTTTCTGAGGAGCTGCTGGTGGATTTGAACTGCCAATCTTGTGGTTTGCAGTCCAGTGTTGATCCTACAGGGCCACACCAGGACTCTGGGTCTCCTACACAGAAGGCGAGGATTCTACCACTGAGCCACCAATGTCTCCATTTTCCTAGATGACTGGGAGGATAGAAAGAAATAATGCAAGTCTGCCAAACAACCATTCAACAAATGGTATCCCTCCCCTTACTCTTCTTTCAAAAATGGCAAAGGTCTTGATGTTATAAACGTATTCCATATACACCTGCACATTAACAGTAAGTTGCTCAAATTTCCAGTAAATGAGTTCAAGGAGGTTATGATGGAAATGCTATGTTGCAGTTGGCATAAATATATAAGGATAGACACCATCGATTCATGATTTCATTGTGCACCAAATATACTTGTGTTTCACCACATTTCTCCACAGATTCCACAGAGATGTATCCCCAGCACGCGCAGTCTCTGGACGGCACCACAGGCGGCACCATACCGCTGTACAGGTCCTCAGAGGAGGAGAAAAGAGTAACAGTCATCAAAGCCCCCCACTACTCGGGGATCGGGCCAGTGAATGAATCCGGAATCCCCATAGCAATTAGGACGGTAGGGAATGCCAGTGTGTGCGTTGCTCTGGTATTGTGCACAGATGGTACAAAGGGTGGATTGTCAATGGCTTCATGCATTCCTACGATCGTCTATAATGAGGATCCTGCTCTGTGCCATAGAAGTTCCCATTAATATTATGCTGTGTGTGGTAGAGAAAGAGAAATGTTGACTGAAAATAATCACGTATTTCAGTGACGTTCTCAGTTTTTCTATTTTAATTCAAAATCATTAAAATTTTTATTTTTTTTCAGCGTTTAAACTATGCTTTTTTTACCTTCTATCAAGAAGTGTTAGGGCAATAGAGAGAAAAGAGAGGAGCAAGAAAGCACGAATTCTTTGGCTGAATTGAATTCCCACATGCATTGCAAATAAGCCTGTGATTTGTTTCTTGAAATGGATGTGTCTTAACACCAGAGTTTGGGAGCTGTGAATTGGTTGTTGGGAGGTAGGATGTTTGGAGTGTAGAGAGCTAATGTCTCAAGAAAAGTACACGTTTTTAGTGTCCTTCTTCTGCTGTGCCTACGGAGAGCTCTCCAGGGATGATAAGTGAAAGTGTTTGGATTTTTTTTTTTTTTTTTTAAGTCTTTAAACTCTGCCAAAGCTTTGCTCCGTGTGTCAGGGCAGCCCCTTCTGGCAAAGCTCAGCACTAGCAGAGGTGACTACCGAGAGCTGAGCAGGCAGCTGCTCACTGCCCAGGGCCACTTGAACAGAAGGTCTGTGCTACTAGCTGCTAGAAGGAAGACTGAAAGCAGGATGAGAGCAGCTACACCTCTGCAGGTGAAATTGGGGGGAGGTGCAAGAATGGAGCTCTGGCGGGATACCTTGGGCCTGGCCACACCAGCAAAAAGGGCTGGGGAGTTGCCAAAAGCTAGTTCCCTGGAATGCAAAACTGGGGAGTAGAAGAAAGTAGTGGATAGAGTACACGAATGGGAAAGATAGGGGAGAAAATAAAAATAATGTGGTTTGATTGAAAATACTAAAAAAAAAAAAAAAACCTAAAAAAAAAATTGCAAGTTTTTTTTACATCTCTCTCTGAACTTGTACTTATTATATGGGGTGTATGGGGTCTACATTTAGAGGTGAGAGTTAAAAACTGATTATTGTAGACATTTGTATTAGAATTCGAAGACAATAAATAAATCCACATAGCAGTCACTGGGATTTTAGACCAGTGAGGTTGAGGGAACCTTGTAAGGTGACGACTTGTAAAGTCCTAAAAATCTACATTGTCATATTTAAATGTCCGCAGAAACTCAGGGGTTTTGACTAATATTTCTAGTCTTTTGAAAGTTATATGTTTCTGGTGATGGTGCTCTGTTATGTGTTTCTTTTTTAAGATTTCTGACTCTAAAAATAGTTAAATTTGAATTATTTTTTGTTTCTTTGTTTTGTTTTATTGTGCTTAGGTAGAATGCAATCTCAGGTAGAGTTTGGTTGTTTTTATCCAATTGACACATAAAATGTAGTAGATAAATAAATTCAGAGCTCCCTAATTCTGTGTAGTTATAAACCTCATTTGAAATGGTTTTACCTGGCTGCATTATTAAATTTGTAATTGATATAGTAAAATGGATATGCAAACATGATTCATGTTTTTATCCTGAAGACATAATTTTCCTTAAGTAACAAGAGCTTGCTTTCTTAGTTTTTAAAAAGGAAAACTAAGATGTAAAGCTAAGATGGGTTAATGAAAATGAAGTAATATTAAAATGTTCATATTTTCATATTATCAAAGCTTACTTATCAAAAGCATGGTTAGAGATGCATAATCACATGTAAACACTAAACATTTTCTTCATAGTTTCTTTTCTTACGAAATAGAAAAATGGAATATAAGCAACTCAGTAGTTCCTTATAAGGAACCAATTTTTATGTGCAAATGTGCTCTAACTTAGACCTTTAAAACTCTACCATGAAGGCACAGGTCTGTGGAGTCTCTTCTCCTCTTCACATTTACTATTTTTCAGCCTTACAGAGCACATCCAAGTATAGTTGTGTTTATAATACTGAGTCAGACCCGTCTCTGAGCCACAGCAGGCCAAGAATCTCCAAGGTTGTTTTTCTTTCTCATTCGTGTAGAAAGTAATGATTATCAGATTCCAAATTGCTTCACCTTAGCTTTTCGCTCAGTGCAGTGAGACCATCAAAGGCACCACTGTCTCAGTATACCATATTATCCTATCAGCATAGACAACCAGAGTATACGAAGGAAACAGAAATTTGCAAAGTAAACCAGAAATTCTAGAAAGCCAAGAGTCAACAAACAGTACCTTTGAGTTATTTTAATGAAGGAAAGCAGCTTCCCAGATTGGGTGCTCTCATGTGACCTGGGATGTCTGTGTCAGCCTTTTACTGCCATTCTTAACAACAACAACAAAAATCACTGGAGCTCAGGTCCCCTGAGATTATGTAATTTAAGGCCAGCTAGTTAAGTGAAATGTGAGATTTCTTTACTGCTAGTGCAAATATAGCACTTGTTTGAGAATTTTCAAAGCTAGAAAGGGCTAAAACAAAACAGAATAGCTACTAGTGTGTAGATTTTTTTTTTTTTTTTCTTCCCTTTTTGGAAGTTTGTTAAGTATATGTAGAGCTCTGAAACTGCAAAATCTAGGAAGGTAAAACTTCAGAGAAACTAGCTGAATCTGAATTACTAGAAGCTATTGTCTTTCCAAATAGTTTTGAAAAATACATACAAAAGTAAAATTCCTCAAATTCAAGTAGACTTCTATTTTCTTAATCTTGATATTAGGCATAGTCATCTGGTTTTCAAAAAGGAGTTTTAAATGCTTGGATTGGAGTACTTCTTTTAGAAACAGGCATACAGTTGCAGTATTCCCAGTGCCAATTTAATATTCCCCTTTGCCAGTGGACTGGGCATTTCCAGACATCTCTGTGCTCACCATATAAAGCTAGCAGATGGCACAACTATGAGATCCTATCTGATATTTGCCCTCCAGCAAGTTAGGGGAAATTCTTGTCTGTCAAGATACATGGCCATATACAGCGATATAACTTACTTATTAGGCTTCCTTGTTGCTATTGGCTGTGTCCAGGTATGGTAGGAAAACATTTTTGCACAAAGATATGTCTCATTTTCAGTTTCTTAATGCTAAGTGGGGTGTGCTGTGACTCTGTAGGATAGGTAGTGAACTGTAAACCACAAGGTTTAGTTAGTAGGTTCAAGCCTACTAGCTACTTTACAGTAGAAAGATGAGGCTTTCTGCTCCTGTAAAGATTTACAGCCTCGGAAACCCTGTACAGGGTGGCTATGAGTCTGAACTGACTCCATGGCACATAACAACAACAACTGTTATTAACAAAGAGTCCTAGTGGCACTGTGTGTTAGACATTGGGCTGCTAGCCACAGGTTGGCACCTCAAACCCACTGCCCCCCTGAGGGAAAACGATGAGACTATCTGCTCCCATACAGATTTACAGTCTCAGACATCCTCTGTAGCGTTGCTGTGAGTCAGAATTGACTCACTGGCAGTAAATTTGGTGTTAATGTTGTTATTAAATGAGCATCTATTATGTTCCAGACACAAAAGGCGATTATATTTATGAGGAACATGCATAACTGGGTAAATTGTTAATATTGCTATCATATCATAGTAAAGACTTAAAAAAAAAAAACTTTTATCAAAGAGTTGTTGTTATATGCCATTGAGTCGATCCTGACCCGTAGCGACCAACTCTGTATAGGGTTTCTGAGGAGCAGCTGGTGAGCTTGAGCCACCAACCTTGTGGTTCAAACTGACCTTGCAGTCCAGTACATTAACCCACAGCACCATACCAGGAGTAGGAATCTACTATTTAAAAAGATAAAGCGTACAGAGATAAACATTTTGGAGAACAATGTTTATTTGAAACCAATTTAGTAACAATTGGGTCTTTTCTTTTATAGACAGTTGACAGGCCGAAGGACTGGTACAAGACAATGTTTAAGCAAATTCATAAGGTGTATAAGCCTGGTATGTATGCTTTTCTGGTTTTTGCTCTGGTACTTGTGGGTTGAAGGATATACTCTCATCTTTTGTGTAGGTTTTGTTCACACAGAATATTAAGACCCTAGTGAACATCCTGGTCCTTCCTCTTTCTGTTTAATGCCCTCTTTGTTCTCCTTATGTTGTCCCTCCAGCCACAGATACCTGGTCCTTGCCTCACCCCTGTGCTGCCAAGTAGCCTTTGCAAGGTGGCCCCTTGGAGGAATGCCAAGCATTCTGGTCTTATCTGGTTCTTCCTATCCACAATCTAAACCTGTGTGTTGTCTGCTGGAATGGACTCATTATTCCTCTGTCCACATATGTCTACTCTTTATTAGGAGAGTAAGAATTGGTAGGGATGAGTGTGCCTTCTCAGTGCAGTTGTTAAGAGGTCTTTAAAAGCCACTTACCAAAGGACATGAAAGATCTGTCTGGTAGGGCAGTTTTCATTGGACTGCTAATCTAAAGGTTGGTTGTTCAAACCCACCCAGGGGGGGAAAAACTGGTGATCTGCTTCCTTTACAATTATAGTCAAGAAATCTCCATGGATCAGTTCTACTCTGTAACACCATAAGCTGGAATCAACTCCACGGCAACTAACAACATCAAAGGAAATGTATGATTCAGAAGAGAAGGCTGCTGGGGAAGTGAGGAAAAGGGAAGGACCTTGTCTGCAGTGAAGAGGGAATGTCTGCAGTGAAAAGGGAACCAAGGCAAATAGGTAGCAGAAAAGATGGGCCCATGTGCACAAGTCCAGCAAAAAGAAATAATTGAAAATTTTTTTAAACAAAATCAGTATGAACTAGGAAATGGTCTGGTTTATTAAACAGTCTCTGCAGTCCTTCTGCAGTTCTGCTGTCTTGTTATACAATATGGTGACAGAATATGTATTACCATACTATTTATGTTTCATTTTCTAGATGATGATACAGACATGTATAATACTCCTTATACATATAACGCAGGTAGGATGGGTTTCCTTGCTTGCAATGAATGGTTTCTATTCGGCTGTGTTTGCAAGAACTACGCGGTCACTTTTTGACCACTCCCTTTGAGCATGTTTTCAGTTTATGTAATCAAAAGGATCCTTTTTTATACATATTTTTCTTGCTTTCTTTTCTCAGCATGCATAGCAAAAGGATTGATCTTTTCTCATGGAAATGAGAACTAATATTGTTTAATCTCTCTCTCTCTGTTGGCTTATTATCAACTTCAGGAATGTTTAACCAAAATATGAAGGACACCATGAAAGAATCCACTATGACCCCCAGCTACAAAATAAAATAAAACGATCTTCTCTTATCCGTAGAGAGAGACTGGTTCCAATTGTGTAACATCTTTCTGATATGCTTCTCTGAAAAAAAAAAAAAAAATCAAGCGAAGTATTGTGTGACCTTGTCCACACTTTTGCTCCAAAATGCTACCATTCAATAAAGAGAAAAAAGGCAAAGAAAAAAAAAAAAAAAAAGAATCCCACTTTGCAGGGTTTTTTTCTGACTCAGACTTGCCAGGGGTCATAATGGAATTATTTTAACTCTGTTTGGATTTGAGTATATTGGCATCTTATTAAGTGGTCTGCAGGCTGGAGACAGAGGACTTCTAAAAAACGTTTCCTTGTGTGACTTTCTCCAGAATGTGGTATCAGGGAGTCCCACATGGGGCCTCCCCTCTCTACAAAGCCTCAGGTCCAGACCAGTTGCATAGCTGATTGCTTCCCTAGGTTACAACTTCAGTTAGTGGTCCCATGGCTACTCTAGTCATAAAAAGTATGTGGAATTTTCTCTTCCTTTATGCCTAAAGACCAGCACTCAGGTTCTTCTCTACTTACGTATTTTGCCACTATTCTCCTTTGGTAGCGTAGTGGTTATGACTTTGGTTACTAACCTCAAGGTCAGCAGTTCGAAGCTACCAGCCCTTCCAGGGAAGGAAGATGAGGCTTTCTGCTCCCTTAGGAGCTCTGGTAGTGTAGTGGTTATGAATCGGGCTGCTAACCTCAAGGTCGACAATTCGAAACTACCAGCTCTTCCATGGGAGAAAGAGGAGGCTTTCTGCTCCCATAAAGATTTGCAGCCTCGGAAACCCTGTGCAGGGTCGCTATGAGTCAGTACCGACTCAGTACTTAACAACAAAGAGTGACAGCCTTGGAAACCCTATACAGGGTGGCTATGAGTCCGAATCAACTCTACCGCACACAATCGCCTCCAAAGAAAAATATTCAAAAGGTTTAGCAAACTGCAAGGCCTCTGGGTTGTGGGACGTGGCTCCCCCAGAGAATAGCAGGAGTCCCATGAGATGTTTCCTTCAACTATTATTCCTGGGAGAGGCACACGTGGTTAAAAGAGCTGGTGGTTAAAATCCAGCAAGAGTTAGTCCTCAGAAGGAAGGTATACCAGGTCTTTCTTTATTTAACGCTAGAGCATCTCAATGGCAGAATGGAAGCAAAGCCATAAGGGCTGCCTCTGTCAATTTCCCTCTGTCATGGAAATTTGCATGGACTTTCAGGAGAGGCAGATGAAGAAAAGGAGAATTAACCAAACAATAGAAGAAGTTGCAGGCAATCCAAAATTTTCATAAAATTTTAATGTTAAAGTTTGTATCACAAAAAATAGTAAATTGAACAGTTGTTATATATTATTATCTTCAGAGACAAGTTAGTTTTACCATTTAGTCTATAGACCAAGCAACTACAACTAATCTCTTCCTTTCCTCCTAACCCTAACTCCCACTGATTTATGTCTTGCCCTTTCATACTAATTTTTCCTATGCCATCCCTGGAACCCTCTTCCCCCAAACTAATCCTTTAGGGTCAATAGTATTCTCATTGGTTCCTTTATACCTTGTCTGACCAATCCAATGTCTTCTAACATAGTTCTTATGTGTATTTTCCTCATTTGGCCTATATTATATACTACCAATCACTTTATATCATCGTTTTATTTGTGGCTCATTCCCAAATGCACTATAAGCTTATTAAGGGTATATGTTTTCTTGTGCCTTGCATGCACCTTATACATATAGCTTGTTCAATGTTTTGTTTGATTATAATTTACATCAAACAGAATATGTCATGTGTGAATCACACCTTTTAAAATACCAGAGACTATTGGAAACAGTTCTGTTAAGTGATTCTAATGTTCTTCTGAAATCTCAACTATGTAATAAATTTATATTGAAAGGAGAAAATTTGCTGAGTAGCTGTAAATTTATACCTAAAAGCAATCTGAATTTATAACAAATCCCAAATAATTAATGAAAATTTACTATAATCAATCCTCATGTATAGAATGAATTACTAAAGAATGATAAACTTCTAATAATAAAAAATATAAATTCTAATATATGCATTGTAAATATGTTCCTTGTTAATAATTTTGGTGAAAGGATAATAATAACTCTGGTAAAATCACTGGATATTTAGAAGAGGTGTATATATTTAATGCACTTCTTAAATATTATTTCCTTCTGGGATTTTTTATTTGTTTGTATTTTTCATGATAGGCCTGTACAACTCACCATACAGCGCTCAGTCACACCCTGCAATAAAGACCCAGACCTATAGACCTCTCTCTAAAAGCCACTCGGACAATGGTACAGATGCCTTTAAGGATGCATCCTCCCCTGTGCCTCCCCAACCTGGTCCACCTCCAGTCCCACCACTTCGACCAAGAGATCGATCTTCAACAGAAAAGTAAGGCATTCTCCGTCAAAGTGGCCTATATATTGCTTAGGGTTAAAATAAGCCCATATGTCATTCAGTGGAAGAATTAGTGCTTATCTTAAAGATGTGGCATATGTGTGATCTTATCAGTCAATGCATGTACCATGTTGACCACTTCTATTGAGATTGTAGCTAACGCTTTTGCCATCTTGATTAATAACACTGTAGTAAATGAAGTTAGACTTGAAGTAGCGTGGGCAAAAATCTCTCCTTTTTTTAAAAAAAATCAATAAATGCATCGAAAAAGTCAAATATGTAGACCTTATTGTCATTGGTTGATTTGTGACTCATACTGAAGAAAAGAGTAGAATTGCCCTATGTGGTTTCCAAAGCTATAATCTTTACAGGAGTAATTTGCCACATCTTTCTGCCACAGAGTGGCTAGTGGATTCTAAGCATCAGTCTTTCAGTTAGCAGATGAGTGCTTAGCCACTGTGCCACCAGGATCCTTAGCGATAGGCTATGTGTGAAAATATTAGTCAATATATGTACCATGCTGATCTCCTCTAATCAGATTGCAACAAACACATTCACTATCTTCCCTCACAATATTGCACTGAATGAAGTTAGACTTGAAACTATGTGGGCACAATCTCCTTTTTTTTTTTTTTTATCAATAAATGCATTTAAGAAGTCAAATGCATATATAATTGACATGCTACTTCTTGGGTAATACAGTTAACAAGCTCAGCTGCTAACCGAGAGGATGGATGTTTGATGCCATCCAGCAGTGCAAAGCAGGCCTGGGGATTTATTGGGGAAAATCCATTTTCAATTTGAAAATTTGAGAATATCTCTTACACACATATTGTTGCCATGAGTTGGGTCACAATTAACTCAATGGGAACTAGTTTTATTTCTTTTGATCTAGCCGGTTAGAAATCACACAGTAATTTTCAGTTTCCTCATATTTGAAATGTTGTTTATTAATAATTGAAAATAGTTCCCCTGGTACATAAAAAAATATCTTTTTAGAAAGCAGGGAAGATTATTCATCAATCATAAATAAAACAATAGTTAGTAACTGTCTGTTACATATTTCCACCAGCCTTTTGAGATGATACTAATACTCATTTCTCCACTGAAATATTTTTATAGAAATTGTTCTCACTAAAATTAAAGATTACAAACATATTTTTACGGTGCCATATTTTACTGGATTATGACTAATAATCCTACTTATAGGTGGTCTTTTTATAGGAACTCATTATGAGCCAATCACTGGGTTATGCACTTTTCCTGTATGATATCATTTAATTCTGAGAACAACTCAATGAGATATGTTCTATTTTAAAGCTACTTGAGAAAGAAAGAAACTGCAGATTGGAAAATTGAAATAACTTGCTCAGTTCATACAGCTAGCCTGTCCAAGGCAAGATTCTGACTCAGCTCTGAGGAAACTCAAAGCCCACATTATGCTGACAACTAACAGAAAAGGGTATAAAGATTATACTTTACTGTTTATTAAGAGCTCTCTATCACACACACTTATCTCAGAAAAGTTGTATTCAAATCCCCATTGTACCATTAAGCATAACTGAGGATCATATTCGTATATGGTACAGGATATCATGAAAACTGCTCAATTGCTTCATATAGTGTTTAGAAAGTGTTACAGCTTAAAATTTGAGAACTAGTCATCTAGTCACAAAAGGGTATCTTTGCTATGAAAAATGGAAGCAAAAATGAACTCAAATTTAAATGTATCATTTTCCTATGTAGTCAATAGAAATACATTTCTCTATTAAGAAATATGATTGTTGCTATTGTTAAGTGCTGTTGAGTAAGGTCCAACTCATAACGACCCTGTATAGTGTTTCCAAGAAGTGACTAGTGGGTTTGAACCACTGACCTTGTGCTTATGACAGCCCCTTAGAAATCTCTAGATGTCATACATAGGCATTGTCTCATAAAATCCTTAAGATGCCTCTATAAGGAAGGAAGGACACAATTTTATTATATGTTTTGTAGGTGAAAACAGATGACCAAAGAAAGTTAAGGAGTTTGCTGAATTTTATCCATCAGTTTAGGTGAAAGCCAGGACTTGCCTCTGGTTCTTGAGTCAATTCTGACTCACACTAACCCTGTAGGACAGAGTAGAACCACCTCAGAGGGTTTCCACAACTGAAATATTTACAGGACCAGATTGCCAGTTCTTTTCTCCCCACAGAATGCCTGGTGGGTTCAAACTGCAAGCCTTTCACTTAGCAGCCTAGAGCTTAACTAAGACTCCTCCTTCAGTGTCTTGTTAAGCGCCCTGGAATCAATGGAGAACTCTTTCAGCCTACCCACCTAGAAAACTTTTACTTTCTATGTCTTTCTTTGAACATCTTTTAGAAGGTGTGGCACTATAGGTTAAGCACTGAACTTTGAACTACAAGACCATCGATTCAAACGAACCAGCTGCTCCTCAGAAACCCCATCAAGGGTCGCTGTGAGTTGGAACAGACTAGACAGTACTTACCAGCAACAGTTCAAGAAAAGAGCTCCTGGTGTGGAACTGTGGGAATCCACAAGGTCAGCGGTCCAGGTCCTAACCCACCAGCTGCTCCAGGGTCACTGTGAATGGGAACTGACTCAACAGTTCTTAATAACAACAGCAGCACCGGCAATGTAGTACATGTTTGACTCTGGTTTTTACAGGAAACACCTAGAAGGATCGTTCATACCACACAGCTTTCTCCTATGTGAGGCAAAGCAAGTGATGCTTTTGTACTTTTCACAGAGAAACGATGTTGCCAATTGCCACATAAACAGTATCAAACATAGTGAATGCATTGTTGCTGTTGAATGCATTGTTGTTGTTGTTAAGTACCGTGGAGTCAGTTCTGACTCATAGTGACCCTGCACGGGGTTTCTGAGGCTGTAAATCTTTACAGGAGCAGAGCGCCTCACCTTTCTCCTGTGGAACCGCTGGTAGTTTTGAACTGCTGACCTTGAGGTTGGCAGCCTGACTCATAACCACTATGCTACCAGAGCTCTCCTTATCATTTTGCATCAAGGATGCCAGGTCACAGAGTGCTGGGATGAGCTCACATAGTTTAGCAGAACACACCATCACTTATTCTATACACAAACATATGCAGCTGCAATTTGGGACCCAGGGATTTACCAGCGTGTCACTGCCTACATGTCTACAAATCCTGGGTATGAGTTTGTGAATCAGCTGTAGAATAGCCATTGTTTGAAGAAAATAGAGGGAAACATTTGATGAAATGGTGTTCTTTAAAAGGTTTATGTATACCAAAACATAAATGTAATGCCATTTACAGATTAAGTTATCCTGAGAGACTGTTTAAATTATACTAAGACTGATTTTGTGGCTTTAGACAACTCTTTTAAGCATGAAAAATTATTTCAGTGTGTATTGTCTTGTGTATTTCTAGGCATGACTGGGATCCTCCAGACAGAAAAGTGGACACAAGAAAATTTCGCTCTGAGCCAAGGAGTATTTTTGAATATGAACCGGGGAAGTCATCAATTCTTCAGCATGAAAGACCAGTAAGCACTTGTCACTAAGCAGTCTACCAGTTTCCTAGTCTTCCTGGGTTCCCAAATAACCTGAATTTCATAATATGTAGCAATTTTTTTCACAATGGTAATTTATTTGTTTGACATTATTTATTTGTTTTGTATCAAGATGTGAGCATGTTGTCTAAGAATTAAAAGATGCACTCCCTAATATATTGTCCCTAACTTGCATGTAACTAGGACCATGCTTAAACATGACCATGAGATTAATTAAATTTTAAAAAAAAAGAAAAGCAATGTAACACTTAATAGTTGCTTTACATTTTTCCAATACACGGGGATCTAAATAGTTCCATCCCTCAGTTGTTTAATATTTCATTGTGGTTGTCTAATATTTGCTGTTTAATATTTCTTTTACTTAAGGGAAACTTTTCCAATTGTCTTTTCATTACAAGTTGTTTTAATTGATTCTTATTAAATCCCTCTCAGGTTACAAGCCTCAAGCATCCTTATTGATTGTCGATCTAATGGATCAAGATTATATTCGCAGTAATCTTATTCCAATTATTAATTTAAGTGTATGCTAACAAAAATATACTGAGGGTAGGGAAGGAATTGCTTGCCTTTACAAAGTACAATTTAACAAATAGAGTCCTCCTTGGTCCTCTTTAATCTTTATTCCCCCAGGTCCTCTTTTCTGTGCCCTTTGCTTCTCTTCTCCTTGATCAGTGACCTCATGATCTCTCTGAATCTCTACAATTCCTTTGTACCTCCATCAAACCCTGCTTCTAGAAAAAGAATTGGCGTCTTATGCATTTTACACCCATCCTGGTCTTAAAAGAATTTCAGATGTCTGTGAACAGGATCAAAGAGAGTTCTCAATTTATGTGCATTCTAGAGTATCCAAGTGTGGCACCGTAGGATAAGCACCGGGCTGCTAACTGCAAGGCTGGTGATTCAAACCCACCAGCTGCTCCTCAGATATCCTATGTGGGGTCCCTTTGAGTCAGAACCAACAACAGAGTATCCAGAAATCACACTATTACAAATAATGTGAGTTCCATCCTAAAATATGATTTGGAAATCCTTTCCTCACTACACCCAGCAGAAGTGCACTTGATAAAGTTTGCAGAGCCCTTTACTTGTGGTTGGTTATGTTCTTGAGAAGCATGTTCAAAAAATCTTATAATCACATAATTCACATATGAGATTTATCTATGTTTTCCTCATCTGTCTTCAAGTAACCTGTGTGTTTAGAGTGATAAGCCTTCAACAGAATAGCTGAAAGAAAAAATAGGACCACCACTGACTTGCAGGCTCCATTGCAACTTATAGGTTATGTGATTGACTATCATGATTCGGAAATATTCTCAAACTTCTAGGATGAGAATTGAGTGAACTATGATTTCATCATTGCAGAACGTGAAAGATAGCCAAATCATTGTGCCACATTATGAGTCTCAGAGGAGTCCTGGTGTGGTGCTGTGGGTTAATGCATTGGACTGCAAAGCCGGTTTGAACCACAAAGTCAGCGGTTCAAGCTCACCAGCTGCCCCTCGGAAATCCTGTACAGGGTTACTATGGGTCGGAACTGACTCACTGGCACTTAACAACAACAACATAACTTTAATTATTAGTCTTAGTAGTTTTTGAGATATTTAGGACAATGAACCATCTGATAGTTTGGAATGCTTTTGTAGCTGTGGTGTCAGGAAGCAGGATTGATTTTAGAATATTGCTACTATTTCTAGTATTTACTTATTCAACAAAATTTATTGAACTATGTGACTGGATTCCTGGTGTGGCAATAGAAGATAAGCACTGAACTGCAAGGTCAATTTGAATCACAAGGTTGCCATTCAAATTCACCAGCCACTCTTCAGTGCATCAGAAGCAACTAGATGGCACTTAACAACAACATCTATATGCCTGTTGTGGCCCTGTAGGATAAATACTAGACCGTTAACTGCAAGGTCGATGGTTCAGACCTACCAGCCGCTACTTGGAAATGTTATATAGGGTGGTACTTAACAACTTAACTATATGCCAGACACTGTATTTGATGCTAGTGCCACAATGGTAAGCAAGACTTTACCTCAAGTTGCTTATAGTCTAACATTGAATGTAAATGCAGGGCTGGATCTTTGTGTGTGCAAGGTAAGCAGCCTGCTTTATGGTTAAAGTGGAGGTGTAACTAAAGAATTATCCCTTTGCTCCGGGAGCTCTTGTGTGGGCTCTGTTGTAATGATTCACATATCCACACTGGAGTTAAAACTTTGAAGGCCCTGTTTTAAAAAGCAATAATAACAGTCATTGTTCTTCTTCATTTTGTGCCAGTCCCTATAATTAGCAGTTTATGTCTGATCTTATATAATATTCCCAACAGCCCTATGATGAAGATATACGGCCTTCCCATTTTGCAGATGAAGAGTACACATTAAATCACTCTGCTCCTAGTCACATAGTTGGTAGGTGCTGGAGCTAGGAATTGAGTGTAGGCAGATTCACGCCTGGTGTGCTTGATCACCACTATACTGTCATATACGGGTTCACCCAAGTAGGAAACATATTTAGCTAGTAGTCATTGTCACCTGAATTAGTTTCTCTGATTTGTTCACAGAATTAAATTAGTTTGTTTGCTTATTTATTTACTAATTTATAACAGCTTAGTATATAAATTACTTATGTACTTTACTAGAATCCTAGGCCTTAGATACTTAAGACACAGAATCAATACATCTAACTGCTTCTAAGAATAGAAAGATTGAAGCAGGAGTGTGGTCAGGGGTTTGGGTTTGACTGGGTTCCTACAGCCAAAGACCAAGAAGCCAAAGAAAGAAAAGTGGAAAGAATTGGAAAACATGGAAGGAAATGAGAATTGATATCATATGGAGAAATGGGAAGGTCCAAGACATTTTCCCCTCCTAAACAATTGTGCTGAGACATGATTTGAGCTAACCATCTGAATCATTTTGACTAAACTCTTAATTATATTGTTGTTGTTGTTAAGTGCCATCAAGTCGATTCCAACCCATAGCGACCCTGTATAGGGTTTCCGAGGAGCAGCTGGTGAGCTTGAATTGCCGACCTTGCAGTTCAAATGGCTTTGCAGTCTGGCGCATTAACCCACAGCACCACACCAGGACTCATTATATTGTTAGATGCCATCAAGTCAACTTTCAACTCATGGCAATCCCAGGAGACAGCGTAGAGCTATTCCATAGGGCTTTCTAGGCTGTAATTTTTACAGATCTCACAGAGCCACCCACTGGTTGTGTTCGGACTACCAGTCTTTCACTTAGCATCTGAGCACTGAATCATTGTGCCACCAGGACTCCTTTGTTTGTTATTATAATAATGTTGTTGCTGTTAGGTGTCATCAAGTTGGTTCTGAGTCATAGTGACCTTATTTATGTACAGTAGAATGAAACACTGCCCAGTCCTGAGCCATCTTCAAATTGTTGTTATGTTTGAGCTCATTGTTACTATAATAATTGTTTTTGTTGTTGTTATTAAGTGCCATGGAGGTGGTTTCCACTCATAGTGACCCTGTTTAGGGTTTCTGAGGAGTGATTAGTGAATTTGAACTGCCAACCTTGAAGCTCAGACCCTGTCTTGTGGTCCAGTGCAGTATCTCACTGCTCAGTTTATTTCTTTTCTTTTCATAATCAACCTAGAATGGAATATTGTTTTTGTTGTTTTTAAGTGACTTTGAGTCGGTTATTGCCCCTTTGAATAATAAGAAGAAAAAAGAAGAGGGCTAAGCACAGAACTGAGCCAAAAGTTTGGCAGTTCAAACCCACCAGCCACTTCTCAGAAACCCTATACATGTCGCTATGAGTCAGAACTGACTCAATAGCAATTAGAAACAAAATTCACAATGGAGTCCTGGTGTGGCACTGTAGGATAAGCATTGGCCTGCTAACCTGAAAGTCAGTAGTTCAAATCCACTGGACACTCATTGGAAACCACATATAGGGTTGCTATGAGTTGGTACCAACTTGATAGCATTAACAAGTACACAATGGTTGCAGAGACTGCTAAGCGTTGATAAAGTTCCTGAATGCCTTGAACACATAGGCATAGAAGATGAAGACCAGGTTTACAAAACAGATACAGTAACATAGCAAATGGACAATGTGATGAATTTAAAGGTTTTATGAGCACACTCTCACATCTCTATGCTAAGATGGTTTCTGAGCCTTCCTTTCCTTTTTCCATATTTTATGTAAATTATGCACAATAGCTCAGATTTCTCACTAATTATCCAGTCTAATCTCCACATCACAGCTAGGACAATCTTTACAATCCTGCTCAAAGCTTTCCATGACTCCACTGCCCTTCATGTAGGACCCACATTCCTTACCATAATTTGCAAAACATCATTGTACTTTGGCCCAAGTTGGCTTCTCCATGAAGCCTGACTCACTTCTTATCCTG
The DNA here is from genome assembly GCF_000296735.1 of Chrysochloris asiatica. Classification (NCBI taxonomy): domain Eukaryota; kingdom Metazoa; phylum Chordata; class Mammalia; order Afrosoricida; family Chrysochloridae; genus Chrysochloris; species Chrysochloris asiatica. The sequence continues at coordinate 17,086,673 of NW_006408529.1, read as the reverse complement.
GCTGCCTCCTTCTCTGTATCCTACCTACACAGGGAGCTTTCAAGTCCATCTTGCTGGACCTTTGCACACACTATTCCCTCTGCCGGGAAAACTCTCCCTGCCACCCCTCCCTTCAAATGAAAATATCCATTTTATCCTTCAAGTGTCATCCTAGACACACTTGCCTCTAGATGCCTTCCTGGGCTCTTCAACATTACAGCACCCCCTGCTGAGAGATCAAGACACCACAACCTGTATCACATTGAATTAAAATAGCCTGTTTACTTGTCTGTATCCCTCACTAGACTTTAAACTCCCTGAAAGTAGGAACCATATCTAGTGCACCAGTTGTATCCCCAGCACCTGGCGCAATGCCTGGCACATGGTAGGTGTCCAGTGACTAAATTGATAGGTTTTACCCTTGTAGTTGTAGTTGGTAGTTAGAGTCATGGTGTAGCACTGTAGAATAAGCACTGGACCACAAGGTCTGTTTGAACACAAGGTCAGTAATTGAAATCCACTAGCCGCTCCTTGGAAATCCTATATAGGGTTGCTATGAGTCAGAACCGACTTGACTACACTTAACAATAGTTGGTAGTTAACAACAGTTGGTAGTTAAAGCTGGTGGGAGACTGATTCCCTATTCTGCTGCTTATCTTTGAAATCTGTACATTTCTAGTAACAAAAAATGCAATAGGTCTAAGTCAAAACACACACAAGAGATACAAGAGATTTGACACACCGCTGTGAGTGTTGTAATTCACTAATTCCATGATTTCTTAGGGGTACACAGGGGCCAGATTTCTTAGGGGTACACAGGGTCAGTTCTATCTGAATAAAGGCCCCCAGACCCTGACAAAAGAGATCCCTGTCTTCCTCAGCAATCGGTGGGATGTGTGTAACTATAAGTGAATGCAATTTGAAACTCATAGATGTTCCTTTGACTACAAATTTGGAAATGTTGACAATTGCCTGGTGTTTGATATAGAAAAGTAATTTGAAATCACAAGAAATGTATTCTTAACTAAATTGAACCACAAGGCGATACCCTATTTGTACATGTAATATATTTATTTCATGTGATAATCACATAATAGTAATTAAAAAAAAAACTTTCCCATCTGGATTAGATATGTTTGCAAGTGAACCATGTTAAACATACAAAACAGGCATATGTTTACAATCTCTCTATAAAGTAGAACAATAATAAAATGAGTAAATCAGAAGGAAATAATCAGTGAAAACACTGAACAAAGATTAGTACAATTTAAAACTTCAACAAATTTAATTAAGCTTCTTAACCAACGAAGATTGCCACTAAAAGTTTACACTGTAAAGAATTTTAGGAGTTTCATTGGAAGGTTTGAGTAATAAGTAACTGTTCCAAATAGCAAAATCACAATAAATATAGAACAAAGCCATCTAAGAAATTAAAACTTGAATCTAAGAAGCATAAAACTTAAAGACCAATATTACACTGGCACTTTGATGATTAGAACAACAAATAGACCTTCTCTGCCAGTAATGAGAACAGAAAAATTTCTATCACCACATGGGAACTGAGAGTTTTTAACTTGCAGAAAACATACAAAACCTTAAAACGGTTCACCCTTGTTAGCTTTTAAATAAGGACAATGTGTAATTTACAGTCCTAATTTTTCTTAAGCACTTCCTCCTGCACTGATGATACAAAGTAAGTTTTTAGCTGAGGATTACTGATTTTCAAATGGAAGAGGCAAAAGAAGATTGTTGTTGTTGTTGTTAGGTGCCATCAAGTTGGTACTGACTCATAGCAACCTTATGCACAGCAGAATGAAACATTGCCAGATCCTGGGCCAACCTCCCTATCATTGCCGAACTTGAACCCATTGACGCTGCCACTTTGCCAATCCATTTTGCTGGGGGTCTTCCTCTTTTTCTCTGACCCTCCACTTTACCAAACATGATATCCTTCTCCAGTGACTGGTCCCTCCTGACAATATGTCTGAAGAATGACAGATGAACTTTGGCCATCCTGGCCTCCAAGGAGCATTCTGACTGCACTTCTTTCAACACAAATCTGTTGATTCTTTTGGCAGCCCATGGCACTTTCAATATTCTCCTCCAACACCATAACTCAAAACCATCAATTCTACAGTCTTCCTTATTCACTGTCCAAGTCAGGTGCACCTTAGTCCTCAAGCTGACATCTT
>NW_006408529.1:17071278-17081592 GCF_000296735.1 Chrysochloris asiatica | reverse complement strand
TTCCGAGGGTGTAAATCTTTACGGGAGTAGAAAGCCTCATCTTTCTCCCGCGGAGCGGCTGGTAGTTTCGAACCGCTGACCTTAAGGCTCGCAGCCCGATTCGTAACCACTACGCTACCAGAGCTCCTTCATAGCAACCATAGCAAAGTAAAAATTCTAGTTTTGCCAGTTGCAAAGTTTTTATTGTTCATAAAGACTCTTCTCAAATGTGTGCCTTTCATTACATTCCAAAATGAAGTTTTACTAATGTTCGTCTTTTTCTATTGAGATGGATTCTACACAGTTGTCATTGTGACTATCAAGTGATTTTTCAATCTGGAAAGTCATAATTAATGAAAAAATGCCATTCCGAACTATGGGACAAGTTAACGGGTATTCTATTCCTTCTTCCATATTCTATATTAGAGATAGGGTCATGCAGTAGCTCTGTAATATAAGCACTGGACTGCGAACCATAAGGTCAACAATTTGAACCCACCAGCCCTTTCTGAGGGAGAAAGATGAGACTTTCTGCTCCTGCAAAGAACTACAGCCTCGGAAACCTTATACAGGGACACTCTGAGTTGAAACCAACTTGGTGGTACAAAACAAAAACAGCACAATAGAAATATATTTCTAAAATCAAGATTTTGAGTAATTATAATTGTTTGGAGTACTCGAACGTTAACCATAAGGTCGGTGATTCAAACCCACCAGCCACTCCTTGGAAATCCTATACAAGGTGGCATTCTGTTTACCTTGGAAACCCTATGAAACAGTTCTACTCTGTCCTATCAAGTCAGAATCAACTTGACATCAGTGGTTTTCTGCGAAGAGAAGTTTCTATCCCACCCCACCCCCTTTTTTTACTTTTTTTTTTTTTAATGTTTATTGTGAATGATGTGATAGTTTACATGGGAGAACATTAGTTTTACATTCATCCTGTCATATATCGTTTCATTGACATGGGTACAATCCCCTCCATGCATCATCAACCAACCAAAGGATATACCCTGCAAGCCTGCCCCCCGGTCATCAGCACACAGCCCCTCTCCCTCTCTGAGTCCAGAGTCCCCAGCCGCTCCATCTCTCCATGTCATCGTCTCTGCCTCCATCTCTGGCATCACTGCTTCTCTGGGTAGGGTCCCACATTCCACTCTTCTCCCTTGATGATTCCAGGGACCTCTGCTCCTGGACTGCAAAGTCAATCACTCCCCTCCTTTTGCTATAAAAGTCCATCTTTGCATTTCCAACCCTCACAGTCAATCCTGATAACAATTATTCACCATTGTACCAAAAGGGACCTATCCACATCTCCTTTCATCAGCCCCTCCCAGACAGATTGGATACTACTCAGTGGAGATTCTACCTTCCTCCAGGCCCTCTGGATCTAGGTTCCCTCTTGAAAGCTTGTAAGCCAGTCACTTCTTGCCTTTGTAGCTCCACCCCCCATTTTGGGTAGCCAATGTCCAAGTTGCCCATCCCTGTCTACTCTGTGTATGGAGGGTGTGGAAATGATCCATGCTGTAAAGATTTGTTCCCTCTTTTGAGCTACTGCATTCATAGGTGTAGGTCAAGTTCATCAAATTGTATCAGATTATTCTTTTTTTTTTTTCCTCTTTCTTCTTCTAGTTGAGCTCTGATAATGCAATCATTGAAGCCAGGTCGAGTGGGTATTATCTGCAAGTGTGGGTGTTCTTATGCATGTGCCCTCTCTTCTTATCAGCTGGATACTTCACTCTCCACTCTAGTGCTCTGTGACTATGTCACGGACTCTGGGCCCAAGAATCTGCAGGTCTTGTCACACTGCTGGCCAACCAGGTCTCCACCCGGGTTCACAGGTGTCTATTGAGCATTGTAGGGCTTATCTCGCAGCTTCATTGCTGTTTTTCCCTCACTTCCCCTTATCGGTGATGAACGTGGTCACCAATCAGAGTACATGTCTGCTCATGTATTCTCATGGAGTCTTAGTCTCAGAAAGGGTTTGCCTTGAGGGGACCCAACCACTTGGCTTGATGTCTCCTAGGAGAGCAACTTGCTTGTTCTTGTAGTAATCGGTCGGACTGCCATTATTGTTTTGTATTTTTCCTACCTGTCTTTCTTTCAAGAGTATCTTCTGTTCTTCTAGTTACTCCAAGCTGGTCTGCTTGTCCTTTCCAGTGGAAATTTCCCACCTCAAAAGTTTCTGGGTGAGGTTCAGGATTCCACCTATAGTCTTATGTAATGCAAAGGCTCCACAGGAAGCCTCCCTCACTGGGCACGTTGTAGCCCCATTTTAGGTATTCCAATCACCACCACTCGTCTGTCAGTTTGTCTTACTGTGGTGGCTTATGAGTTGCTGTGATTCTGAAAGCTATGCCACCGATATTTTAAATACCAGCAGGGTCACCCATGGTGGAGAGGTTTCAGATGAGCTTACAGACAAAGACAGACTAGAAAGAAAGAGTAACAAACTACTTCCAAATATTTAGTCACTGAAAACCTTGTGAATATCAGAGAAACACTGTCAGATATAATGCTGGAAAATGAACCCCTCAGGTTGGAAGGCACTCAAAATGCAACTAGGGAAGAACTGCCTCCTCAAAGTAGAGTTGAAGGTGGAGGGTCAGAGAAAAAGAGGAAGACCCCTAACGAAATGGATTGGCCAAGTGACAGCATCGATGGACTCAAGTGTGGCAACTGTAGTGAGGTTGGCCCAGGATGGGGCAGCGTTTCGTTCTGCTGTGTTTAAGGTCGCTATGGGTCGGTACTGACTCAATGGCACCTAAAAACAACAACAACAATCAGTTATAGGCAGAAGACAGATTTGCAAGCTTTCTATGATGATAGTTCTGGCTATTCCTTTCTCTCCCCCTCAAGTGTATATTTTGTAATGGTATGCCAGGGAAATCAAGATTCAAACTACAGCCAAGCATTTAAACATCATTTTACCACTTTTAGTCATTCCAACCATGTCTCAATCCCTGTATCTCAGAGCCCTGTTGTTCCAATGTTGTGCATACATCATTATTTACCTCTGTTCCGCTTAGCCCATGCAAACCTGACTAATTGTTTTCCCTTCTGCCTTATTTATTCTTCCATTCGCCTCCCCCTTCTTGTGTATTGTCCCCCTCCCTAACACCCAAACTATCTTATGCCTATTCCCTACCCTTTGCTCCACCTTCCCCTCCCTCCCCTCATCCTACCCTTCATGTCCCAGTAACAAGCAAAGAATCTCCACCACCCCCCCTTTAATATAGGTTCTTTTTCTTAGTCTTTTACAGTAGCAGTCCTATGCAGTATTTTTCCTTTTGTGACTGACTAATTTCACTCAACATAATGTCCTCAAGGTTCATCCATGTTATTCTTCAAGGTAGCATAGTATTCCATTGTGTATATGTACCACAGTTTGTTTATCTATTCTTCCATTGATGGGCACTTAGGCTGTCTCCATCTTTTTGCTATTCTTAATAGTGCTGCTATGTACATTGGTGTGCTCTATTTCCCCTTTGCAAAACAGAATACAGTACTTAAAAGCAGAGATTTTAAAGTCAAGTATTATTAATATCATTAAGTGTGTTGCATTAGAATATGTGAGAATTGAAATACCCAGAAATTAGTTTTCCTATTAAATAATTGGTGTCCTGGTGGGTGTGATACAGTAGGAAAATTCACTGGACTGCAAGATCAATTTGAGCTGCAAAGTCGGCTGTTCAAACCCACCAGCTACTCTGGAAACCCTATGAATCAGAACTGACTCAACGGCACTTAACAACAACATTTCTCTTATAGACAAACAAAATTTGCTGCAAAATTATTGCTAATGTTAATTACCCTAAAAACCAGCTCTAACAGAAGCATGGCACGAAATTGTGATGATCTAAATTATAATTGGGGCAAAAGCAGTATTATAATCAAAATATCATGTAATAATGTAACACTTTTGCAAATGTTGAATCAAATATAAACTAAATCAAATTTATAAATTAAGCAGAAAATGGCAAATTACTTACTAGAATATTTTATTTTTACCCACTTCACTATATTGCTGAGATGTAAACCCATGTAATATTGGCATAAATAAAGAAATTATCTCAAGATTTTAAAAACATTTTCCTATATATATTTGTTGTTGTTAAGTGCCATCAAGTCAGTTCCAACCCATAGTGACCCTGTATAAGGTTTCCAAGGAGCAGCTGGTGAGCCTGTAACGCCAACCTTGCAGTTCAAATGGCTTTGCAGTCTGGCGCATTAGCCCACTGCACCACATAGTAGCAGGATATAATTAATCTCTGTTTTTTATTTATTGCACAAATAAAGCAAGGTAATATTTCAAAGAATAAAACACACGCACAGAGCAATCTCAATATCAAGACACCATGTGCTCTTTTATGTTTATGTATCTTTCCTTTTTGTCCTTATATAAATACAGGTTCTGTAATACCAATGTAACTACTATAAAAGTACATGCTTATAGTCTGCTTTCACGAGCTAGTATCTCATCATAAACAGTTCCCAGGTTTGTTGCAGTTATGGAGTACTGGTGTGGCACTGTGGGTTAATGCGATAAACTGCAAGGCAGGTTTGAACCGCAAGGTCGGTGGTTCAAGCTCACCAGCCTCTCCTTCAAGGTCACTGTGAGGCAGAACTAACCACATGGCACTTAACAATAACAACTGCAGTTATAATCACTACATACTTCAGATAGCTTAGACCCTTTCACTATTTAGTAATAATGTCACAAACTTTTCTATCATTGCCTTTAGTTATCATTATAATCTTTTATTATAAAATTATTGAAAGAAAACCACATTACCAAAATTATTTAGGGTGTAAGTCTTTATTAAATACAGACTGAACAACATTAGCAAAACTATCATAAATGCAACAAGTCAATAAATAGCACAATTTCATGTCAGAATAGTGCCTTTTGTCTGAATGCAGAATTTCTCAAAGCTTCCAACATTATGAAAGTTACAGGACATTCTTCTAACACTGAGATGTAATTTATTCAGTAGAAGTCTTTGAGTTCCTTTAAGAATCGTAAAGGAATGACATGGAATTACTTCAAAGTCATGAATGATTATTAGCCCTCCTATATGGAGTTCTGGTGTGGTGCAGTGGGTTAATGCGCCAGACTGCAAAGCCATTTGAACTGCAAGGTCGGCTGTTCAAGCTCACCAGCTGCTCCTTGGAAACCCTATACTGGGTCGAGCTGCTCCTTGGAATCCCTATACTGGGTCGCTATCGGTCGGAATTGACTCGACGACACTTAACAACAACAACAATAATACGTTAGGGAGGTTGCTCATCCTCTCTTGGCCAGGGAACAGGTTTTTATTTTATTTTGTTTTGTTTGTTTTGCCAGATTGAAATACTACAGTGTCCAATTGCACCATGTTTCATTAGGGTCTTTTGATAATGGGTCATAACCCATATGTTGTAATTTAACCATCCAGTTTTAATATAAAATTAACAGCCTGCATCAATCTAACCAGGCATGTATTTGAAAATATTAAGGATAACGCTTGATAAAATAAATGTTGCATGTTTGATTCTTCCATCACGAAGTTATTGTATATATTTTCTAAGACTGGATTTTTACAATTTATGCAACATTCCAAAAGCTCTGAAGGGGAGCAAATCAATTAGAAAAATTTTCTTTTTGTCTGAATTAGAATGTTACCATAGTAAGGTGGGAGTTTAGCCCTCACCTCCTTTTCCTACCCCTAGCATCCGCAGTAATGTGAAACACCTAACTCATCCTACTTCTCTACTTGATGGAAGGTGGCTCTCGGGATATCTCATAAAAACATATATTTCTACACTTTCCATAACTCCCAATCTTTGGACCATTTCAGAGGCCCAGACTCTGGTTCACCTCTGAAACGTTTCCTCCCCCTTGACTAAGTAAGGTAGGACCCAAAGTACTGCTAGTTGGTGTGCTCTTGATGCCACAGACAAACTGTACCGAATGAATCCGTTTTCCCCTCACCCGTTTTTATTACAGCCCCCTCTCCCAACAACTGCGACACCTGTTCCAAGGGAGCCCAGTCGGAAGCCTATTTCTGGTTCACCACACCAAGAAGTAACTGGTAGCCCCTCCCCTCCACCCAGGAGCATCTTCCCCCCACCAAGCTTGTGCACCCAGGCTCTCTCTCCCATTCGGGTGAGCTCCTTCCTTCTTTGACTTTTCTAATACCTGCCAGGAAGCTCAGGTGTAGATCTCCTTCTCCAGAGGCTAGGACGACAACGTGAGAGACTGTGCTCACAGGCCTCCCTATCTCCCCATGTAACCCCCTTTCTTTCTCACTTAGAGCTCAGATTCTTCATGCCTAGCTGTCTCCCAACACCCCATTTGCATCCGCTCCACCACCCCATCCCCCACCTTTCCCACCTCACCCCACCACCACCCCGCTAATATCTCTACCCACCTGTCCCTTTCTCCACCCCAAGCTCTCCACACTCCAGCACCTGAGCCAATTGTCTGCATATGTAAACCAGTTTAGACTTACCTATTGGGACTGCTGTCCACCAAAGAGGGCAGGGACTATGCAGGGACTTACCCAGAAGAGCTACTTGGTGCCTATGTGGAGCTTATGTTAAGTCTCTGGTATGTTATGAATGCCCATTCTCACTGCAATACGAGTTCTCCAGATGTTATGCCTCCAGCTAGGGAGAAACTCAGAAATGGTGGATAGAGGGAATGCCACTGAAGCTCATCTTCATGTCTTAATGTTACTCATTTCACTGTACGTCTGTTGTTTCCTCCTGCTGAGATTTGTTGAATGAGAGTGGGTGCATGTTTGCGTGTGGATGCGCGTGTGTATTTTTCATCCCACACTGCATTTCCCTCACTCAGCTCAGTGTGCCTTTTCCTTCCCTTTTCCTTCACATCTGCTCCAGACTGATCGCATAAATCCAGATGACATAGATTTAGAAAATGAACCCTGGTATAAATTCTTTTCAGAACTGGAGTTTGGACGCCCGGTAAGTGAGGCTAGACTCTTACTATATGAAAACTGGGAGACTGTTGTTTAATTTATAAAAAATGATCAGTATCAGAAGAGATAGGTGTCATTTGGAGAACAAATGCTAAATGCGTACCGTATCTACAAAGTTGATACAGCTTGTTCCATGTTAATTGCTGTATTGAATGTTTAAGCGGGCTCAGACTCTTCTGATACAATTTTTCTCTGCCACCAAACCATGCAGTATGATGACTTTGCATCTCATACATTTCAAATCAATACGTTGTGATGGATTCTGTTTTTGGATCTTCAGGCAGTGATGACAGCATTACAGAAGATTTGTGTTTGTTTGCAGTCCATTTTGGCTAGTTCAATAAAACGGGCATCATGAAATGTACAATAATAATAATCACCAAAATTATAGGTCCCGTTTGCTGAGGAATCAGCAAGTTCCTAAAAAGTGTTAAGTTCTGTACTCATTATCTCAGTGAGTTCTCACGGTGCTCCTCCAAAAAGAAGAAACTTGGGACCAGAGGGGATAAGTAATTTGCAGGGATAGTAAAGTGAAAATTTAAATCCCGGCTTGTCAGACAAAAAGCCCTGGGCATTTTCCACTATACTAAAAAGCCAGAATATTTCACTCACTGATAGGAACAAAAGGAAAAGAAGACATCAGGAAACCCTATAGTCTAATTTCTAGTCTTGTTAGTGAAAGCCCCAGAACAATCTCTAGTCACTAAACCCCCACCAGAGGTAGCCTTGCCTAGTTGCCTGGCCTTCTGGGAATTATTTAGTCTGTTTGATGTCAAATCAACTCAAGCTTCAAATAACAACTTCCTTTATTTAGAAATGGTATCTATCTACCAGTAGCAGTGCCATTGATTATCTGTCATTTACATATACATTTTTTAAATTCTTATTTGTATTACCTCGTTTTAAATGTTTAAATAACATACCCAAATTACAGAGCATGGCAGGTTATTAGAGATCAGACGGTAAGAAATATTTCTTTTACCATATTATATACTGATTTATTTAGTTGTATACTGATCTTGAAGGAGCCCTGGTAGTGTGGTAATTAAGCCCTCGGCTGCTAACCACAAGATTGGTGATCCAAACTCACCAGCAGCTCCCTGGCAGAAAGTTGTATCAGTCTGCTTCCTTAAGACTACAGTCTTGGAAATCCTATGGGACAGTTCTCCTCTGTCCTACAGGAATGTTAAGACAGAAAAAAATAATAATAATCAACGGAAATGGGTTTATCTTTCTGTTGTTTTTTAAAAATACATATATATATATTGATCTTGGTAATTATAGCTGATCCTTTTGTTCAACAAAATGCAAGGAAGACATCTATCTGGTCAGTCATCATATCTTCTTGAGCTGAATCAAAAGTGACTGTAAATGAATACAAACCAAATAATTTTTTCTAGAATTGTTATTACCTAATTAAAGAATTTTTTTTCTTCAAATTTATATCCTGGTATAAACATGAATGCACTTTTTCTAAATGAAAACAACTTTTCTTGCTTTATTTTATATGTATTGTTATTGTTGATTAGCCCATAGGGACTATGCCAATTTCTGTTCTGAGTTTAAATTATCAGCATTTTCTATAATCACATCTACCACACATAGAAGCTCACCAGCATGCTATCCACTGGCTCTTTAGTGTTTCTTTAATGTACCTCGAGTTCCTCTCTGGACAGAGACTGGGAGTGCTAATTTTGATTTGATGAAATAAATTTATCAATATACTAATTGAATCACTATCAAATTTACCCAGTGCTTGAGGATATTTACAAATTTTGCACTCCTAGGCTACCCCCATTTTGCTCTGTTCATGTCCTTCTTTGTGTGTATCTGATGCTATCAGCACTCAATTTCTAACTGTTGTCACCTTTTTCACATGTCATTCCTTGCTGCCATTGATTCTCCTCCATTCCATCTCTACACTTCTGCTTATATGGTGCAACTACACCCAGCCTCCTAAAAAGGCTCTGGATTATGTTCAAGATCATTCTTCTGGTGTTTCCAACGAGGTAAAAAAAAAAAAAAAAAATCCATTCTCTCTTTTTCTAATTTCTCTCTTAGATGGTTTCGGTGGTTCTGAACACCCATGTTTTATAATCCACTATTGTGTCTAAGTTGTTTTTAAACCTCTGTTTGCATTGGAGTCCTAGTGTGATACTGTAGGATAAACGTTGGGCTGCTAACCACAAGGTCCTCAATTCAAACCCACCTAATGCTCCTTGAAAACCCTATACAGCTTTGGGCCAGAACTGACTCAATAGGTCTTAACAACAACAACCTCTGCATCATTGTGTTGCACATTAATTATACTAAAATTGTTGGTCATTTCTGATCTACACGTGAACAATCGTTCCAAACATAACTGTCAGTCAAACTATTCATTAAAATTCAAATTTTCAGCAAAGTAGTAATCAAAGTATGACTCATAATGCATATATTAGCTATCTGCTTAAGACTGAACAAAATACTAGTAAAAGGCTTCTAGAGTCCATTTTATCATCATTCTGAGAGGTGACTGCTAAAAATTTAGATGGTTAGGGAATCAGATGATTATGCCCTACATACATCTTAGATTTATTTTAATTCTTCCATTTTTCCAAACACTCATAACTTGTGGGTTTTATCATCAGTCAAAAATAGTACTGACAAATAACTGCCACACAAGTCACAGCTCCCTAGTTCCACACCCTTGACAGACATTACTAATCGTTCTAGACATTGCAATCTAAGCAGGCACTATAACAGATTTTCACTAGCATGTGCAAAGAAATGAATTGGCCGTCTCTATTTGAGAATGTTTATGACAATCAGGTAGATGAAAAAAATTTGGCAAACAATATAAAATTTTGTTTGAGTCAGACAGAGAGTATGATAAAAGTAGAAATGATCAGAGTCTAAATTTACTCTTTAGTAAAAATCTTTTCTTTTTACTAAAAACTAGAGTTTTCTACCTCAAGAATTGAAATGGATTTTATAGATCATTGTATCTAACTCATTAATTCTTCAGTCAACAAAAATAGGACACAACAATTTTCAGAAATATGTCCAAATTATGCTATAAAATGGGGCAAAGAAAACACAAAACAGATCTCTTAACCTTCCCTTCAGTCTTACTTCTGTTATGGTACACTTCTTAGCACTTCCACAAGTCATAATTCGAGCTTCTTGTTGTTGGTGGTGGTGGTGTGCCGTTGAGTTGGTTCCAACTCACAGCAACCCTGCATTGTGTTTTTGAGGCTATAAATCTTTATGAGAGCAGAAAGGGTCATCGTTCTTTAGAAATGAATTATTTAACTTAATATGATATTTATTGTTAACTACTGAATTTCAATAAAACGAGTTCTTAAAATTA
>NW_006408529.1:17070611-17071178 GCF_000296735.1 Chrysochloris asiatica | reverse complement strand
TCTTCTTAATGACTTTTTACGTTCTTCCTGTTTGATGTTTTTGATATCATCCCACAACTCTTCTGGTCTTCAGTCTTTAGTGTTAATGTATCAAATCTGCTCTTTAGATGATCAGGTGGGATATATTCAAGGTCATAATTTGGCTCTCATGAACATGTTTTCATTTTCTTCAGCTTCTGTTTTAATTTACATATGAGCAATCTGCCACTGGCCTTGTTTTGACTGATGATATGGAGCCTTTCCATCATCTCTTTCCACACATGTAGTCAGTTTGATGTCTATATATTCCATCTGGCGAGGTCCATGTATATAGTCATCCTTTATGCTGTCTTATGCTGTCTTATGCTGTCATTTGAAATGAACAAATTAATGATTTTGCAGAATTCTATAATGCAATCTCCAGCATCATTTCTATCACCGAGGCCATATTTTCCAACTACTGATCCTTCCTCTTTGCTCACAACCTTTGCATTCCAATCACTGATAATGATCAGTGCATCTTGATTGCATGTTTGATCAATTTCAGGTTGAAGAAGTTGGTAGAATTCTTCTATTTCATCCTCATTG
>NW_006408529.1:17067199-17068914 GCF_000296735.1 Chrysochloris asiatica | reverse complement strand
AGGCTGTAAATCTTTATGGGAGCAGAAAGTCTCATCTTCTCCCGCAGAACAACCGGTAGTTTCAAACTTCCGACTACGCTACTATGTTATGATAGAGGCAAAAACAAAACAAAACAAAACAAAAAAAATCACATAAAATTGCTCTTTATTGGTTTTAAAGTGATTTGTGGTTATCTCTTTGGGACTGAGAAGCAATATTATGTAGTTCTAATAGCATATTAAGTGTGGTATTCATTTAGCAGGAGTCCCGGTGTGGCGCTGTGGGTTAATGCGATGGACTGCAAAGTAGGTTTGTACAACAAGATCGGAGATTCAAGCTCACCAGCTGCTCCCAGGAAACCCTATTCTATGGCACTTAACAGCAATAACAAATTCATTTAACATGATGGTTTCCCACAGTGATAGAAAACATATTCTGAGGAGCTGTCTGGATTCTGCCTTTTAAAACTTTAGATAAACAATTCCTTATAAAATTGTAATTGGCTAGACATTGCCTTGCTGTTGTTAAGTGCCTCAGCTACCATATATCAAGTGCCTAGTCTGTGCTATAAGTAACAAGAGTTTTTACATCCATAAATATAATTGGGGGACTAATATTAATGAAGAAGAGTTCAGAAGTTTTAAGCAAAGTTTAATCACATGATCATTTAGCAGTATGGGTGATTCAGTATCTGTATTTTCTTCAAATGGTAGTTGTTGGTGGTAGTGATTATGTGACATGGAGTTGATTACAATTCATAACAACCCTGTATAGGGTTTCGAGGCTGTACATATTTATGGAAGCAAAAACATTCATCTGGTAGATTCGAACTGCTGACCTTGCTGCTAGCAGCCCAAATCATAACGCACTACACTACCAGATCTCCTTGTACTTCTAGGTGTATTAAAATTGTGTCAATATTGAAATACTCAGTAGATCTTAGTAGGTAAATTGAGTACTTTTTTTTTTTTTTCCTGGAGATCATTTCTGTTTCAAAATGAGTATCATTATTCCACTTAATGTACAAGTTTTTTTCTTATTCACCAATCTAGACTTTTTACTGTCACCTTATAATTTGATACCCAACCTTTCCCATTGAGTATACATAAAATCATAAAACCATTTCAGTCTATTTTGGACTGTGGAAACCAGCAGAAAGAGGAATAATTGTAGTTTCTGAATATATCTCTAAAGCACAATTCATTTATCAGGGGCAGAGTGCTCTATTCTTCCATTGAATACTATTGCTTAAGTTCATCACATACTGACACTTCAAAATCTCTGATGAAAAATCTCTGATAGTGCCCTAAGAATACTCGGAATTTAATGGTTTTTTTGTGGTTGGATGTCCCAAGAAAACCATGATATATCCAGAGGTAATACTCTGAGGCTCCCTGGTGTTTCTCTTCTACAAACATGCAGAATCAGTATTTCTAAATTGTAATATAATTAGATAGTTATATGTATTTACTTGTTTGTTTTCTTTCATGTCATTGTATTTAGTTTTCCACCTTTTCAGTAATTCAGAGTTCTGCATGTTAGAATGATTATGCAGACTTGACAGACTATCAGATTAAATTTTTTTCTAATTTTGTGTTGACCTCCTAGAAATCTAAGTATTTTCTAAGAACTAACAATATTAATATCAGCACTCATGGAAGCAGCAGTCAAGAAATCAAATGACATATTGCATTAGACAAATCTGCTGCACAAGACCTTTTTAAAGTGTTGAAGA
>NW_006408529.1:17065133-17066964 GCF_000296735.1 Chrysochloris asiatica | reverse complement strand
CCAATCCCTGGAGAAGGATATCATGTTTGATAAGGTGGAGGGTCAGAGAAAAAGAGGAAGACTCCCAGTGAGATGGATTGGCAAAGTGGCAGCATCAATGGACTGAAGAGTGGCAACAGCAGTGACGTTGGCCCTGGATCGGGCAGTGTTTCATTCTGTTGTGCATAGGGTTGCTATGAGTCAGTACCGACTCGATGGCACCTAACAACAACAAAGCAATATTAAAATATTATTTTTCTGTCTAAAGGGAGGTGAAATTTTTCTGGGAGAGAAGGCGATGTCTTTGTTTGTCCCCGACAAGATTCCACTTTCACTCAGCACAATAGAATTAAATAAAATATTAGTTAATAGAAGCAATTTGAAAGCGATACATAAGGAAGATAAGGTTGACCTACATAAAGAATTGTGAAATTATACACTAAATTCTAATTGAATCACTGATATTGATTTACAAATAGAAAAAAAAGTATCAAAATCACAGTTAAGTATGCTTTTTGTACCCCTAAGTAGGTTTTTAATACTCTGGGAAAATGTTTCCTTGTAATAGCAACTTAAGATAAAATTTTTCAAATATCTCCTTTCTGACAGACTTTCTTAAACTTTCATATAGAAAAATACTTTCAGAGTAGGATTTTAAGTCTTTCTAAAACCAGAGTTTATTTGTGATGAAGAATTGATGATCAAATATGAAAGGAAAGAAAACTACTATAGACATATATGTACATATATTGTGGTGGTGGTGGTATGCCGTGGAGTCAGTTCTAACTCATAGCAACCCTGCATAGGGTTTCTGAGGTTGTAAATCTTTAAAGGAGCAGAAAGCCTCATCTTTCTCCCACAGAATGACTGGTAGTTTCGAACTACTGACCTTGACCGACTCATAACCACTAAGCTACCAGAGCTCCTTATGTACATGTATAGTGAAATGCAAATTAAATGGAAAGCATAAGCATTGATATCCTAAGCACTGTTGTTGGTGTTAACTGCCATCGAGTTGGTTCCAACACATAGTGACCCTTTTTAGGGTTTCCAAGGACCGTCTGGTGAGCTTGAACCACTGGCCTTTCGGTTCAAAACAACTTTATAATCCAACACATTAACCCACAACACCGCAGCAGGACTCCAGTCGAGGCATTAGTGAGCTCAAATGGACTGGTATTGGCCATTTTGATTGTGACAGACTTGGTTTGCTATGTTGCGAATGGCAAATTGAAGAGGTATAGTGTCACATTCATAATCAAAAAGAATGTTTCAAGATCGATCTTGAAGCATAATGTTGTTTGTATTAGGATAATATCCATTCACCTACAAGGAAGACCAGTCAATACCTCTATTATTCAAATTTATGCACCAACCACTAATGATGAAATTGAAGAATTCTGCCAATTTGTTCAGTGTGAAATTCATCAAAAATACAATAAAAATGTATTGATAATTATTAATGATTGGAATGCAAAGTTTGAAAACAAAAAGGAATGACTGGTAATTAGGAAATATGGCCTCAATTATAGAAACAATAATAAAAGGCAAACTATGGACATAGACATCACCAGATGGAATACACAGTAATCAAGTGACTATATCTGTGGGACAAGACAGTGGAAAACATCCATATCATCAGACAAAACAAGGCCAAAAGCAGACAGTGAAACAGAGCCTTATTTGATCACATGCAAGTTCAGACTGAAGCCAAAGAAAATTAAATCAAGTACACCAGGGACAAAATATGACTGAATATATCCCACATAAATTTAGAGACCACCTCAGAACAGATTTGATGCATTAGACACTAACAACCAAAGACCAGAAGAGTTGTGGGATGACATTAAGA
>NW_006408529.1:17032458-17064453 GCF_000296735.1 Chrysochloris asiatica | reverse complement strand
GGAACTGCCAGAGGTTCAAGCCAGATTCAGACAAGAGTGTGACATATGCTGACATCATATGTATCTTGACTAAAAAGCAGAGAATATCAGAAAGATGTTTACCTGTGCTTTATTGACTATATAAAGGTTTTTGACAGTGTGGATCATAACAAGCTATGGACAACATTTCAGAGAAGGAATAATCCAGAACACTTAATTGTGCTCATGGGGAACCTAGGTTGTACATAGACCAAAAAGCAGTCATTTGAACAGAACAAGGGGACACTGAATGGTTTAAAGTCAGGAAAGGTGGGCTCGAGGGTTGTATTCTTTCACCATACTTATTCAATATGTATGCTGAGCAAATTATCTGAGAAGCTGAATCAGAGGGGACTCATTAACAACCTGAGATACGCAGATAATACAGCCTTCCTTGTTAAAAGTGAAGAGGACTTAAAATACTTACTGATGAAGATCAAAGAACACAGCCTTCAGTATGACTTGTGCCTCAATATAAAGAAATCAAAAATCCTCACCACTGGATCAATAAGTAACATTATGGTAAATGGAGAAAAGATTGAAGTTATCAGAAACTCCATTTTGCTTGGATCCACTATCAACACTCATGGAAACAGCTGTTAAGAAATCAAACGATGTTTTTCATTATGAAAATCTGCTGCACAAGACCTCTTTAAAGTGTTCAAGAGCAAAGATGTCAGTTTAAGAACTAAGGTGTGCCTGACCCAAACCATGGTATTTTCAATAGCCTCATATGCATATGAAAGTTGGACAATGAATAAAGAAGACCATAGAAGAATCGATGCATTTGAATTATGGTGTGGGGGGAGAATATTAAAAGTACCACGGACTTGTGGAAGTACAAACAAATCTGTATTGTAAGAAGTAGATCTAGAATACTTCTTAGAAATCAGGATGACAAGACTTTATCTATCATACTTTGGACATATTATCAGAAGTGAACAGTCCCTAGAGAAGGAGATCATGCTTGGTAAAGTGGAGGATCAGTGAAAAAGAAGAAGACCCGAATGAGATGGATTGGCACAGTAGCAACAGGAATGGGCTCAATCTTAACAACTATTATAAGGATGGTGAGGATGGGGGTAGTGTTTCATTCTGTTGTGTATAAGCTTGTTGTGAGTTGGGACCAACTCGATGGCACCTACTAACAACAACAACAGAACATATACAATACTTGGTATACAGTTCCCTACACATTCTAGACATCATCCCACAACTACCTTCATCTTGCAATCATCTCAAATATCCTCTCTTGCCTTGCAGATATTTCAGCAACTACCCCAGTAGATGGAGTCCTGGTATGGCTCTTTAGGATAAAACACTAGACCACAAGGTTGGTTTGAACCACAGGGTCAGCAGTTCAAACTCACCAGCTACTCCTCGGAAACCCTATGCAACATCGACAGCATTTAGCAACACAAACAAGAGCCCCAGTATTTCGGACTCCTGGTGTAGCACTGCAGAATAATGCACTGGACCACAAGGTCAACTGTTCAACCTCGCCAGGTGCTCCTCAGAAACCATTTAGAGGGTCCTAAGAGTTGGAACTAACTCAACGGCACTTAACAACAACACCCCAATAGATGGTTATAGAAGATGAAAAAAAATCATATCTATAATTTCTACTTAATATTTATTTCAATGTGATGTTCAGAATGAAGAGCTTGAAAACAGTCAGCATTTGGAATCACTTATCAAGTCGTTTTATCTGTTTTGTTTGTTCCTACAACCATGGACAACTGAGAGATTATCTGAGAACAATGTTAAGAGTCCACTTGTAAAAAAAATAAAAGAAGTTGTATGTTGGTTGATTACATGATTTATTTTAAACTAACCCTTAATTTAAAATACATAAATCTATAATCAGTACTTATTGAAGTTCCCATGTAGTTTAGTTCAATTTCAGAAGAAACTCTGTGGGTTCTTGTAAAATTAAAATGGCATGTCTGTGTAGACCGTTGAAAGATGTCTCAAGGTCTGCTGAAGCATTATGCTTTAAATATAATACCTGATAACAACAACAGCAAAATAATTTTTTAAGCTTTGTTTTATGAAGACTTAATAATGACTACAAATATTTTTTAAATACTTGACTTTCTTTCCTTCATGTAGGAGTTCTACTTATAGTCAGTAGGCAAAATTCTATAGTTAATATTGTAGCATATTTTTCTCTGTTTATTCAGTATTCCTGAGGAAATAGAATTGGATATCCTCTCTCTCCTTAATGTAATGTTTGGGTTTTGGATCATTTGAGTTACACAGAAAACTATAATGCACTACCAGGAGGCTTCAAAAATTCATGGGAAAATTCTGTTATTTATTAATTCCATTTTTCCACACAGTTTTTGAAGATCCCTCATATACTGAAGAGAAAGTATATAGGAAGAAAGGATGCATCTGACTGCATTAGCACTATCAGGCCTACTGAATATAAGTAAAATTCACACTTGTTTTAAAACAGTACAGAGGATTTTTTGTTCTTTCAGAGTCAGTTTAATAGCAATATTGAATAATACAAACTTCCATCCATATCATGTCATTATCAACAACAAATACCTATATTGTTGTTGATGTTGTGTCTTTCTCCCACAGAATAGTCAGTACTGTCAAGTTGGTACCAACTCATAGCAACCCTGTGTAGGGTTTCCGAAGAGCGGCTGGTGGGTTTGAACCACTGACCTTGTGGTTTGTAGTCCAGTGCTGATCTTACAGCAGCACACCAGGATTCCAAATACTTTTATAGTACCTTTATAATATTAATGAATTAATTAATAATGAAAATGAATCTTGATGAGTTATTTTCACTCTCTCAATTTTTTCAATGTCATTTTTAGGAGACTTAATTGAATATCCACATACAAAATAAAATTTTTCCATAATAAAAATCTCCATGGAACTCTTTTTCTCTCTTAACAGGCCTCCTTGTATCAGTCCTCCATAGACAGAAGCCTGGAGAGACCCATGAGGTAAGAATTTAATCACATTAAGCAAGTAGGAATAGCCTATTTTCTGATTTATTTTTCATAGTCCTACTTATTTAATGCATTGATAATGAAGGTTGTCACTCATTTTAAGCACTCATACTTCATTAAGCCATATTAATTATGTTTCTTCATCATTTTACATAATCAGATTATATTTGTTATATAAAATACAATAAAGTTATAAATAAAATAAAGTTTTATAATGTTATAAAAACTAAGTGAAATAGTTCTGGGTTTCTTGACAACTGAGAAATTCTTCCCTACTCTTTCCTTTCTTTCTCAAATTTCTTTTCTTTCAATGGGGATTAAGAACATATAATTCTCAAAGTTATTAAATAGCATTTATGGTAATGCTTGAAAAATGTATAGATCACAAATATGCTATACATATTTGTTAAAAAAAATATTCTCACCACAAAAAGCTGGGATGTTGTTGCTACCAATGAATAAAAGCTTATTACACACCAGCTATTCTATATGCATAAACATATGCAATCCTTAAGAAAACACTGAAATAAGTACTTTGGCACTGTAGAATAAGCACAAGACTGCAAGATTTGTTTAAACTGCAAGGTCCATGGTTCGAACCTACCAGCCACTCCTTGGAAACTCTGTGTAAGAGTTCGAACCTACTTGATGGCACTTAGCAACAACCTCTACCTTATCTATGAGAAAAATGTTATTGTGGTTGTTAATTGTCATCAATTTGACTTCAACTAATGGCAACTTTATGTTTAACAAAACAAAATGCTGCCCACTTCTGTAGCAAAGATAACTAAATAGCTTGCCCAATGTTATACAGTGGTGAGTTATAGAGACAAAGTAGGACTTGAACCAAGATAGATTGTAAGCACTAGGCTTAATTAAGAGTCTGCCCAAGGTAAGGGCTGTTAATATGCTGGAAATATTACTCATTTAAAATTTTTGCAGAAATTGAGAAGCAGCTTAATAGCAATACTGAAAAATACAAACTTCCGTGGAACCATATCATCAACAACAAATATGAGACAGCTTCAGTTGGTAGAAAAAGTCCATTCTCTTTCATTGCCATTTTTCTATAAACTTTTTTCAAGGCCTCTCATATTTATCTAATGTTAATTTTCCCTTCCAAATAAGATTTATATCAACATCAGAAGGGAAATTGGTAAATTGGAAACTGTAAGTTGGACTTATGAATGCCATTTAGTTACATTCATATCGCTTAAGAAGGAGCTTGCCCTATCCCTCCTTTAATATCTTTTTCATCTATCTATGCAGTGAAAATGTTTATATGTTAGACTTTTCATCTGACCTGAGGATTGATGTATAGATAGACACACAGAACCTCACATAACAGGACTGTGACAGAGAAAACAGATCTAGGAGCATATTGAACATCATGCTTTGAAGAGTGTAGACAGATTCTGAGGTCTGGCTCTACCTCTAATTTTTCAGGCATGTGAGTTCAGTTCACCACTCTGTACAACAATGATAACAGTGCATATCTCGTGAGTTTGCCAATTGGGCTAAATAAGACAATAATGTAAACCCATTACTTGGACCATATGAGCTGACTTCGTTGCTACTGCAACAAACATAATTTTTCTTGTGAAGACATAATTTTATCTAGTGATTTGGCAGACTGCATCCTGTGATTTATTCACTAGTGTTTCTCTTTAAAAGATACTAAACCCAAACCCAGAACCATGATTAAAAACTTCCTGCATTTACAGTTTCCCTGCTATGTAAATGAATGAGTGGAATCTTAAGTCGTTTATTTGCTTACCTGATGTTTGGTCATTCCTGATTTAAATAGAAAACTTCAGAATTTGGGAGTAAAGTTTTTCAAAGCTAGGGTACTCAGGAAAAACCACAGGAAAAACCTTGAGGTAAGAGACATTGGTCTCATCAGATTTTTTGCATTCCCTATGGAAATATTCATGTTGCTGCAACTCTCCCTTGTTGAGAGAATATATGATCCATAATACATATGTTAATGCTGAACTGTCGATCACAGTATGTTCCACTAAGAAGAATTTTGACTGTAAAAGAGTATACAGAAATAGTACTTACTGTGAAGGAATTGTTGTTATGTGCCGTGGAGTCGGTTCCGACTCATAGTGACCCTGTATAAGGTTTCCGAGGCTGTAAATCTTTACAGGATCAGAAAGCCTCATATTTCTCCTGCAGAACAGCTGGTAGTTTCAAACTGCTGACCCTGAGGTTAGCAGCCTGATTCGTAACCACTACGCTACCAAATAGATTCCTTAAAATGCAGTTTGGAAGCTAAGAGTTATACTACTGACATTAAAACATTCCACTTGTCTTCCTGGTTCACATGGTAAAGCCAAAGCAAGTCCATTCCAAGCACTACAGAGTAGAAGAACTGTGCTTTGTAGGTTTTCTTGGCTGCAATCTTTACAGAAGCAGATCCCAGACTTTCACGGCTCAATGTTGCTGGGTGGGTTCAAACTGCCAATCTCTAGGTCAGTAGTTGAGCACAAACCATTTGCACCACCAAAGGAGTGTTCACATAATCAACCCTCCCTCCCCACCAACATCAATCAAACTGGTGCAAATTCTTTCTTTCAGTTCTGCAAGTATGTCCAGTGACTTTAGGAAAAGGAGGAAGAGCGAGCCTGCAGTAGGGCAGCCAAGTGGTTTGGGAGATCACAATTCAAGCAGGATCAGCCCAGGCCGAGTGGACCTCCCTGGCTCAAGTGCCACCCTTTCAAAATCTTTCATTAGTTCTTCTCCTTCTTCCCCATCAAGA
The DNA here is from genome assembly GCF_000296735.1 of Chrysochloris asiatica. NCBI lineage: Eukaryota > Metazoa > Chordata > Mammalia > Afrosoricida > Chrysochloridae > Chrysochloris > Chrysochloris asiatica. The sequence goes on along the minus strand of NW_006408529.1, from coordinate 17,058,699 downwards.
GCAAAAGGTGAGTAACAATTACTTGACACTCAAACTATTTAGTAATTGTAAGTTTTAACCTGGAGTACCATATGAGAGCTGGTCTAGGGAGAATGATATGTGTTAATATTTAAATGCAGTGTCTTGGATAAAATGTAGTTTCAGAAAAATATACTTCTTCCTATTCAGTCTTAAATCAAGCTGGAAAGCAATTTGGACTGTGAAAAGGGCTTTCTGATTGGCATCTCTTCGTGTTTCTTTCCCAAATGTATAATTTGATTTTCTTTAAACAAATTCATAGTCAAAGCATCAAATAATGTATTGTCAGTCTACTTAAAAGATTACATTTACAAACATCTACATAGTGTTAAAGTTTTCTAATGTTATTACAAATAGAAAAAGCTAGTTGTAATAAGGAGCTCTGGTAGCATAGTGGTTACAAATCAGGCTGCTAACCTCAAGGTCGGCAGTTTGAAACTACCAGCCATTCTGCAGGAGAAAAATGAGGCTTTCTGCTCCCATAGAGATTTATAGCCTCGGAAACCCATGCGGGTCACAATGAGTCGAAACCAACTCCACGGTAGTTAACAACAAAGTATAAATTAATTTTTTAAAGTTACTTAAATTTAGATGCACATTTATCTAACCTAGTAAAGCTATTTCTTGAAATGTTTGCTCTATAATTTTTGTCAACATCTATATATATATATGTCAAAAAGTCTTGCTACTAGGGTTTCAGTTCATACATGTGCAAGTTTATTCCAAACAAAATGTGTTTAAACGCATCTCTGTATTCAGTGAATGATTACAGACAAGCTCTCTCAGTAATAATAGACTTGTCTTTGTCTCATTAGGATGCCTTAAAATAAAGGAAACTTTTTTGTGGGGAATAAAATTATTTTGAGGTCAGAACCAATAGCAAGTTTTTTACAAAACTCAAGTGGACATCTTTCCGAACTATTGAAGCTTTACTTGTTGCTGTTCCACATAATACAACAGTTTTTTTAGATAGATCAGATATTTTCAGGAAGGTCATGAGACCTCAAAGATTAATTCAGGGAAGAGAAGTCAGTTCAGAAGATTATAGCATCTGATTTGGGGGATTCCCAAGGGACAATCTTGATCAATTTTCTTCAAAGGACACAAGATGATCACAGGGACTTATTACAAAGAATTTTTTTAAGAAAGCTGAAAACTTTATTGGTAAGAAAAAGACAGGAAAGTTGAGCCAAGGAATTTGTGTCTCTACAACAATGTACCTCCTCATTCGTCCACGGTAGCTAGGTCTGTCCTATGAGAATTTTATTGGAAAACCTTACCCTAGTCACCTTATAGCCCTGACCTTATCCCTTCAGACTTCTTTGTTGTTCCAAAAACTCAAAAAAAATACTTAAAAGAAACATCATTGGAGTGCTTCGAGGATGCCCAAACTGCCATTTTGACATGCTGTGACTCAAAAAGCCCAGAATTCTTTGGGAAAGGATTAGAGAGATGAAACACTGACTTTTTGAAGTGTACAGACCTAACTAGAGGCTGTGTTGAGAAACAGTAGCTCTATATTTTGGTATTTGTGTTTAATAACGTTTTCTAGGGTTTTGTAACAATACTTTTTGGCTTACCCTTTTACAGTGAAGCATCCGTATTTTTTCACATAATAGAGTGTGCAATTCACAACTCTACTCATTGGTAAAAATCATCATCTTAAGATAAAAAATAGAGCATCAAATGGTCTTTTTAAAATTAAAAAGGATTTCATTTAGTATGGTTATTTTTAGTGTAAGGATTATTATATTAACTTCCTATCCCAAATACTTTAATATCCATTTAATGTACTCATAGGCTTCTGAAGAATTTGGGGAAGATTTTAAAGGCATGAAGTTTCAATAGAGATCTTTTCCTCCAATCAGATTTTATTTCTAAAAAGAAAACATCCCAGAAGATGAAGTAATTTGGCCTCTTACTATTAGTGTTAATTTTGTAGAGCAAAAGAAAATATCATTTCCATTGATATTCCAAGTTAAGATCAAACTTAGCTCTCTATTATCAAATTACAAAAATTAAAATGGAGGGGGGAAAAAGAACACAAAGAAAGCAAGATGCATTTACTTATGACAAAAGTTTTATGTTATACCCAGCTATTATTATAAAACTGAAGACAAAACAATTATAGCTGAAAATTAGTTTGCTTTTAAGATGCCCTACTAATTCTTTTATTGGAAATACCTGAACAGCAATAATCCATAGCTTCATAATTTTGCAATTTTATTAAATATTTGGAAAGCACTTTGTATTATAGATTTCTCTATCCAACACCCATGAAAAAATATTTGATACAGCTATGCAATTATTAATTAAATGCCAAATGTATAATGTACTCTTTATCTATGATTATTAATTGAATCAGACACAAAGTTTAACTCTAATAAACTGATCAAGACTGTGAGACATTAATCATTAAACATTAATGTTACTACTAAATCATACTATTATTCACTCAAAAATAATATTATGTACTTGGTATATGTTATTTGCCAACAGATGCATATCAACCATGCTAAAATAGAAAAATATACTAGCTACACTAATTGTTATACATGGTTTTATTAACTATCTGCAAAGCTACATTCATTTAGAAATTAATATCTTGCTTTTTAGAATTATACACTTTTTTCTATATAGCCGAAGTCACCTGTGTAACAATCGGTGTCTAGAATAACCTGCACTAACGGTTTTCTCTTTCCTGTGCTGTCTGATGCTTACTGACATGCTCTTGGTGAACCTTTTAACTTCTTAAAATGTCTCTCTTCTACCACGCTGCTCTCTGGATTAAAAGGTGGGGATGATAGCAAAATGTGTCCATCCCTTTGCAGTTATTCAGGGCTCAACGGCAACCCCTCAAGTGAGTTAGATTACTGTAGCACGTATAGACAGCATTTGGATGTCCCACGGGACTCGCCAAGGGCTATTACTTTCAAGAATGGCTGGCAAATGGCTCGGCAAAATGCAGAGATCTGGAGCAGCACTGAAGAAACGGTTTCCCCCAAAATCAAATCTCGTAGTTGCGATGATCTCCTAAACGATGAGTGTGATAGCTTTCCTGACCCGAAAATGAAATCGGAAAGCATGGGCTCTCTGTTATGTGAGGAGGACCCCAAAGACAGCTGTCCCCTTCCGTGGGCGTCCCCATACATCCAAGAGAGCCGCAGCAGTGGCAGATCCCGGATTAGACACAGGTCAGCCCACGATGCTCCCGGGTTCCTGAAAATGTACAAGAAAATGCACCGCATTAACCGCAAAGACTTGATGAATTCAGAGGTGATCTGCTCAGTAAAGTCGAGAATTATGCAGTATGAAAATGAGCAGCAACACAGGGGCCTATTGCATGGGTGGAGCCAGTCCTCCACTGAGGAGGTGCCCAGGGACATGGTGCCCACCCGCATTTCTGAGTTTGAGAAGTTGATTCAAAAGTCAAAATCAATGCCAAATTTGGGAGATGAAATGTTGTCTCCTGTGACCCTAGAGCCACCACAAAATGGTCTGTGTCCCCAAAGGCGATTTTCCATTGAATCTTTGCTGGAGGAAGAAAATCAGAGTCGACATCCTTCTCAGGTACAAAGAAGCTACAAACCTAAAACTCTGGTGCCCATTCATATTGAAGTCACCAGCGATGAGCAACCAAGAACTCATGTGGAGTTTTCTGATAGTGACCAAGATGGAGTTGTGTCTGACCACAGTGACTTCATTCATGTAGAGGGATCATCCTTCTGCAGTGAAAGTGACTTTGATCACTTTTCTTTCACATCGTCTGAAAGTTTTTATGGATCCAGCCACCATCACCACCACCACCACCACCACCACCATCACCGGCACCTCATCAGTTCCTGCAAAGGCCGGTGTCCTGCCTCTTACACTCGATTCACCACAATGTTAAAACATGAACGAGCAAAGCAGGAAAATGTTGATGAGCCCAGGAGACAAGAAATGGACCCTGGCCTTTCTAAACTTGCATTTCTAGTCAGTCCTGTGCCTTTCCGGAGGAAAAAAAATCCAACTCCCAAAAAACAGACGGAAAAGTCAAAATGTAAAGCATCTGTTATTGAGGCTCTGGATTCTGCCCTTAAAGACATTTGTGACCAAATTAAAGCTGAAAAGAGGAGGGGAAGTTTGCCAGACAACAGTATATTGCATCGTCTTATTAGTGAACTGCTGCCAGATGTTCCTGAAAGGAATTCATCACTTAATGCTCTTAAAAGGAGCCCCATGCACCAGCCTTTACACCCACTGCCTCAAGATGGTGCTATCCATTGTCCATTGTACCAGAATGATTGTGGGAGAATGCCTCACAGTGCCTCTTTCCAAGATGTGGACTCAACCAACAACAACTACCACCATGACAGTACACTGAATCTCCAAGGTGGACTAACTTTTCTTTCTTTTTCCTTGTGTTTGAAATACTCACCCTCCAGCTCTTTCATTTTCCATTCCTACATCTCATCATTCCAGAGCTGGATGACCACTTGACACCATTATGTGTTGTGAAGCAATTGCTTTGTTGTGCAGATTTATCTTCATGAATAGTTCTAATTTCCTCATATGGTATTTAGACTTCATTTGTGACTTAGTCATCAATTCACAAAATTTTACTTATTCAAAAGGAAAACCATTTGTAAATTAATGTTAGGGTTGAAACAATTGCTTTGCACATCAAGGCAACAAATAAAACAATTTACCAAATTAAAACTTCAGAAATTCTAATTGAATTTCAATATCCTTCTAAGACTAAAAACTTAGTTATTTTTCATTATAACATGATTCAAAATTGGTTATTTAACAGGTATCCTTTTCTTTGACTTTTTTACTAATCTTATATAGTTATTCAATCATAAACAATTCGCTCACATTCTATATAAAAGATAAAAAGACTAAGAAAGCAAACCCAAATACTTAACAAAGCAACTGATGGGTAATTGAAAACAATGGGGTTCATTTAATGACTATCTCCATTTAAAGGACACATTTGGGGTAAAATTTTTGTGAATGTTCCTTTAAGGTATAAATATAAATTTCCTTTTGGCTTCACTCAGTATATTCATATCCCCTTCTTTTCCATCACTGAGTTTATTTATTTTCTGCTTGTGCTAAAACAATTCTGTATCCATATAAGAATTAGATTATTAAGGTTAAATGCGACTTCATCTTTGTTTTCACAGATAGATTATCGCTTTCAATGGAAACACAAGGGCAAATCACAATTCAGATGTAGAAGACATGTTTAAGGCTTTTATAACTAAAAAAAAAAACCATTTTTGATATTTTTATCCAATTCTTTTTTATTAATTATTAAAGTACATCTGTTAGCTATGTGAATTTTAAAAAGCTAGAATAAACATTCCACTCTGAAACTCCCATAGTCAACAGTGTATCTTCTATATATTCACCAGGTACTGCCAAGTGCTTTACATACAATATCAGATTACACTGGCACAAACCAATGTGTATTAACAGTAAGCACTGTCTTACTATTAGGAAACTGAGGCACAGAGGATAAGACATTTGCCGACAGTATCTCATATAGTAAATAATAGAAACAGGATTCAAACCCCTAATAGTTCTGAACTTGTTGTGTAATTATAATCTCAATGGACAAAAAAGGAGTCCTGGTGTGGAGCTGCAGGATAAGCACTAGACCATAAAGTCGGTTTGAACCACAAGGTCGGTGGTTCAAACTCACCAGCCACTCCTCCGAATCCCTATACTGGGTCACTATGAGTCAGAACTGATTCAAAGGCACTTAACAACAACAACACAACAATGGACCAAAAAATAGACATAAAGAGAATTTCATGACCATGTAATATGTTGGACCAATTATAATTTCAGTGATTTACTTTATTAATATCTATCTTTGATTTCATTTAAACTATGCAGCATGCTTCAAAAATAATTCATTAAAATCTTAAAAATAAGTTTCTACAATTTGAATTTTCAGTAACAGAAACATATCAGAATCTATTTTTTAATTAACCTAATTTAAAATTAATTAATTAACCTTTTCCCATTTTTCAGTATCCTAATACTCAATTTCCTAATAGTCAATTACTCATATATCCTAATTTCTCAATGTCATATGCTTATGGAGTTATGTTATTGAAACATGATTTGAGAGGACTTTAAAATGCACTTGAATAGCATTATGATTTTTTTAAAAGCAAAATATATACTTTTCAACTGTGTTTAGCTCAAGTAAAAAATAATTCATATTCCATGGATTTGCAAAGTAATTTAAAATTTATGGTCATTGTTAGAGGCCTCTGTTTATAAAGAAGTATTAAATTACATTGAAAATCTACTGCAAAAAAATTTTCTACTATTCATAAAAATAACTGGTTAAGTTTTACCTGACACTCTTGTGGTTAAGTTTTACCTTCCAACATATAATGACTTTGGAAACTCCAAATCTCAGGTCACAAATGGTTAGGTATTTATTCTCATATGTCCCCAATATCCTACTTGCTGTAAGAAGTCAATTTTTTCTTGTAGTACAAGTAGCCAAAGTCTTTAAATGAGGTTTTCTTTTTATGAATCAACATTTTTCATTGCTCCACAGATTACTTTATTGACTTTATTTTTCAAGCTTTTTTGTTATTCACTATAACTAAAAAAATAATATTCACTATAACTAAATAAATAAAGGAATAAAAGAAATCATTCTAGGTTTGACTTAATGACAGTGGTGAAATTCTATAAGCTATATGACTGGGATTCTTTCAACCTCTTGTGACAGTTCCATATGTAAATCACATAAGTGCATAAATTATAAGATACTGCTAAGAAATACTTGCAGCCATATATTTGCAATGTAATTAATTATATATAATTTGGTTTATGGTGAAAATAACTCAATATTTCATAAACAGTTTAAAAATTGATAGCAGTTATTCTGCTCAGAGACATTGTATTGCTTTGTTTATTGCTTGGAATGCATACTTACTTTCTGATAAGATAGTTTATCAGCTGGATACAAGAACGCCGTAGGTAAGAGTATGCCCGCTTAAATCTCTATGTATGTAAAAACAGATAGAGAAGAGGAAATTGGCATAATTACAGTTTGTCATCATCATATTTTCTTTACTTTTCTCTTTTTCTTTTCCATTACTGCATTTTAAAATTATAGTTCCACGAAATGTTTCCATTTCTATCAGTTGTTGCTATTTTCAAGTTTTCCATTCTCTATTTCACAATTTATCAATCAAAAGATTGGCAGTTCTAATTCAACCAGAGGCACCACAGAAGAAAGACCTGGCAATGAACTTCCAAAAGGTCACAGCCACTGAAAACCCTATGAGGGTTTTGGAAGTAGGAGCAGAGCAGTTCTGCTCTGAAAACTTATGGGCGCATAAGGAGTCAGAATTGACTCAATGGCAACTAGTTTGATTTAGAATAGAAAATAATAAAAAATAATTTGAAAGGAAAAAATGTCTGCAACCATGAATTGACTTCCCTGGGTATTGCAGTATAATTACACCAGATATGCAGTGATTAAAATACCATTATAGTTCTTCTGCAATCTCAGACACTTATCCTTTCTAAACATTCTTGCTTTTGTGTTCCCCTATCATAACCTTATAATTGCCTATGAGGTTTATACTCAGGTGTTCATTTGTGGTGCCTCTCCAGATTTTCAAGGGATAATGGTAGCCACTGGGGGAAATGACTAAATATGTCTATTCATAGTTAAGTGGGTGTTCACTCTGACTTGTCCTGTCCTTCCAACAGACCGTGAGTCCCCTAGAGGTTACCCTTCGACACTGACTGACTTGGGGAGGAGTGCACCAGGGGAAAGAAGAGGAACACCAGAAAAAGAGGCAGTGAGTTCAACGACCCTTGACGTTTTTTAAGCAATATACTTGATAAAGCACTTGCCTTTCAAAGTTACCTTCCAAATCTAGTAAAGAACCTGGACTAAAAACATAAAAAAGATGATCAAGAACCTAACATGTTCTCTGGAGACTGAGAGTAGACCTCAAAAGAGTTTGTACACTTCCCTAACTCTGGTTCTGCCCTTGTTGTGGTCCAGTTTGGGCAAGGTGGCTTCATTGTGTAAGTTAAAGGTATGTTCTGCCTTCAGAGTTGGGCAGGTTAGTAGAGGTTCTAGACCACTGGGCAAGATATCCTCTCTACAGATATCTGGCCCAGTGATCTAGAAGACAGCTCTAGGTCATGAGTGTTGTAAATCAATACAAATTCCATATGATAATATTTTTAACCCACTTTTATCAAAGACAGCCTCCAAAACTCTGCTAACCTGCCCAACTCTGAAGGCACCACTCCTGGGAATCACCTACCAACTGGCTCTTAGTCTGTGGCCTTCAGCCAAGGCCAGAGTTCTGGTACACACAGTCTTAGTGTCACAAGGATCTATGGAAAACTGAACACTGGGCATACACTGTCAGACACAATACAATCACCCCTAAGAAGTCAGGAATGAAGTTCAGTTTGGTATAATTTTCCTAAGGTTCTCCAAAGTCACTAGGAAAGAGAATGGAGGCAGGGGACTACTTTGAAGGGAACAATGGGTGATGTAGTTCCTATAGGGTAGAGACAGTCTATGGGCCCCAATGTTTAAAGATGGGTTCATGTCCCAGCACATCAGTACTGAAAGATGAGCAACTGGTTGATATGAACTAAGGAATTCCTGAGCCCTCCAGGGAATGCAAGATGATCACACCTCCACCTTGTCCAGTAACTAGCCTCCCAGTGATACCTAGACTAATGTTTCTTTGCTAATATTTTAATACGAATTTGTAAGAGGGGTTATAGTCATATTTTTGCCCACTCTATCATGATTGAGAAGGAGGAATAGTGCTAATACATAGAATAACTAACCCTACATAGGGAAAGTCTTTGTTAAAGCCAGAAGTGCACCTAGGAGAGAATCCTCTACAGGTGTTTTGTTCCTTGGTGTGGCATGCATCTACCTTAGTTGCTAAAGTGAAATATGATATTCAATAGCTGTGGTGAATAGATCCTCCCAGATGTTCTATTTCTATCCCTATAATAGCTTAAATAGCTAAATGCAGAATGAATGGATGTATTTGTAAATTGCAGATAGGATTTACATTATGTATGTTTAATCATTACCTGAGGTTTTAATTATCTTTAATTTTTGTGAAATGGGTTTGTTTTGTTTTTTTTGTAGGAGATCTAAATTTTGCTTGTTTTAAGATCAGTAATAATTGTTTACCTTCTTTTTCAGAAACTTCCTGCAAAAGCTGTTTATGATTTTAAGGCTCAGACATCTAAGTAAGTAAAATATGTTTTCATTACTTGGTCTAAATTGCCTTTAAATACATTAATAAGATATCAGGAGAGAAATATTACAGTGGGATGTGTTACAAATAAGGTTTAATTCCCATTTCAGCAATCCACTCTAATTACATAGTTCCTTCAGAATTCATTGTAAAAGCACTAGTTTTATTTTCATATTGAGTTTACTTATGACACAATGCATTTTAAATTTTATTAAACATGTTAGAGTACAAAGAATTCAAATAATTTCTGTCTCAAAAATGGAGCAAAAATACAGTGTTGGGAAGCAATTAACACTAACAGGGAATTTGACAATATTTATCTATCCAACTATATCAAATGTGAAATCCTAGTGTGGTGCTGTGGGATAAAGCATTGGACCAAACAGTTGGTTTGAACCACAAGATTGGAGGTTCAAACACACCAGCTATTACTCAGAAACCCTATACAGGGTCACTGAGTCAGAACTGACTCAATGACACTGAACAGCAAGAACATATCAAGTACAGTTTATGGGGCTAATGACTAGAGCTCTGTACAAAGATTCCCTTAGTAAAATCTTCAAAGTTTAGAGAGTCTGAGCAAAGTTCTATCCTGTGGTCTTTTGATGTTGGTACCTTAATGTTGGTGTTTTATCCTTAAGAATGTACTCACCAAATAGGCACTCAGCTGAGGAAAATTAGCACTAAGCACACAAGTGTAAACTTCAGTGGGAGAGAATCTTCCAGATCTATAGTAGTCTGCGTGTGTAAACCATCTTTAGGAAAATTGATCTCCATTGAACTTGGAATATTGGCTTCATTATATACAACATTAAATTATTTTTGTTTGTTTAAATTAACATATATTATAACACAACTCTGCATTAATAAAAAATTATATGAATTAGTAAGTCTAGAAATGTGGTTCCACTAGAAGAAATCAGATAAAAATAAACTTAGTAGAATCTGGTAATGCTGCTGAAATAAGTGTAAAAAAATGTTTATTTAGAAATTAGGATGGATCCATGTAAAAAAAAGAAATCCTGAGAGGAAACTGAATTCTTCCTATTGATTGGATACGCACCATCTGCTTTGTTTCTACTGCACTAATTTCTTCTCATGGTTTTTCCCATTGTTATTTGGATGTGGTAGCATTTGTACAGGATCCATGTGAGTCCGAACCAACTCAACAATACTTAACAGCAACACATTGACCCCAAGTCACAGGGTAGCACTACTCACTGAGGGTTTCCATGGTGATACATCTTTTAGGGATGTAGACTGCCACATCATTCTACCACAAGAGGCTAATGGGTTGGATCTGCTGACCTGTCACCATTAGGGCTCCTCTTTATCTTTATTGTTGTTGTTGTTAAGTACCCTCGAGTCAGTTCTGACACATAGCAACCCTGTATAGAGCTTCCAAGGATATACTGGTGGATTCAAACTGCCAACCTTGTGGTTAGCAATCCCGTGTTTATAGTGCCATAACAGGACCCCATCTTTATTTTTAGGGCAACTGAAAATTTAATGTGCCTTCAATATGAAGTAGTATCCTGGTGTGGTGCTTTAAGATAAGCCAACCACTAGGTCAGAAGTTCAAACCCACCGGCTACTCTGGGAAACACTATACAGGGCCACTGTGAGTTGAAACAGACAAAATGGTACAACAGTGAGTGAGTGAAATTTGTCATAGGAGTCCCTCTGTAGTAAAAGATTGAGCACTTGGCTGCTAATCTAGACACTCACAGTTCAAATCCATCCAGAAGTGCCTCGGAAAAAAGACCTGGTGATCTAGTTCCAAAAGATCACTGCCATTGAAAACCCTTTGGAGCATGGTTCTACCCTGAAACACAGGGATTTGGGATGAGTTTACTCCACTGAATGGTAACTGTTTTTTGCTTGTTTTAATGTGCACCAATTCCTTTGATATGCAACAATTTTATAGTTAACATGAGAAACATTCTACATCTCATGTAAAACCTCTCTCCATTGCATATTTTGCACAAATAAATGATTCAACTTAAGATTCTGAAGTAAACAGTGAAGAAGAATCAGGAATGGAAGGCTTGGGACTTTGGAGAAAAGATCTAAATTAAGTGCTGTCTTATAAAGTATGACTGTGGAGGCAAAATAAGGAAGATAAATAATTATATGGTTCAGGAAGATATCAAAAACTGATATAGGAAGGTGAAAATTTAGTCATGAATTATTAAAGATGAGTAATGTTCTTATAGATTCATCCAAATTTATCTCCTATCTTCTTAGAAATAGCCAAAGTAGAATAACATAGTGTCTTGAAAATGTTTTAATTTAAAAAAATAAAAGATCCAAAGAAGACAACAGACAACATGCACATCTCTGCATTTAAAATTTGTTTCTCTTTGTGCCCCATTGAAAAATACAAGTATGAGATATTTTCTGTATTACACAAAATTATTTTTTATCAAGATTTTCTATTTAAATATCTGTCAAGCATCCTCAAAGATTCACAAATATATATATATACTTTATTATTATTATTATTATTATTATGGTGTTGACAATTTAGTATTCTGAGCCTAAAGGGTATTTATTATCATTATTTTAAGCTTTAGCATATCAAAAGGAGAAAGCTTCAGAGAGAGAAACAACTAGCTAATTTTAAGACAAAAAAAAAATCTGAAAAACTAGCCATCACTTGCCAAGCTTCATACTATAAACTAATGATTAGGAAAAAATAATCTGTCTCCTCCTTTTAGATTTCTTAGTGATCTGTGATTTACAAAAATGTGATGTTTATACTTGTTGTTTTTTAAAAAACCATTTCTAAAATCACATTGTTACAAATGAATTCTAAGACTTCCTGAGAAAAATCAGTATCTAAATGAGCTGAAGAATATATATATGATGCACATTTCCAAATAAAAATAGAATGCAGGTGCTGATCTTAAGAAGCATTGATATACATCAAGAAAATGACCATTTAAGCATGCCTCTTGCAGGGAGTTGTCGTTTAAGAAGGGAGATACTGTCTACATCCTCAGGAAAATTGATCAGAATTGGTATGAAGGAGAACACCACGGCAGAGTCGGCATTTTTCCTATCTCATATGTAGAGGTAAGTCCTTTTTGCTTCCCTCCTTGACAATTGATTCAAAAGTTACCACAGATCAAGAATAAATAGCTTCTTTCTTTCATAGAAACTCATACCTCCTGAGAAAGCACAGCCTGCGAGACCACCTCCCCCAGCGCAGCCTGGAGAGATTGGAGAAGCTATAGCCAAATATAACTTCAATGCAGACACAAATGTGGAACTATCTCTGAGAAAGGTAACACGATTATTTATTTAACTGGTGCACTTAAAGCCTGTATATATGGAGTCCCAGTGTGGCGTTATAGGAAAAGTACTGGTCTGCTTACTTCAAGGTTGGTGGTTCAAACCCACCAGCCCCTCCTCAGAAAACCCTATACAGGGCCACTGTGAATTGAAACAGATTCAATGGCACTTAACAGCAACAACATATGTTCAAAACAGAAATAAGTTAAACTTTCCTTCAGCATGGTAGCGTAGTGGATACATATCAGGCTGCTAACCTCAAGGTAGGCAGTTCAAAACTACCAGCTGTTCCATGGGAGAAAAATGAGGCTTTCTGCTCTGTAAAGATTTGCAGCCTCGGAAACCCTGTACAGGGTCACTATGAGTTGGAACTGACTCCATGGCACATAACAACAACAACATCATCATCTTTCTCCCACGGAAGCGCTGGTAGTTTTCAACTGCTGACCTTGAGGTTACCAGCCTGATTCGTAAGCACTACCCTATCAGAGCTCCTTGAGGAACCCTTAGTACAGTACTATTTCCTTAATCTGCCTTCTTTAGTCACCAGCCTCTTGAGTGACTCAGATTTGAGCAGCAACCTATCTGATTCTGTATCTCTTCTCAAAATATCAAAAAGGGCTCTATTAACTTGTTAATTTATACAGTTAAGAATAATTGTTGTTGCTGTTATATGCCGAGGAGTCGATTCCCACTCATAGCGACCCTATACAGGGTTTCCGAGGCTGTAAATCTTTACGGGAGCAAAACGCCTCATCTTCTTCCCGCAGAACAGCTGGTAGTTTCGAACTGCTGACCCTGAGGTCCACGGCCCGATTTGTAACCAGTACGCTACCAGAGCTCCTTTAAGAATAATGAATCACCCTATTTTATTGTTTGCTTCAATGCACATATTTGAGGCAACAGCATGTCTCCACACAACTCAGACAATAATATTCAGTGGTTCTGGACCTCCAGTATTTATTTAATAACTGGTGAAATATCATTATTCTTGTTCTGGCAGAACCTCCTCTTATTCTCTCTTTTTACTCCTAGTCATGTATTGTCCACAGATTCAAATCTCCCTTCAGGCAGCAGCATCCCTTCATACAGACAACCACGTAGTATTGCATGAAACATAGCATCTCACATTTCATACTTCTTTCTAATTGAAAGCTAGCTGAATAAAGCCCCTGTAATGTGCTGAAATTATTCGTTGTGGGGCACTCCACCATCTACTGGTGCAATTGTCCAAACATCCCATCACCTTGTGAAGGCAGCTACACAGTTTTTGCCAATGTATTTCTATTTATTTGTCCATTTATTACTAGGCCACATGTGGTTTTGAGTTAAAATTTTAAATTGGGTTGTATGACACTGCAAATAACAAGAAGAGTAACTACAGAAAGTTTCTATCATTGCAAAAGCCAGGAGTAGTACTCAAATATCCAATTGCCGATAAGGCATGGCCACCAAGCAATCAGAATGGATACTGGGATTTCATTTTCCTGGGGCAAGCCAGCTAGATGTCTACCATGGCCATAACTAAGTGCTTTGTTCTTCCCACCCTTGGTTAAACTCTTTGTCACTACTTAGCATAGACAGATTAATGAAGTAAAATGATGCACTGTCCAACCTCATCCCTCTGACTGGTTTCTGCAGTCACACCATCATACTAAGCTATGGTGAACTTTTCTGAAATTCTTCCAACAAAAGTTATTTCCTTGAATCCAATTATTTGGATAGAATATGTCATTAAGACATTTCCTGTTAAATTATTCCAGTTTTTAACTTACACAAGTCAATTCACACAGTAGCTGTATGAATATGTATAAGCCTATCCACAATGGAGTCCTGATGTGGCGCTGTGGGCTAATGCATCAGACTGCAAAGTCATTTGAACTGCAAGGTCAGTGGTTCAAGCTCACCAGCTTCTCCTTGGAAAGCCTATACAGGGTCGCTATGGGTCGGAATCAACTCAATGATACATAACGACAACAACAAATCCACAATTAAAAGTCCTAGTGTGATGCTGTGGGATAATGCACTGGACTGCAAGGTCAGTTTGAGTAGCAAGGTTGGCGGTTCAAACCCAACAGCCACTCCTTGGGAACCTGCGACTCGACAGCACTTAACAACAACAAATCACAACTAGCCATGCATCCTTAGGGAAATTTCTAATTTGTGAATGGTCGGTTAAATTGTATATATGAAAATAACATACTTGCATTCCTCTGACTAAATAAAAACTGTAATAAGATTTTTCCCAAATGGAAAATGATATTGTATAGCAGAAACCATTGGTAATTGGTAATCTTTCAGGACATCACATCTCTGTTTATGATGCATTTTCTTAATATTCATTGCAGGGAGATCGAATTATTCTTCTTAAAAGAGTTGATCAAAACTGGTATGAAGGCAAAGTTCCAGGAACCAACAGACAAGGCATCTTTCCTGTTTCCTATGTAGAAGTAGTCAAGAGGAATCCAACAAAAGGTGCTGAGGACTATCCTGACCCTCCAATACCCCACAGCTATTCTAGTGATACAATTCACAGCTTAAGTTCAAACAAGGTAAGAAGATACTCTATTACCTTAGTGTAATACCTGAGATTTGTAGTAAAGTAATCTATACGTAATTTTAAGACATTAGACTAGAACTTCATTGTCTATTGCAAAGAAAAAGATTTATATATGTTTCTAAGTGTATGAGTGCCATGATGGTAAATGAATTTTATTTTTCTTCAATAGGCAATGCTGTAAAGGTTTAATGCTTGATTTTGCTAATTCCATTTTCAGGCTAAAATTACAAGAAACCATTAATAGCATAAATGGATTTCTGTATGTGTATGTTTTTTGAAACTTAATATTTTTCTGAAGATGTTTTTCTAATAACACATATTCTTGAGGTATTTTTTTTTATACTCAACAATACATATTATTAGGTTGATAAAATTATATAAAATTCTTAGTATTCTTTATATAGCAGAAGAGCTAGAGCAAATGTTTCTAATTAGGATCTCCAAAAGTTTATTTAGATTAATTTGTTTACTAATTTGAATGATAATGTCATGGATAATTAGGAGTCCTCAAGTTTACAGAGCTAGTAGCTAAAGATAATTATCCTTTTTAATACATACTTTGAAAGGAACTTTGCTTCTTAAATTGGTTAATTAGAAAAGGCCAGCCTGCATTTTTTGTTCACAATGTGGATTTTTTTAAATTTCCTGCTGAATTAGAATATATTCTAATCTATGCTAGTATTCAGGATTTTCTTTCTCCTTTTCGTTAATTTCATAGTATAAAACTTAAAATTGCAAAAAAAAATTACTTCCAAAATGTTGTAAGAACTTCCCACCATTTTTAAAAATTTTTTGAAGTTGCGTAAGTTAATATTAATTGAGATCAAGGTTGAGACATGGAAAAAACAAACCATCTAAAGTAAGCAAAATAAAATCAATGTATCAGACATCATTAAACTATGAATTCATTTCATGTTCCAATGCAAGATTGTCTCAGGATAGTGTCCCAAGACACCTAAATTACTCTTTGAAAATTAAGATTAGAAGAAGGTTTTAACATAAGTAAAAGGTCTAAGAAATCACTATCCTCATAGACAGATTTCCCTTTAAAAGGGCCAAGACTAAGTTTTTTTATTTTTTTCTAATATTTTTTGAAGACTGGGTTTCAGTTGCAGAACAATTGCTCTCAATCCTACAGCACTGAATAGTGAAGCAGTTTGGTACTGTCCAATTTTGTTTAATTGAATATAAAGTTGTCCAAAATAATTCTTTAGTACATATACTTTACTACCAAAGTTTAGCATAAAGATCCTTCCTTCAGCAGTTTCATAAGTGTTACAGAATACTAGTTAATTTGACTTTCAGTAAGGGGAAGTTCATTGTAAAGCTAAGTATGTTGAGCCTGTTAACGTGTATTTGGTGACATGGAGGTAATGTCACTAGAGCAACAACAGGTAGTAATAGTAACAGCGGTAGAAATGAAAATATCGGAGTGCAACGATCTTTCTTCTTCATCCACACAATATTCCTGTTCATGACAGAAATGGAAAGTAATAATTTTCAATAACTGCATATTTCACAGACTTTCAAATTTTAATTATTAAACAAAAATATTTGTGTTGTAAAACATAGAGCTCTAACCAATAAGAAAAATATCTCTAAACTACCTTTTAACTTGTTGCAAATGCAACATCTAAGGACTTGATAGGGATGGCTCTCTAGCTAGTTAAAAAAGGAAAAAGATGGGCGCTGTAGGCTAAGCATTGCACTGCAAGGTCAGTTTGAACTACAAGGTCAGTAGTCCAAGTTCACCAACTGCTCCTTGGAAACCCCTTACAGGGTTGCTATGAGTCAGAGCCAGATCAATAGCACTTAAAGACAGCAACACTCACCTGATGTCAGGTGCTAAGCAACCTTTAGCCCTTAATCATGTATTCAGATGCTTAAATGAATCTGTGACACTCTGTGCCATTTATCCTACCCCATGATGACAATTCTTCCTTTAAAAAACAAAGACCAGCTAAATAAATTCAGTGACTGCCTCATTCTTATTATGGGAAACAGAAATCAAAACTTATGAGGAATGTACAAATGAATCGTACAGTGAAGCATATAATGTCCAAGGACTGAGTATTATTTACTTAATGCATGAAATATCATCCCAATCAACTAGAAAATGCTTCTCCAAAAACTTTCTTGAAGATTTCTGTTTTTCCAAACTATGTTATCAGCCCAGAAAGAGTTAAACCAAAAGTCATTTACCAATCTTTCTGAATGCTTTTATGTGTAAAAAAACCCACAACATTCTTTCTAATCATGCAACAAGAAATAATAAAAGGTTACTAGGTAGCACTTCTGTTGTTACTGTTGTTAAGTGCTATCTAGTCAGTTCTGACCCATAGGGACCCTGTGTAGGGTTTCCCAGGAGCATCTCGCCGACCTTGTGGTTCAAACCGACTTTGCTGTTCAGCGCATTAACCCATAGCACCACACCTTCTAGAATCACTTTTATTACATTTACACACAAAATTAAATGTAGCATTTTGATCAATAGGTCCAAAATACGTCAATAAGATAAAAATGTGTGGAAGTACATTTTTGCTTCAGGAGATCATTCTTCATAAATTGTATCTCTGCAGGTTTACATAAAATGTCAAGTTTTTAGACAGAATGGGCATCTTAGCAGAAATTTACACCCATTTGCCTCAAATGCTTCCTTGCCATACAAAAGATTTACTTGACCTACCCCTCCTTTTTCATTACTTTAAAATAATTATGTAAATTCAGTTTCCTTCTGATCATAGGTTTCCATTCTAGAAAAGAAAATTTTCTTCTTTTGAAGAACTTCTTCATTTAGAAATGTGTTACTGTAAAATTACCTAAAAATATTTTAGACCATATGTTATAAAAACCTTGCAAACATAAATGTAAAAATTATGAAAATTGAAAATAATTGACACCATGACAGGAGAAAAGAATACTTATCAAACCCAGGGAATAAAAAGTGAAACTTGATTTTCTGCATTAGCATGAGCTCAGAGTCATTTGTACTATACTAAACCAATATGTGGAAGCCTAGTTTAAAAGAGGTAAACTTAATTTATCTCTCAGGGATTTATGGCTTGTCCTCATAATCTCTGTGAATCAGCTTGTCATTTGACATCTAAAATCCCATCCTAAAACTGGTAGAGTTTCACTCTATGAGAAACTTTTCTAATTAACATATTAATGGTTTTGTATATTTGAATTCACCAAAATATCTTCAAGTCTAGAAAATAACACAGACTATTTTGCATATTCATTACCACTCCTTCCCTGAACCTCCCTTTGTCTTTTCTTGTGTTTTGATGCATTTCTTGTTGCTTTCTTGGTTTATTTATTTATTCTAATTTCATCACCCTTGCTTATTTCTAAGTTGGCTTCAAGTGAACCATGCCCTCTCCCCATGCACAAAACTTCACCTGGCCCAGGTAAAGGAGCTTTCCAGGGAGTCATCCATGAGTGGCTATCACTAACAAGCCCTTTGACCCCAACACCACCTCCTTTTCCGGACTTCTTGGACGAATTAGAGAAGGATGGTGCTTTAACTTTACCAGCTGACCAAGCCAAACCAAGTATATTAGAGGAGATAACCCTTGAAATTAAGGAGGAACCTTCTACTTGCCACTCAATCCTGCCAACATGTTTACCTATTGAATCACCTTATTCTCTGCTGTCTTACCCTGGCTCGGGTGTGACCTCAGCTTCAGCCCATCCATATGAGGTAACACCACTTCAGGATCACATGAAGACAACTCAAGAAACATTTGCAGATTTGAAAAAATTGAGAAGAGGATTTTCAGATCCTGAAAATGCACCTGAAGTCCTAGGTGATAAGTTTGTAGCCTCTACATGCACTAGTGTAAGTTCCTTGTCTCAAACACTCCCTGTGATTGGAAAGGAAGAGGAGGAGATGTATGAGGGGGTTATACCAGGCATCCGAAGACGGCCACCAGGGTCTCAAGAACCAGATTCTCTGTGGTGTGGCCATGATGGCAGAGAGATGACACCAGCCCTGCACATTGAAGAAGAGGAAGAGGAGAGAAAGCCTGGGCACATAAAATATTCCACCGATCCTAGCATGTCTAAGGAAGACTGCAGTCCTGCTAAAACCAGTAATGAGGTATTTTAATTCTGCCTAATTACTGAAGAACTAACCAGTCTTACTGTGGTTAGCTAGTACAGTTAATCATATTAATAAACATTCATTTTTATATTGCCTTAGGAGATTCCTCATACAACACACAGATACTGTATAAGTCAGGGGTTGTAGAAGGGTTGTATGGGAACAAACTATATTTTAGTAAGATGGCAAATATATGACAAAATTCCATTATCCCATTATTTCTTTATGGCTATAAAATTAATGTAAAAAGTCATTATAATTTATATAGCCTTTCTAATTTTCCAGTATTAATGATGACAGCTAAAATTTGAGCTCTTACTGAGTGTCAGATACTATTTCAAGAACCCCACATCTTTAATGTTCATACTCCAGTTATTGTTGTTAAGTGCCCTCTAGTCAGTTCCAACCCATAATGACCCTGTCTGTATAGGGTTTCTGAATAGAGGCTGGTGAGTTTGAACCCTTGACTTTGTGCCTCAAACTGACCTTGGGGTCTAGTGCTTATCCTACAGTGCCACACCAGGACTCCAGTTGTTGTTAAGTGCTGTTGAGTAGACTCTGACCCATAGCAACCCTGTGTAGAGTTTCCAAGGAGCAGCTGGTGAGCTTGAACTTTGCAGTTCAAATGGCTTTGCAGTCCAGCGCAGTAACCCACAGCGCCACACCAGGACTCCAGTTAAGTGGGCTATATTTTCATCCCTACTTTAGCGATTGATGCACAGAGAGATGAGTCCAGTGCAAAGGGGAGAAAATCATGTCCCATACGTTTTCTGTAAGGACAGCTTGGGAAAACAAAAAGAGGGAAAGAAAAAGGAAAAATAGAAGGAGAAAGGGAAAAAGGAAGGAGAAAAATAGTACTCCCCACATGACCCCCTGACTCTTCTGAAGAGATGATTTTCTTCTTAAGAATCGGGCCTCACATCTTCATTTTACTAAGAGCTTTCGACAATGGTTTTAATCAGTAAAGGGGGAAATACACTGAATCTTTAACTTACAAACTTCTCTCTTAAAAACAGCATAAAATATCTCACAGTTATGTAACTTGTGAATTAAAAAGCAAATATGATTGCTGGAAAACATTGTAATAATGAAACAAAAGGAATACTTTATACTTAGCACTTTGCAAGTCCTTTCCCCCCATGGTTCTATTACCAAAACCTAAAAAATGAAAATCATTTTTTAAATCATAGAGTTTTCTATTGAGATCTGATCTATAACCAATGTTGAAAGACTTAACCCATAATAACAAGGTGTTATTAAAATTAATCAATGGTCAGTGCCCATGAGGTCCCAGGACACCGAAAGCCCTGAGGTTTGGCTCTCATCAAGCAGAGAAAATGCTTGCTTGTATGTAAAACACATAGTACACACTTAACATTAGAGATAAGTCGCACATGTTTCTAGGAAATTATTTAAATATCTCGTTTTTGCTTCCATTTAATCAGTCTTTAAAAGGGGCAAAGGAAAGTAGCTAGATTTACAGAAGTAACTTGGTTGTCAGTGGGGTGACTCTACAGCAAGTTCACACTCTGCACAAAGAAATCCTTACTTCCCTACCTCTGTAACAAGTTGGCTATCTGTAAATCATGGGCTGCTTTACAAGTAAGCTCCAAATAGTCATTGCTGGATTATAGACCCTTTTCCTCCATCGTATTTAGAAGGAACTGTCATGCAAATCTATTATGAAATTGTAGAATCTAAGTGCTCTTATCTTCAACCACTACATCAGAAAAATTAAACAGATCCATGGGAAATTTCAAATCAAATTAATAAGAAAAAGTTACTGCTTTTGTTAAAAATATCACTTGCAAGGGTGTTTGGAAACTTTAAAATTATTGACATTTGGGAGATAGTCTCTAAAGATGATGAACCTCACCTGGCCACAAAATAATCACATCTGATCTTTCCTCAATGTTTAAGCCACCTTCATGTTCTTCGAGAGATGGAACGACTACACCTTATCCCAGATGTCTGCTTTCCTCCCCTCCATTTCATTCTCCCTCGGCCTCTCTCTCTGATCTGATCTCTACACTTTCTCAGCTTACCCAGCCTCACTCACCTCCTCTCCTCCCTAAACACTCTTATCAGCAGGAAATAAGTTCACCAAAATTAAAGGTAACTGCATCTTGAGTGTGGTTTATTGCATGTCTTTAGATGCACTAAATAAAATAGATGAGCATTTTTAAATGTGTGTCATCTCACAAGATCTAAAAAGCTCTGTAAATACTTATTGCTAACTTTTAACATCATTAGCATGGCCTCTATTCACAAAATTTTAAAGACTTACTTATGTACCAGCTATATGAGTCCTGGAGTTCTGGTGTGGCGCTGTGGATTAATGCGCCAGACTGCAAAGCCATTTGAACTGCAAGGTTGGCAGTTCAAGCTCACCAGCGACTCCTTGGAAACCCTATACAGGGTCGCTATGAGTAGGAATCGACTCGATGGCACTTCACATATGAGTCCTGGTGTGGCGCTGTGGGCTAATGCATCAGACTGCAAAGTCATTTGAACTGCAAGAACAGTGGTTCAAGCTCACCAGATACTCCTTGGAAACCCTATACAGAGTCCGAATCGACTCAATGGCTCTTAACAACAACAACAATATCCTGGTTAAGGAGGAAAACAGAACTAAAACATTTGTATCAGAATAAAAACTAGGAGTTAGTTTTTTGGGTGTTGTTTTTTTTTTTTCAAGTTGAAAGTTAGCTTGATAATCATCCTACTCAAAGACATCAGCTTTGTGCTAGTCATTCATTCTCTGTCACTTCTTAGTGGACTGCTTACCTCACATCACACCCTGCCCAACATCAAATTCAGCAGAACCCAAAACATTGGCTATCATAAATCTTATTCTTCCTCAAAACAGAAATAAATCAATAAGGATGCAGAAACAATGCTACTTTTGTAGCAGTTGACAAAGCTTCCATTTCTGAGACTTGCAGGCTGGGAACTTCAATGGTATATAACTTCTCTAACGGATATTACTGGAGTCCTGGTGTGTTGCTGCGGGTTAATGTGTAGGACTGCAAGGTTGGTTTGAGCCTCAAGATTGGTGGTTCAAGTTCTCCAGCAGTTCCTTGAAAACCCTATACAGGGTCGCTGTGAGTCAGAACTGACTCAATGACACTTAATAGCAACAACAAAAGTTACCACTATGGACTCTATGGGTGGCTCAAATAGTTATACGCTCAATTACCAACCAAAGGGTTTGTGATTCAAATCCACCCAGAAGCAGCTCAGAAGTAAGGCCTGGCAATCTGTTCTGTAAAGTTACAACCTGGAAACTCCTATGGAGCAGTTCTACTCTGCAACACATGAGAAATGACTCCATTTTTTTTTTTAATTTAAGAAAATGAATGAAAGATTTAATGACAATCACAATATGAAATCAGTCTATCACAGAGAAGTTTTGTGTCTTTGTTTACAATGGTCCTGAAACCTTTTCCTTCAACCAAAAGGTGATGGAATTCTAATAGTAACATCTTCAGATTCAGTCATTTCAACTTGGAATGAGATTCTTTGCTGATGAGTTAAAAATAAGACTCTGGCAGACGCAAGTTTCTGTAGTAGGACTCACCAATGATTGAAAAACACCATGTAGGCACTTTTCAAACTCTCATGAGCAAATTCATCCATTAACATAGCCCCTCTATCTGAATTCATCTTAAGTATGAAAGCAATGTTTGAAAATACGAAATACTTTAAAAACGAATTGTTCTTTGTCCTTAGGTTTGTTGTTGTTGTTGTTGTTTTTATCATAGTTGGCAGAATATAATGAGGAAATTAAAAAATAATGGTACGCACCTCAGAAACCCCATACAAGGCCGCTATGAGTTGGAACTGACTCGATGACACTTAGTAACAGCAGCATATAATATATAAAGTTAGCAATTTGCATTCCCCACCCCTTCCTACCATGGTTTTAGTTTTAGAGCTTTTTCCCACTTCATCTTTAGCCTGTAATTTTAGTCAGTAAGTGGTAAAGTAACTTTAGAAACCGAATTCTTTAACTTGAGGAAACACAGGACTTGCCACATCAAGGACAAAACTAGGATTTAAACAAGTTTATTCTCCTGAAAGAACCAAGCTAATCTTATACTTTCTTCGGGTTTTACTTACTTTGAGAATTTGAAAAATTGAAGGAACTCAAAATGACTGTACCTTAAAGGAATACTTTATTAACTCTATCAAAAATAGAAAAATAAAATCATTTTTTTTTCTCTATTTTATCTCAGATTTGGAGGCATATGTTAATTTTTAATAATCAATTGGAATTTTTTTCAGATTTAATACATTTGTTTTTCTTTCTATTTATAGAAAAAGTTGACTGAAGTTACTTACATTTGTAAATATAATTACAAACTGAATCAACTCCAAGTTCTAGGCCATTTTTATAGCTTAACCCCACATCTGACACAATGACACCATCTGCTTGATTTGAATCCTATGTGGAGCTTTCTATAACTTCCATTTCAAGTATGCTCATTTGAAAGAAAGACAGTAACCTAGCACTGGAAGCAAAAAGAAATAAACACTTGAAACCCTACTCAGAGTCGCTATGGGTCAAAACCGACTCAACAGCACTTAACACCAACAACAATGTTTAAATAGCACAGTATATTGCTATTGTTAAGTATGTTCCAGTTAGTTCTGATCATACAGACTCTTTATAGGGTTTCCAAGAAGCGGCTGATGGATTTGAACCACTGACCTTGAGGTTAGCAGTCCAGCGCTTATCTTATACCAGGACTCTAGCATAGTATTAGTTATGTGCCTTGGAGTCAGTTCCAACCCATAGCAACCCTGTATAGGGTTCCCAAGGCTATAAATCTTTATAGGAACAGAAAACCTCATCTTTCTCCGGTTGAGCAATGGTCAATGTGAACTGCTGAAATTGCGATCAGCAGCTCAACTCGTAACACTGGTGTGGCACTGTAAGATAAGCAGGTGGATTCTTAACTGCAAGGTCAGTGATTCAAACCCACCAGCCAATCCTCATAAATCTTATACAGGGTCTCTCTGAGGCAGAACCAATTCGACAGTCTTAACAACAATAGCTCTACTATAAGCTAAAATTCCAATTACATTCAGGAGAATATCTTGTGAAACACTAATAAGACATGGACTCAAATTGCAATGAGAACTCTTTATGATATTGATAAGGCTTTATATTTGGTTTCTTCCAAGAAACTCAGTTATTGTGATCCCACAAGGAAGTATCATATCCCTAAAATAGTGCAATCAGTAGATGAGCACCTTGAAGCAGTTTCCAGTATGAAATTAGACCCTGACTCTTCCTAATACATTCAAGCAATCTTCTGAGTTACTATTATCCACATCATCTCAACAGCTGAAAATTGTTTTTTCCCAAAGAAAATCATTCTCTGTAGCTTGGTTGTTGTATAAACTTTGTATTAGTCAAGGTTGGAGTAACTGCAGTGCCTTAAAACTCAAAATAATCAGACTAGACAAGATAGAAGTATGTTTCTCTCACACATGAATGTTGGCCATCCAGAACTGATATGGTGAATCAAGAGTCATCAGAGAACCCAGGAGTTTCCATCGTATTTGGGCTCTTCCTCCTCCTGACAAAAAGCTCCCACTGTGTGGTCCAAGATGGCTACTCCAGCTCCAGCTCAAGCAAAGTCTTCCTTCTCTCCAGGGAGCAGAAAAGAGGAGGGGAAGTTACATCTTCTCCATTGAAGGCAGCATACCAGAAATTGTAACCTGTGATGCCCACTTGTATCCCATCAGTTAGAACTTAGTCACAGGGACACATGTACAAGAGAGATTAGAAAATGTAATCTTTATTCAGAAAGGGAATGTGACTACCTAACATTTGAAATTCCATTACTGAGGATGAAAAAGAGAATGAGTGTTGGGGAATATCAAATATTCTCTGACAAAACCCTTAAGCAAAACATGTCTAACACATTTCATCATTCATAATGATTATGAAAATTTTCTGAAATAAGAGTTAAGAAAAACCACATGCTAAATCTGACAACCACATGGTTTACTATGCTAGGAATGACAAATTGAAGAGGAATGATGTTGCATTCATTGTCAAAAAGAACATATCCAGATCAGTCATGAAGTACAACACTATCTGTGATAGGATAACATCCATGTGCCTACAGGGAAGACCAGTTAATACCACTATTATTCAAATTTACATACCAACTACTAAAGCCAGTGAGGATGAAATAGAAGAATTCTATCAACTTTTCCATCTGAAATTGATCAAACATTCAATCAACATGTATTGATCATTACTAGTGACTGGAATGCAAACATTGGGAGCAAAGAGAAAGGATCAGTAGTAGGAAAATATGGCCTTGGTGATAGAAATGATGCAGGAGATCGCATAATAGAATTCTGCAAAATCAATGATTTGTTCATTTCAAATACCTTCTTTAGATAGCATAAGAAACGACTATAAACATGGACCTCACCAAATGGATTACATAGAAATCAAATTGACTACATCTGTGGAAAGAGACGATGGAAACACTCCATATCAGCAGCCAAAACAAGGCCAGGGGCAGATTGTGGAAAAGACCATCAATTGCTCATATGCAAATTCAAACAGAAGCTGAAGAAAATGAAAACAAGTCCATGAGAGCCAAAATATGACCTTGAATAGATCCCTCCTGAATTTAGAAATCATCTGAAGAACAGATTTGATACATTAAACACTAAAGACCGAAGACCAGAAAAGTTGCGAGATGACATCAAGAACATCATACAGAAAGAAAGCAAAAAGTCATTAAGAAGATAAGAAAGAAGGAAAAAGTCAAAAATGGATGTAAGAAGAGACACTGAAACTTACTCTCCAGTGTAGAGATGCTAAAGTAAATGGAAGAAATGAGTAGGTCCAAGAGCTGAACAGTCATCTCTAGAAGATAAAGTCAAATATTACAACAAAATGTGCAAAGATCTGGAGTCAGAAAACCAAAAGGGAAGAACATGCTCAGCAATTCTCA
>NW_006408529.1:17027106-17031018 GCF_000296735.1 Chrysochloris asiatica | reverse complement strand
GGATGGCCAAACTTGGTCTCTCATATGTCAGACATATTGTCAGGAAGGACCAGTTGTTGGAGAAGGATATCATGTTTGGTAAGATGGAGGGTCAGAGAAAAAAAAGGAAGACCCCCAGTGAGATGGATTGGCAAAGTGCAGCATCAATGGACTCAAGCGTAACAACAACAGTGAGCTTGGACCAGGATCGGGGAGTGTTTCGTTCTGCTGTGCATAAGGTCACTATGAGTTGGTACCGACTCGATGGCACCTAACAACAACAAAGGTTTCTTAAGTCATATCAAATACCAGGCAAACATTGCCAGATCTTGTATTAGTCAGAAAATTAGAGCATGTGCACTCGTTCACATGTACACACATGCTCACGAAAAATAAATAAGTTTAGTCCATTCATTATCGTAGAAAAATATTTCACTTTGAAAGAATACCAAAAGGTGCTTTTAGTTAAGACAATATTTCATATTTAATTATACTTCACCTGTATGTTCTTCTTAGGTATTTTGTTCAAAATATTTGCCTCCAACAAACATTTGACACTTTCCATAAAATCTGATAGATATTAAGCCAAATTTTCTTCTATCCTTCATTGTATCTATTTAAATAAGCACAAAGAAAACAGACTAGATTTTAGGGTATTTTGAATCCAATTCTTCAGCATTCTAGCAAAGAGATAAAAATTCTGGTGTGTGTCTAAGAGCTTCCCTTTGTAAATCTTTCTCTGCTATGCCTGAGTCCTGTGTTAGAGCAGCAATCTGATGCGTGTGGTGTGAAAACTGCATGAAGCAGCCAAAGGTACTGCCTGTAGGCTAGTAACCCTTTGTGCTCCACTATTATTCAGGAGGTTGGCATGCTGAGTGTGCATGGAAAAATTAAAGCAGGAAAATCCCCCCTGGAGGATCTATCATGAAGATGATAACTAACTCACTTCTTGTGGCTTTTCCAGGATGATTTTAAGAGACAGCTATTTGTCTTGGGTAAGCCTCCACGTAGCCCAGTGATGTCTAGAAGGTCCTGCAGCTCACCTGTCCAAGCACTCAGCAGCTCCCACAGGGTAGGGTCAGAACCCCTCTGCCTTGTGGCTGACAACCTAGCTACTCTCCTCTCAGTGGGTGTTTATTTCTCTGAGCTGCCTTTGCTGCACTTCTGCAGGGAAGTAGGGCTGGAGATGCCCTGAGGATAAAGAGACTAACATAAGGAGTCAGCTCCATTCACAACAGTCTGGTCCTCAGACTTTGGCCAGTGTGCTTCCCTTTTACATATGTGTGAGGTTTCCCAAATCCAAAAAGACATGACCAAATTCTGCACTACCTAAATACGACTTGAGTATGCATTGTTCTTTGGATCTGTCTCAGGCTTTTGTCTGTAAATTGCTGCTTTGTAGTCCTTGTTTTTGAACCCTGCTGTGAGGCTGTAGGATAAGCACTGGACTGTTAACCACAGGGTTGGTGGCTCAAACCCACCAGCTGCTCTTGGAAACCCCAGGGTCATTATGAGTTGGAACCCACTCGATGAGCGTTTTTTTCCCTACAAATCAACAATAAGTCATTGTTTTTAGTGCAAAGAGCAAAACTGTTGTCAATCATATACTGAGTCAGTAATATTTGGGACAAATAATCCTTGTTGCAAAGTACTGTGCTGCTCTGGCAATATATGTATGCTATGTTCACTTGACAACTTCCACATACCCCACAACATGGTTGCTTTGGACTCTGAGTACAAAACACCATGGCAGCTTTGATTTAACTTAAAGGTCAAATTACTTTCCTTTAGCTATTTAGTTCAGCCATATCTATAGCAATTTAAACAAATGGATTCTAAATGGTAGCGTCAGTTCTGAGGAATGCAACCAAAGATTTGGGGAATTTCCATTTCTGCCTAAGTCAGATTCCTTTCATCATCACTATGTTACTGCAGCCTGGTTTAATGAAATGGTCCATGACCATGGTACTGCATTTCAAGCTCCTAAGGGCTTGATCTCAAAGCAGTTTTCCTCTTCCACTGTGTTTTAAAATGTAGATTTGTTGTTGTTGTTGTTAAGTGTCATTGAGTCGGTTCCGACTCATAGCAACCCTGTATAGGATTTGCGAGACTTTTAAATCTTTATAGAGCAGAAAGCCTCATCTTTCTGCGGCCGAGTGGATGACACGCTTGAACCGCACTTATGGTTGGAAGTCCAGTGCTTACAGTATGGAGCCATAGATATAGATACTCCAAGATATAGCTGCTTCTCTGTATTTGTTATTTTGAGTTTTGGGGTTTTTCCCACAAATGTTGTTGGGTGCCACTGAATCGATTGTGGCTCCTAGAAACCCTATATGACACAGTAGAGCTGCTGCTTAGGTGGTAATCTTTGTGGGAACAAATCACCAGGTCTTTTCTTCTTCAAAGCCGCTGTTGTTGTTGTTAAGTGCAGTCGAGTCAGTTCTGACCCATAGCAACCCTGTATAGGGTTTCTGAGGTGCGAATGGTGAACTTGAACCGCTGACCTTGCGATTCAAACCGACTTTGCAGTCCAGTATGTTAACCTGCAGCACCACACCAGGTGGGTTCAAATTGCCAGCCTTTCTGTTAGCAGAGGAACATGTAACCATTGCTCCAGCAAGGTTCCTTCTTTGTATAATAAGACTTTATTTTGTTCCAGAGGCAGAGGTTTGTGGTGTCATAGAGAGAGGACTCTTCCTTAATTAATACAGACTTTTATTCCACCCTGAAGGGCCTTCCAGAGTCAAAACACAGAGATAGTTACATCCTCTGCCATCCTCACTATTGATTGTTATGGTAAAGTGCCTTCAAGTCAGTTCCAACGCAGAGCAATCCTATATCGTGTTTCCGAGGGGCGATTGATGAGTTTGAACCACCAATCTTGCAGTTCAAACAAACCTTATAGTCAAGTGCTTATTCTACTATACCACACCAGGACTCAGGGATGCATGAATGCTCATGCATCAGTTCCCTGTGGGTCAATGAGATGGTATGCTTTGGGTCACTTTAAGTTTTGTGGGGGTTGTTTTTCTTTGCCAGATTCCATATTATTTACTTGTAAGATAAGTCGTATGTTTATGAGCGGAACATAAATATTCTATTTAGAGTTACACAAACTTGCATTTTTGCCTTCATAATTTAAGAAGGAAAAATAAGCCTGTAAACATAAACACAGTGTAGCTATTAGAGAATGTCATCAAATTCTAGTTGACAAGTATTAGAACTAATATTTTCTGCGGGGGAAAGTTAACAGGAACTCTAGCACTGCATGTCATTTCTCAGAGTTTTTACTTATTAATATTTAATGTAACAGTCAATACGTATTTAAAAATGATTTAATACCATATATCGTTGTTCTTTCAGAAAAAAAAAAAAACCTCTCAGAAGCGCAGATAATAAATGGCTTTCAAACAGACATACCTTACCGTCTAAGATAGGGCAGGAGCCCTGGTGGCGCTGTGGGTTAATGCACTGTACTGCAAAGTTGGTTTGAACTGCAAAATCGGTGGTTCAAGCTCACCAGCCACTCCTCAGAAACTCTATGCAGGGTCTCTATGGGTCAGAACCAGCAGAATGCACTTAACAACAACAAAGATAGGGAATGAGTCCGATGTGATACTTTAGGATAAGCACTCAACCTCAAGGTTGGTTTGAACTGAAAGGTTGGCGGTTAAAACTCACCAGCCACTCTTGGAAATCCCATACAAGGTCAACAATGAATCAGAACCAACTCAATGGCACTTAACAGAGAAAATATCTGTTTTAGTATTACAAGGGAATTTAGGATATTTCAAACCAGCTTCCTTATAAACAATGGCTTGTGATTGGATTGACTATAAAAATTAGCATGTGTTTAAAGATTGTCATATCTGTATCAACTTTTTAACATTAAAAAATAGCTATACTAAGCTCTGGTAGCGTAGTGGTTAC
>NW_006408529.1:17005679-17024331 GCF_000296735.1 Chrysochloris asiatica | reverse complement strand
GAAAAAGAGGAAAACCCCCAATGAGATGGATCAGCCAGGTGGCATCATTGATGGTGTCAAGTGTGGCGGCGGTAGTGAGGTTGGCCCAGGATTGGACATTGTTTCGTTCTGCTGTGCATGGGGTTGCTATGAGTCGGTTCCGACTCCATGGCACCTGACAACAACAACAACTTCAGATTCATCAAGAGAAAAAAACAAGATAAAATTCTCACTTAAAATTTCCAGCACACTGACTGTAAAGTATTACCTTGAAAAGCATCTCCTAAGGTTCACAGTTCATGTGAACTTCTTCAAACGTCACGATGTATTTCTGTTCTGTTTTTAATCACAAAACTGCTAAGAAAAAATTCTTTGTTATAAACAAGCACAAATTGAAAATACTCATAGGTAAGGGATGATTCTTTACAAGAATTTAAATCAGAGGAAAGGAAGAACAAGATCAGGAAAACAGTTGAGTCCTACATTGTTGACCCTGCAGTCTTTAAAATACAGTGAATTCAGGCTGAGAACCCGCGAAAGGTGAAAACAATTTTAGCATGTTGCTGCCATAGCTCGCCATTAGGTGGCAGTAGAGTTCACATACATAATAATGCTATTCCTCCAAGGTCTGTATAAATGAAGTTATAATCATCTTCTAATCCACTCTTTCTCAGGGCTGACGCCGTGCTAAGAATTTACATTTCAGATATACTGAATCAGAATCTACATTCGAACAAAATTCCCAAATGATTCAAAGCCCTGGTTTTAATAACCAAGGGTAAAGGAAGATAGTCTCCTGAAATCATTTCCATGATTATCCATAAACAATATAAACAAGTGCCTGAGGAACAAAATGAAGATAGTGATTTTAAGCAACTTAGCCATCTTACTGCATTGTAGTAATCTTTCTTGCAATAAAGAATGGGAGTCAGGATTTTCATTCTGTTTCTTCTTTTTACTGACTTGTTACACCTAAAACGGCACTCAATATCTTTTGGGTTTCAGTCTACTGATTTACAAAATAAAGTGGAATTATTATCATTATTGTTTTATGTGGCTGAACACAAAAGACCTAATGGATACATATCAGTTGTCACAGTTCTCTGACAATGGAATATGTAAGGTGTATGTAAATTTCCCTTAAATGATAAAAAGATATTTGTGGAAATGTGGATAAGGAAGTTGAGACACATTTTGAAAGTCAATACCAAAACCAGAAAGACATGCCAGTGCCTTCACAAATAATGATTAATGCTATTTTTCTGGTAGCCAAATATTTTAAATTAGTTCAAATAACTACTCTTCTTTCCTTAAACCTTGTTCTTAGTTATTCACATTATTCCTGTTAAAAGTAAACTTAGGAACATTCTATTACTCAACATTCGAATAGATATGCTATTTTTCTACTAATAAAAACAGTGATAAATTCTGACCTGAGTAGTGTAGAAAATAGATAATTGAGAAAACAAGTTTTTTTTTAAAAAAAAAAAAAAGAGAGAGACTAAATAAAGTAAAGATTTCTTGGGAAAGATGGCTAGAAGCAAGGACAATACTGGCTGGAACACCACGAACACATGTTTTTGAGACACAGAAATCTATAGAATTAAGGAAGCCATATGTTTATAGGAATAGTTCAATTTTCATAATTGCCAAAGGTACAATTAACTTAAAAAATTTATGTGATGCGTTAACTTGAAGGAATTAGATTAGTAGAATTGTAATGGTGGTAACTACAAGCTGATCGGCACACTTTTGACTTTTATTAATGAATATTTTGTCCTTAAGATTGCAGTCGAATTTTAGTCACTGTGTAATAATCCACTGGACCACAAGGTCAGTTTGAACTGCAAAGGTCAGCAGTTCAAATTCACCAGCAGCTCCTCGGAAACCCTATACAGGGTTGCTATGAGTCTGAACCAACTCCTGAAGGCACTTAGCAACAATAAAAACAAGGAACAGCAGTTAAGTGATGATCACCTGCTAACTGAACCTACCCAGCAGATTCAGTGTACTCCCATAAAGATACAGCCTAAGAAACTCTCAGGAGCAATTGTACTCCATCATATAGGGATTCGATGAGTTGAAGCTAACTTATCTGCATACAATGCATTCACAGTAGTCACATTTTAACATAAGGAAGCAATACAATTAGACCAGTTTACCAAGCATTGTGGTGTTATAATGTAAAAGTCCAAACTTTCACTCAACTTAAAAAGTACTTTAAAAACAAAAACCAAAAAAAAAAGCCCACTGCCATTGAGCTGGTTCTGACTCATAGCGACTTTTATAGAGTTTCCAAAACTGTAAATCTTTATGGTAGCCAACAGCCTCAGAATGTGCTGGTGGGCTTGAACCACCTTGCAGTAACAGCCCAATATCTAATCCACAGCACCATTTTAGAATAGTGTAAGTACATGAAATAGGCAGATTATTATCAGAGCAAAATGAAGTGTTTCACAAAACATTTCCTTTTAAGACAAGAACAAACATTATTTTATTATTCATAGCTTAGTTATGCATTATAAATGATTCCATGATTATTATGTGAAAGAGTGGTAGTTATCTTGGTACATGATTTAAATTATGAAAAATTAGATTTTTATAAAGCTACATTTGAATATGTAATATGCTGAATGATTAACACCAGCAATATCAAAATCATGCCATTTTAATGCATATTTTTTGGCCAGAAATTGTCTCCTAGAAATAGTTCAAATGAAGAAAATAGTTCTTGGTATAAAAATGTTTATTGCATTTTTATTTATGATTGAAAGATTAGATCAATCTTAATCTCAAATAAGCAAGAAAGAAATATTTAAGAAAACTATGATGTACATATACACACAAGTAAGGAATATTATTCTGTAGTTATAAAAAATGAACAGAAGACTGGGAATTTTATTACAAAATAAATTTTATTTAAGCATAAAAGCATATATAGATGATTGGAAGAGAACTTGAAGAAATGTAAGTAGACATAGGCTTATAGTAACCTATATTTACCTCTTTTTATACTTTTTACTTAACTTAATAACATACCAAATTTAATTACCTTAAGAATGGCTGGAGAACAATTGAGTCTTAATAATTCTAAAAAAAGAAAAGTTTTATAATTTTAATAATATATACATTGCTAGGAATTTTATATTGACTTATAGAAGCAAAGTATTTGAAGTTCTTAAATCATATATTGCCTTATAATTCTTATCTTGAATTTATGTATTCCATAGGCAGACTATTGAATGAAACATCTAAGAATACTGTTTTTAAGCACTTCCAATTAATAGGCTCAAAGTTTTTAATTTTAGTAATGTAATTACATAGTCTTCTTATAATAGAAAGACAGCTTGGATGGGAAGAGAGGAATAAAGAATTAGAAAGAGAGTAGATCATAAACTTAGACTTAAAAGAACCCCAGAATTCTTTATCAAAGCTTAGAACAGCAGGTTCTATGGACAATTTGCAGGAAAAAAAACTCAGTCTATCAATAATCCACTCATAACTCTGGGAGTCCAGGAATTGGTCCTGAGGTCTTAGGACATAGATCTACCAACTAATTCAGTAGTAATCAAAATGTTACTTTGAATAGTTGCTATGCAAACAATCATTTATGTTATTTTACTACATAGCTATTGTTCAGGAGAAAATACTTTTGAAATGTGTTGTGAATGAATTTTAATGTATTTTCCCACTGAGATTTTGACCATTGGGTATAAACTACCCTAAGTTTTTATGTTCAACAAAAGTATTAACTTTTCATTCCTTGCAATATTTATGTGGATATATGGGATGCTAAGGCTTGTCATTTCCAATATTATAAGTATCTATTACAGATACTGGTCTTGATGCTTAGTTTAAAAAGAAAAGAAACTCTTTTGAGAGTTCAGTGCACTGGAAATTTCTACCAATATTTCTCTTCGAAGGTAAAATGTTACATGTTACCTGGATATTGTTTTGTTGCATCCTATTTCAAGTTCTCTGTTTCCTCTCTCAAAAATGCATGTGTTCTCTCCACATTGAGAACAGACAGTGTTAATTGAAATGTAGCATGGGATGTCTGCCTATTGATATTTTCATCTGTACTGTATGTGAGAATGTTGTCTGTGAAGGAAACGTATAAAGAATAAATGTGGATACTCTGCTGTTCAACTACATGTGGTTTATTTTCTGCTTGTTTGAAAACACTGCAGAATAAGGTTTTGTATGAAGTTGTCTACACGCCCCATCCCGGTGATTTGGTGGCCCCATCCTTGCCGTATTCCTGGCTTTTGAAAAATCAATGGGACTAAACACTGACTTTTCCCTAAAGCTTGGCCAGATTAGATTGTAGATATGTTCAAAACACATGAACCTTGGTTGTTGTTTACTTAAAACATCCAAATATTTTCATTAATTCTGCAGAAACATTTTATTTGTTGTTGTTTTTTCCCCTTCCTTTTGGTTTTTTATAACAGGAAATATTAAATGTCAAGAAAAGTACCATGCCATTATCCAAATTATCTTTTAATTAGTGCCAGTTGAAACATTGTTTACATTGAAAATCATTTCATTTCAGCCACAGCGTCCTGTGTTTACTCATGAAAACATTCAAGGTGGGGGGGAACCGTAAGTACTCTTCTTATCTTCTAAATTCAAGACTAACCTTGATCCACAAAATGGGCAGTGATGTACCAAAGCAACTCTTCCAGAGAAAGAGACCAAAGAAACTAACATGAGACCTCCTAAATTAAGAGAAAATTCAATAGTCTCCATAGTTTATAATGTAGAGCAAAAGCAAACTTAAGTTTTTTAAATAAAGCATGGTTTTACAGAGAAGGTATTGAAATGTCTTCCACGCCTAAGTGATTGCTAAGATTTGTAAATTCATCTCCCTCTTGGTTCTACTGGCCATGTAGTATAGTTTCGTTAACTACAACTTTAAAGATAACTAGACAATGTTCTAACATGGTGTTTACATAAATCTGGAGACCTGAGGAATGAAATAGACCTAAAGTGATAAATTAGTAATATAATTCCCAAACTACATTCTTAGAAGGATCTTCTGAAAGTAACAGTACTGAAATACTCACATTTGTGAAATGATAACTTGCTCTCTTAACCCCAGGAACATGTCTTTTCAAACTTGTCTTTTTCAATGCCCTCCCTTTTTTGACACAAAAGGCAAATCAGCCTGAAGGTGTCACATACTGCCTTTAGACTTCTATCTTTTATGTGGTTGTTGTGTTCCATTTCTGACTTTAAGAGATGTTGGGAAGTTATAAACGTCCTTTGCTCACTGTCTGTTCTGTGAGTCAGGAACTAGACCCCTACAAAGGAGCATTTATGGAACTAAACCTTACTCAGCAAATCTAAGCACCTGTAGTGAGCCCCACCTGAGCTCTACTTACCTGAAGCAGAGCACACAGACAATAAGACTCCTTCCTGCTAATAGGTAGGACTGGTTCTACAGACTGGCCTGGGGCCTGATAGCTGTCCACCTCCTGCTCACAGACCTTGTCATGTGGTTAAGTGCTGTGAGTCCATCCCGACCCATAGTAATCCTAAACTAAAAGCTTTTCCTGCAGAAACCACCTCATCTGAGTCTGGCTCTCACCAAGTACAGCTAGAAATGTTCTATTGCTGAGAGAAAGTCTGTCTCATGAGGCGGGTGGAGGGGAGGGACAAGTTAAGATAAGAATAATTTTAATTTTCCCTTAATTAGAAAAAAAAAAGGTAATACAATTTGTGATCCTACGGTTTTCCTTATTTATATAAAACAGTAATAATATCATGTCACACCACACAGAAAAAATAAATTCCTGGGCTATTTAGATTTATTGCATTACTAACACTTTATGTTAAGCACCTTTTAAGGTGTTTATGAATTACAAGGTGTGTTATGTGGCATTTAAAAGGACTTCTGGGGTAGTGCTATAGGATCAGCACTGGACTGCTAACTGCAAGGTCAGCAGTTCAAACCCACTAGCTGCTTCTTGGATGCCCTATACAGGGTAGCTATGAGTTGGAACAGACTTGATAGCACTTTAACAACAAGTGTGACACTGTTATCTAATATGGTGCTATTACTTCCACCAATGGTCCTTTAGGTGTGTGTGAAATCACAGAATTCATTTTTTAAATCCCGCTTAAGACATTAAAAACATGCTTTATGAAATTTCTGTTTGATTGCAACCTCAGCTAATGGAATTATGGGGTACCATTTAATGTCTTTCACTTAAAAAATGGGGTTTGAAAGAAAATATGCTTGTAGTAAAATATAGGAAAAGTTGCATGTCATAGAGCTCCAGTTTAGTTTAATAGTACTTTCCATTTAAAAGACACATTTATTTTTGAGGCATCTTGACTTCACCACCATCGGTCATTTCACCAACACCTCTTTCAGAACAGCATTTTCGTATTGTGATTTGATTGTGTTTCCTGTTATGCGTGCAGCACTAATTTTTGAAAGCCAACAGAGGTAGGAGTGTTTCCAGAGATTTAGTTACATTTCTGTGAAACTCCCAATTTTTATTTATCTTTTTTTTTTTTTGTCTAATTAAATCAGAACGGTACGTAAAGTTTGACAAGCATGCTGGCTTTCATCAATCCAAAGTGAAATAGGAGTCTGCCAATTTTGGCTTTTTAGCTCTTGGGACCTTGAGATTCTTTAAGCAGCTGGGGATTGTGGCCTTAAATAGGCCTGTCTCCTTAAGTGGTTGGAGACATGCCCAGGAGAAGGCAGATTCCTGAGAAGTTCAGTGAATCAGTCTCTCCAAAGTGTGAGAACAATGTATACCCATTGAGTTAGCAGTCTAGTAGTGACTATCTCCCACAAATGTGGAACTGGGAAAAAAAAAAAAAAAAAAAAGACTATGACTATGTTATTTGTCCCCTTTTTTAACTGAATATTTTGATTTTATGTTGAAATCAACTTCCCACATGGGTATATAAAAAATACCAACTATATACCTGAATAGCCTCGAAATCAAATCCCTAATGCACAGACAAAAATTAACAAAGAAAAAAACCCCTAGTGCTGGACTCTCAGGCTTTGGAACCGGGGCGTGGAAGAGTATTGGGCATCTGACATGACCAGCTCTTCCCCAGAGCCTCGTGAAGCCAACTTTACCCAAGGTAGTCTGAAAAAGTTTATGGACAGAGAGGGGAAGCCAAGGGAGCCAAGTGTCTCATTTACCGCGTGATGATTGAGTTCAGACCATAGAATCATTTTGTTCTACCAAAATATGAGTTTCTAAACTAATAAAGTAATTAGACATAAATTGTTCTTTTTCCTGAACAGTATTTATTATCAACTTTTTAAAGGTGACCTTAAAAATCCAGTGTTCTGGAATATGGTTCTTATTTTCTTACAGTAGCAGAAGTATGTAACTGTTATGAAGAACATAACAGTTTTTAACCTGATCTGATGGTCCTATCACATTTAAGCTTCGGCAATAATGAGTACATTGGGCAGAACAGCTCAATCTGCTTGTTTGATCTTGAAGTGAGTTTTTAGTCTCTTTGTTCAACAAACACAAATTCACTGCTTTTTAAAAATCTACTTCACAGTAATGGAAATATCTCAGGAATAATATGAACACGTTTTCATGTTAACTATGTATCAAACATTCCCTGAACTTCTGGGCTGCTAGAATTATTGTCTTCACTTTCTCAAATGCAAGTCCATGTTAATATTCATTAAAACACAAAGTATTTTATTACAACCCAATCAGTATCTGGATTCATTACTAATCAAGATCACCATAATATGCAACATCAAAGTATTCAGATAGGAAAAAGGGAGAGACTGGATTAAGTCATTAATTCTTTATATAACATTATTCCAAGAGAAAACATTATTTAATCAAATACAGTTTGTCCAGGACCCATTTTAGAAAGGAATTTTGTTCTATCATGTACTGGTTTATCAATTCAATGATACTTGGGCATAGAATAAGCTAAGATCCCCTTAACTTCCCAGTTGAATTGCATTAGATTTTTTTATTCTAAAACTTAAGAAAACATTTCTGCAACCTTTGATAATAGACTGTTTTCTGGGTGGGTAAAAAAAGTCTTCTCTTTCATAGTAATTCCCTTAAAGTGATTTATAAGACATGTATCCGAAATATTTTATACATTTCCATTTAGATTCACTTGAAAACTCAATTTGCAAACCCAAATTGTTTGTCTCTACTTACAGCTAGCTAAAAATAATTCCTTTTCATTCTTATGTAGCTGAATCATTAAAATATCACATTTATAGTCTATACTATTATTTGATATTGGTATAATAGATATTATTTGAATAGTCAATTGAAATGTAGGTCTGACTTTTAAATGTTAAAATGTTGCATCCAATCCATGGATGTTATAACCCACAATGAATATTCCTCACTGTGAGTTTTTTAAATGTTATTAAAGTGGTCTGATTCTCATGGAAGTCTAAATATTTCTACTACTGCTATATGACTACCAAAGACTTATGCTATTTAATATACTAATAAGAGTAAAAATGTTAAAGGTAAAATGAAAATTGTACAATCTTCTATAGTTTAACAAAGGAGTAAAGATTTATTTTAAACAAACCCATTTGTCCTGTTTAAGATTTCAGGCTCTGTATAACTATACTCCTAGGAATGAAGATGAGCTGGAACTGAGAGAGAATGATGTCATTGATGTGATGGAGAAGTGTGATGATGGATGGTTTGTGGGTATGTGTAGATTTCTTTTCTTGACACATTTGGCTATTTTATAATTTGCTTCTGTTTGCTCATTTGCATGGTTCAATGTCATAGTCAAGCTTTCTTTGAACTCACAGTGCCTTTGATCTTTCATACATACACTCATAAGCATAATGTAATTCCAAGGCAAATGGGTTGTTAATAAAGTTTAGGATCTACTGCTCCAGGTACCTGTGTTATTTCCACTAGTTTTATTTCCAATTCAACTGAGAGAAATTTTCACCAGTTAGAATGAGATCTGAAGAAAAACCAAACAAACAAAAATAAATTGCTTTCTAGATGAAAAAATATCAACATTCTGTTCAGTGGAGAATGTTGGTAGCCAATAGTGAGGATGTCGTTTGAGAAGGGAGCAAGACTGAATGAACGGCTCATTCATTTACTGTTGTTGTTGTTAATTGCCGTGGAGTCGGTTCCGACTCATAGCGACCCTGCACAGGGTTTCCGAGGCTGTAAATCTTTACGGGAGCAGAAAGCCTCATCTTTCTCCCGCGGAATAGCTGGTAGTTTCAAACTTCTGACCTGTGGTTCGCAGCCCGATTCGTAACCACTACGCTACCAGATGTAAGTACCCTGAAAGTGCAATAATTCACTTTAGCTTTAATCTGTGCTCTCAGTGGAAAGAAATCCCATTCCTACCACTTAAAAGCCAATCCCAGAAAAGCAAAAGGAAAGGAACAAGGGGTTTTTTAAGTAAGTGAGTTGTCACATGGTTCAATAAGTGTCAGAATAATAAAAGAACTAAGATCACATTTGCATCCACAAATCTCTGATTCTGTTTATATTCATTTCCATTTAGAAAACCAGTTAAATAACTTACCTACACAGGGATAGGGGGACAGTAATGAAACTAGAAATACTTTCCAGAATATAAATAAGAAACGAAACACTGGAGATCCTAAAAAAAGATTTTGTGCACCAAGTATTACAAAAAGCTTCAAGGGGATTATGTCGTTTGAAACCAAAGGCAGCCTTAAAGATGGCCATGTGTGCATTGAGTTTAACCCACCATGTGAGAAATCTTGCCTGATGAGGGGACACCTACCCTCATAGTGATGTGTTTTGTGTTTTTTTTCCCAATGACTTTGTAACTTGTTCAAAATGTCCATATTTTTTTAAGGATTCTGACAGTGCTATTCATAAATGAATGATATAGCATTCAGCATGACTGTTTATGTGATGATAAAAATGTTTTTGGATAGTAACAGTATCCTAGATCATTTCTGTGTTGTTTCTCTGCATTTTTTCCCCCACAAATGAATAATTGAGGAAGGCCTCTTGCCCACTGAACCAAGCCTTGCCCTTGTGCTTTCCCTACCCATCCTCGCACACTGCCAGACTTGTGCCATATTAAGAAAACTTACTTGAACATATCCCTTCCCAAATATTTTCCCATTCCATTCATCACGATTCCTTAGCAGCCTTGGTGGCTGAGTTCTGCCACCCACCTTCTCGGCTGGGCTGGAAGACTTCCCCTTTAGACTGAGAGACTGAGTTTTCCTTTTTAACCTGATCTGATGGTCCTATCACATTTAAGCTTCGGCAATAATGAGTACATTGGGCAGAACAGCTCAATCTGCTTGTTTGATCTTGAAGTGAGCTTTTAGTCTCTTTTGTTTTTTTTCTCTTTTCCAAACCTTGCTATTTTAGGGAAGCCTTGCAAATAATAAGCTCTTAAATCGACATATTGGACAGATATTTCATTGTTGTTACCACCTTTCATTTATTGCTTCTATTTTCAGGAACCTCAAGAAGAACCAAATTCTTTGGTACTTTTCCTGGAAACTATGTCAAGAGGCTATGAATCACTCTCCCTCCTTATTTATGCTGCATTTCAGCAACACATCTGCATAAACCTGCCGGAAACCTCCCTGCAGGCCTTCCGTTGTCATGCCTTATGGTTTCCAATGGAAGTCACCCACCATCACCATCTCCACCTGCTGCCAAACCACCAGCAGAGTAACTGCCACTACCATGCCTAGGGGACACAGGGCAGAATTGCTTCCTAACCAGAGTACCGATTTCTGCTTTCTGCTAGAAATTTGTAAACATTGATATGTGGGATTACAAAGAAAATCATTATACTTGAAAATGATAACATATTTAAGGGGCGGGGGGGGGGCGGAATTGTGTCTCAAGGAAGCTCTTCTGGTACTCTAATAAAACATTTTGGAAGATGTCCTCCCCTCAGACAACCAGAAGATGGTTTATTATGAAATGCTGTGGTTTGCATTTCCACATTCTTAGCTTGGCAATATATTTTCTTTTCACAAGTTTGCCTAGTGTTCTGGTTTACACTATATGACAACTGTACTTCAGCTATTGTTTGCCTGCACTTATGTGTTATAATATGCACAGTGATTATGAAATCTAAAGAGTAGGGACCTTAATTAGGATGAGTGTGGTTTTGTTGATTGAATGTGAGTTTTTGAACAGGAGTCTTTTCCTGCAATTTTTTTTTTTTGTACTTTTTAGAAGTGCAAACAGTAAGTGAATAAGAGTCTTTGGTAGTAATCATGAGAATACAAGAGGGTTAGCTTGATGACTAAAAAGAAAAGAAGAAAAAAAAACTGTTGTGTTGTAAAGTTGCATTGCTATTTTATATTAAAATATAATCATCAGCATCATGAACAATGAGCTCTTAGTGTTTTATTTATCTGATAAATTTTAAATAAAAACAGTGTTAGTGAGAGGTACAAGGAATTATTCTAATGTAGACACTTGAAAGTATCTGTAAGCAATATTCATAGATTAGATTTCACTGTGTGTACACATATGCATTTGAGATTGTATAAAATCATGCAATCCATAAGATATGTAGTACGTTGTGTGGAAATGTAAAAGAGTTTCACAAATTGTTTTATAGAATAGAGTACTTTGAAAGCATCACTAATATTAAGGCTGGTTTTAGTAAGGATTATGATCAATACAACTATTTTTACTATGATAATTATTTTTCTTCTATGGAACTCAGAACCCTGACTACAATTGAGGACAAGAATATATTGAGCATGACTTTCTTGGTATGTGGTGTAAAATATTTCCTAGGTGTAAATTAGGCACTTTTTAGAGGCAATTTTAAATCATTCAGGTTATATTTTATGCCCTGAAGCAGCAATTTACAAACTGATATTGGGACCTGAAAGATTTGATATGGTTAACAGTGCCTAAACTACACATACACTAAGAACTAGCTTTGTATTTCTTATGACTTTGCATAAGAACTCTTCATATTTTGGTCTTGAGCACCTTACAGATAAAACTTTTTATGCCATTTCTTTTGTGGGCAGTGACTGGCCTTTCACAATGTATGTAGACTCTAGAATTTTGTACATATGTTTGTTCTTTTTTTGTACAGACTATTTAGTTGTTGAGAAAATGGGGGTGGAGGGGAAGGATCCTAATTTGGTCTTTATCCTTCACTTAAACTAAGTCAAAACACTTTCAGAGGGTTTTTCTGTCCATATCCCATAATCCCAAGCACCTCTTTGTAGTGTGATTCCGTAAGACAGCATTTATGCAAACGTTTATCAACTTAGAAAGTCTTAGCAGTGAAACCAAAATGTGCATAGTTATTACAGAGGAATTTCACTAGGGAGAAAATAATGAAACATCTTTGAATAGCCTACTGTGATTACTGTCAAGTGCACAACCAGCTTTGTATTTTAAAGGCTTTGGGTTTGAAATTTGGTCAACTGCATGCAGCTTTGCTGAAAATGAATTACTATCTTTGATGCCATTTATGAGAAAAGACTTCAATATCTGTTGCCTGTCATATTTAAGAAAAATTACCATTTCTACTCTCTGTATCTAATTTTAAAAGGAAAACTATTCATACCTGACTCTCAGGTAATTGACTTTGAATTCTTACAAGCAAAGGTCATTGTGTTTTTTCTTGAATAGACAGCTAATAAATTTTGCTTGGAAGTATACTTCAGTTTTACTTCTTTGTGCTTATCCTTAAGTGAATTGCGTCTTTTATTGCACCTTGTTGGATAAACTAAGAGAAAATGTATTTGCCCTGCATTCTCTTAACACACATATAAAGAAAAGACTTATCTGCATTAGTTCAGAGAAGAAGTATTTTTTATTTAAATCTACCACCAAAGTTCATTAAACCACCATCAAAACTCATTTGCTAAATACTCTTTGGCTAAAAAGAAACTCCTGTGGCATAGTCTGGTTGTCAATCTCAGGGTCAGCAGTTCAAAACTACCAGCGGTTCCATGGGAAAAGGATGAGGCTTTCTGCTCCTGTAAAGATTTACAGCCTAGAAAAACCCTCGGAACCGACTCCATGACACATAACCACCACCACCACCACCTTTGGCTAAAAGGTTTTCTTCAGCTTAAAACAACACATTTATAATTATCTCTGCATTTAAAACAGCTGTTTTTCCAAGGAGAAGTTAATAACAAGAAGTTGTGAGAACGTTTCCAGTTCATCTATCTTGAATTTTTTAAGATCCTTGTACGAATAGACTTTGTATTGGATGCTTGAAATGACAGACTGCCACAAGCTTTCAATGAGTTTCAGATTACGTGTACAGCAGCAGCATGGCCTTCTCTCACTTAAATAGACACTAGCTCACTTTCCTACTAGAATCCTTTCTAATATAGCTGAGACCTTTCTGGCCCTTGGTGTTTCAACTCTTTCTAAAGCTACCTCTCAAATATTCAGAAGCACTTACATTTCTCTGCAGCCATCTCAATCATTCAAGAGATCATCTCACAGTGCTTCACCGTCATATCCACCTGGGTCCTCTCTATTCTACTGAATAATTTCTACTTTCCACTTTATATGGATTTTTCACTGAAATGGCTTTCCTTTGTGTGAAGAGTGTACAACAGGACATTCTACTGTTCCTATTTTCATCAGACCATTTTAGTTAAATCCAATGCTTGTTTGTGTTTCTCTCATCAAGTGAATTTGTCGCCAGATTGTCAGTACTCCCTCCCCCAAATTATGATGTCTAAAATTAAAGTACCCAACTAGTTGCCTTGGAGTTAATTCAAACTCTCAGAGACCGGATGTAGACCAAGTATAACTGCTTCATAAGATTTCCTTGCCTATCATATTTACCAAAGCAAATTGTCAGGTCTTTCTTGCACAGTGCCACTGAGCAGATTAGAACCACCAGCCTTTAGGTTAGTTGTTGTGAAGTGCCATCGAGTCGATTTCGACCCATAGCAACCCTGTGTAGAGTTTCCAAGGAGCAGCTGGTGAGCTTGAACCACCAAGCTTGCAGTTCAAATGACTTTGCAATCTGATGCACTAGCCCACAGCACCACACCAGGATCAAGTGCAAACCGTTTTCACCTCCCAGAGAGCTCCAATTTAAGTTCACATGCACCCGAATATGGATTTCCTTGCCCAATCTAAGAATTAATCTTTGTGCTTCCCTTCACAGTCTACTGAGGCACCGTAGCAGCTTGAGACAAGCCTGGAGCTCAGGAATATGCAAGCAGTGTTGTGGTTTGCACACTCTGCTATCTCAGCTATCCAGACCCTGCTCTGGAATCCAGAACGGCACCAGCCACAGATTGTCTCTCTTGCAATACTTGTCTCCTCCATGGAGTCCATGATTCTGGGTGGAATATTGAGTTATCTCTGGTTTCCAATTTCTTTAATACTTAGTAACCCATGTCATTTGATTT
The DNA here is from genome assembly GCF_000296735.1 of Chrysochloris asiatica. Lineage (NCBI taxonomy): Eukaryota > Metazoa > Chordata > Mammalia > Afrosoricida > Chrysochloridae > Chrysochloris > Chrysochloris asiatica. The sequence goes on along the minus strand of NW_006408529.1, from coordinate 17,009,975 downwards.
TTTGTTGTTGGTGTTGCCAAGGAATACTCATCATGACACACCAAAATGCTTGAATGCATCTCATCGATGGCACCGAAAGCCCACTTGGTGGGTGGACTAGAGACATGGTTGTGAACCCAACACAGCAAAGCTCCTGGAGCACTGACTACACACCAAACTATCTGCCTGTGGACCCAGCCTCTGGGTGCTAACTGGCCATCTAGGTCAGGCGGAGGACAGCAGGAAAGGCCATCCGGGTATTTTATATGCCAAATTGTAACTCCTCCTGATTGAAAACAGGTCCATTTCTTACTTTAGAGAAAGCAGAAGAAACCTCTCTAAGGAATTTTCTGTTTCCATGCTCATTCATTGCTTGGGATCGCTCTGTAGGTGGTCAAGTTGTGTGGCCTGAAAATTTCTTCATACTCTTCAAATTTCAGACGCAAAGGCAGATACTTTTAAAAGAACAATTGGAGCAAATAAAACTAAATGTTCTGTCAGCTTCTAGCTTCTAAGAGCGTGTTTATTTAAAATTTTAATTATTTCATCCTCCTCTCCAGATTTTAACCATTGTACATGCATCACTTGTGATCTCACATATTTTCTTGTCATTAATAAGCAGGGTCCGAGAGGAAGCAGAGATTGTCATTATTGATAAATGGTCTATACCAGGGATTAAGGAGCTCTGGTAGCATAGTGGAGTGGTTATGAGTCAGACTGCTAACATCAAGATCAGCAGTTTGAACCTACCAGCCATTCCACAGGAGAAAGATAAGGCTTTCTGCTCCTGTAAACATTTACAGCCTCGGAAAACCTATGTAGGGTCGCTATCAGTCGGAACCAACTTCATGGCACACAATCACCACCACCACCACCATCAGGCATCGGAGCCCGGGTGGTGCTGTAAGACAAGCACTGGACTCCTGACTTCAAAATTGGCAGTTCAAACCCACCAGCCATGAAAAAAGATGAGGCTTTCTGCTCCCTAAAGATTTATGACCTTGGAAACCCTATGTGGGGTCGCTATGAGTAGGAATCGACTCATATGACACACAACCACCACCACCACCACCACCATCATCACGGATTGAAGCCCAGATGGTGCTGTAAAATAAACGCTGGACTCCTGACTGCAAAATTGACAGTTCAAACCCACCCGCCACTCCATAGGAGAAAGATGAGGTTTTTCTGCTCCTATAAAGGTTTAGAATCTCCATTTCATTTTTGGCAACTTCCAATTTTCCTGGAGTCCGATGTGACTGAAAAAATAAGCACTGGACTCCACATCTCAAGGTCTATATTCAAACCCACCAGCTGCTGCTCCTCAGGGACCTATACAGTGTTACTATGGGTCAGAACTATCTCAGTGGCACCTAACAACAACGACAAAGGATTGACAAACTGGGACCTGGGGAACAGACTCAGCTGACTTCTCCTTTTGTATGGCCTGGAAGCTAAGGATGGTTGTACTGATGAATATTTGTAAAACTGATTTAATGGTAAGAAAATAAGTTACCATTTAGTTGACTTATGACTTCCCCATGTGTTTCAGTGTAGAACCATGCTTCATAGAGCTTTCAATGGCTGATTTTTCGGAAGTAGATCTCTAAGCCTTTTGTTTAAGATGCCTCTGGAGAAACTTGAGTCTCCAGCCTTTCAGTTAGCAGTTGAATGCATTAAACATCTGTACCACTCACACATTTGATGATGGGAACACTAACTTTGAACCCTAATTAAAGTGAAATTGTATCCCGACCCAAAAGAGAATTTCTCCCTTTTCATTTTCAAAATTTTTCACTCCATTATTTTTCTATTTTTTAATTTCTCCAATAAAAATGTGTAAACATTTGTTTTCTCATTTCTTACATAAGTACATTTACTATATTCTCAGTTTTGTCTCTTGACTCACAAAACCAAGGGACATTTACTATTTGTCCCTTGATACAAAAAGATTGTTAATTCCTGGTCAATGCCATTTACCAGCAACAAACCTGAAGACCTATTATGTAGCAGGCTGTTCCCTATATATGTTCTTTCTCTTGAGCCTCACAACACATCTAAGAGTAATTCTGTTATGTGCCCATTTTTCAGATGAGGAGGATGAGGCTCTGAAAGGTTAAATATCTTCCCCCAAGGTATTATTGTGTCATGTTGTGGTGCTGTGTGATAAGCACTAGGCTGCAATGTTGGTTTGAACTACAAGGTTCATGGTTGAAACGCATCAACTACTCCTTGGAAACCCTGTGCACAGGGTCCTTATGAGTCAGAACCAACTGGGCAGCACTTAACAATAGCAACAACAAGGTATTATACCTAATATATGATGGAAATAAGGCTCAGAACCTAGTATGCTATCTCTCAAGCCGGTACTCTTCTAAATCAAATGCTGAAACTGGGTACACACCACACAGCTAGTCAAGCGGTGCGCTAAGAGCTAATCAGTTGCATCTCTCCACTTCCTTCCCTCCTCTCATCCTCACCAACTCCGCCATCATGCACAGCTGCCCACTCACAGCAGCATCTGACTGTGCACAGGATGTAAATACTCAATCAAACAAAACAGTATTTCTCTGCGGAACGTTGACTCTGGTTTCTAAAAGTTCACAGTAACCAGTAGGGATATACTTTCAATCACTGACATGTTTTAACTGATTGTACCTTTAGGAAGTGCTTGATACTGTTGAGTTGCTTGGAGACGGGCAAGCCTAGCGAGTTTACTGGATCTAGTTTAATATACCAAGCCTCAGGAAACATTAATCATTCTCTGTTAGATGACTCACTAAGTAACCTAGAGTTTCAACTCAGTGCGAAATCCATTCCCTCTAGAGCTCGGGAAAGGTCCATGTGAGCTCCTGCATTACATCTTGACCCAAAAAACTTTCAGTTCAGGACAGAAACTGCCTAGTAATCTTCACCTGTCTTATAGGGTTTCTTGTTTCATCTTTTCCTAAAATATGATAGGTGATTCATTTATCCCAGTGTCATCCAAAAATAAGTATCACTTCAAGTCAAACTTTTGTTATCATTGGCACCACCACTGAATGCAGGCCAGATCTTGCAGTGTTGTTACAGAAAACTTGAAAATCACTATTTTAAGCATTTATTTTCTTTTTAATTTCATAAACAACATACACTCATTGTAAGAAAAATGAAAAATACATAAAAGCAAAAATAAGAATCAATGATTCACTACTAAAAACTCCTACTTTATGCAAAGATTAGGAGCATAAGTCAAAACGTATTGCTATAGAATCATAGATGGCTTTCTTAAACAAAAGTTTCAAAATATGAAGCTAATGTGTCTCATCATATACTTCACCTCGGTCTATATAATTCTGATAGTGGTGTTTCCATCCTTCTAACCCTTTGAACCACAAAGTCAGCAGTTCTAGCTCACGAGCTGCTCCTCAGAAACCCTATACAGGGTAGCTAAGGGTCAGAATCGACTATGATACTTAACAACAACAACTCTTTTCCAAAGAATTCTGTGGTCTTCAATTTATACCACTTCAAAATGGCAATTTGGGCATTCTCTAGACACACAAATTATGTTTCTTTACAAATTCAAAAATGATCATGAACTTTATGTGGAAAGGAAATAAACCTTAGATATGCAAAGCACTGCTTAAAAAGAACAAAGTTGGAGGCTTCTCACTACCTGATCTCAAAATTTATTATACATCCTGGTACTGGCACAACAAAAGATACATAGATTAACGAAATAGAATTGAGAACCCAGAAGTAAATCCCTCTACGTACTGTCAACTGATCTTTGACAAAGGGCCAAAATACTTTAAATGGGAAAGATAACCTCTTCAATAAATGGGGCTAAGCAAAACTGGAAATCCACTTACAGAAGAATGATATAAGATTCACATCTCACAAAAACAAACTCAACATTGATTAAAGACCTAGAACTATATGTAAAACCTGGAACTATAAAGATCACCAGTGAAAAAATAGCGACAAATTTGTTGTTGCTGCTGCCGTTATGTGCCATGGAGTCGGTTCTATACTGGAGCAGAAAACCTCATCTTTCTCCCACGAAAGAATTGGTAGTTTCAAACTGCTGACCCTGAGGTTAGCAGCCCGATTTGTAACCACTACACTATCAGAGCTCCTTAGCAACAAATTTAGGGGCTCTAAATACATGACATAGGTGCTCTGATAGCATAGTGTTTACTAATCGGGCTACTAACCTCAAGTCGGCAGGTTGAGCAGCAAAGTTGATGGTTCAAACTTTTTAAGTTGATTTTTCAAACTATGGTTTTCCTTATTCACTGTCCAACTTTCACATGCATATGAGGTTATTGAAAA